>NC_056746.1:8090519-8445519 GCF_019279795.1 Protopterus annectens
ACCACCTATGTGGTAATTTGTGGGCACTTTGTTTTTGCCAAAGGGGATGACTATGCACTTTTTGGCGTTTGGCTTGAGGCCATGGCTCTGGCACCAGTTGTCTGTTTCTATGAGGCCCTTTTGTAGGATGCTTGTGTCGGCTGGAGAGTCGATTATGGCACCTAGTTTGCACTTATCTGCAAACTTGGTCAGCCACAGTCCTTCCGTGTTGGCCTGTACCTCCGAGAAATATATAGCTAACAAGAGAGGTCCCAGGACTGAGCCTTGTGGGACACCATTTCTAACTGGTTTGGAGTCTGACATGGCTCCAGCAATTCTAACCATGTGGGTTCTGTCCTTGAGCCAGTTTGCAACCCATCTAGTGACATAGGGGTTTATATTTAAGCTGGCGAGCTCATCTACAATGCCCGAGTGGGGTATTGCATCAAAGGCTTTTGTGAGGTCCAGGTAGGCTGTGTGGACCACCTTCCCCTCGTCAATGGCCTTGGTGACTGTTTCAAAGAAATCGACCAGGTTTAAGAGGCAGAATCTGCCCTTAAAGCCGAACTGGGTAGGATCCAGTGTCTGTAGGTCCCCAATATCTTTATTTATGAGGTCCATGATGATCCTTTCCATAGCTTTGCAGACCAAGCTAGTCAGGCTTATGGGGCGATAGTTTCCAGGATCCGCTGAGGCACCATCTTTCTGGAGAGGTATCACTGTTGCTGTACGCCACTCTTTGGGTACATATCCTGTAGTAAGGCTGAGATTGAACAGTACAGTAGTTTTATGTTTGGGTTTAGCTCTTCTTGGAGTTCATGTAGGACGCAGCCCGGGACACCGTCTGGTCCCATTGATGCTGTGTTTTTTGCTTTGAGAGGGTGGCTCTTACCTGTGCATCTGAGATGTCAGGGGGGCAGCACTCTGCTGGGATAGATATTTGCCCTTTTGGTGGGGAGGGGGCGGGGGAAGAAGATTGCGCTGAACCTGTCAGCTAGGATGTTGGCAATGTCTGAGGGTTCAGTGTATTTTTTGTCATTTTGGACTAATTCTGAGCATATCTGGGAATTCCCACCCAGGTTCCTAACATAACTAAAGAAAGCCTTGTGATTATCCTTAGTGTCCTGTGAATTTTTTCTCTCGAAGCTGGCCTTAGACGATTTTATGAGTGCCCGTAGTTTTTTGCTAATACTGATCAGAGATGCCTTCCCTTTTTGGGATTTTGCTCTATCTAGCAGCTTCTTCCTTCTATTGTATAGTTTGTTTATGGCTGGGGTCCACCAGATAGGACGCCTGCCTTTGGAGGACTGGGTCTTGGTTTTATTTGGGATTGCATGATCCATGCATTCCTGAAGGTGTTCATAGAAAGCGTTTATAAAGGATTCTGCGGTCTGGGCCATATTTTCCACAGGCCCGGGGGCTTTGAAGGATTCCACCTCTGTTTGGAGAAGTGTGAAATTTGCTTTAGAGAAGTTTTTCACTGTGGTTTTCTGGGCAGGGGGTGGGGTCGGGATGTAAATACCCAGTGAGATTAGTTTATGGTCTGATCTTACCAGTGAGGGATACACTTCTGGTCTGGAGCATAGAGCCCCCATGTTGGTGATGATCAGGTCCAGTATGTTTTCCCGTCTTGTGGGAGTGGTAACATGTTGTTCCATAGCACTGGAGTTTATAAATTCTAGGAATCTTTGGGCTAGGGTGTTGGAGCTAGAGTAATGCTCCCAGTCTATGTTTGGGTAGTTGAACTCGCCCAATATAATGGTGTTTGGAGAGACCTTCATATTTTCCAGTGTTCTCAGGAAGGCCGAGTGGGGTTCCTGAGTTTGGGAGGGTGGTCTATAGCAGGCTATAAAAGTACAGTTTTGTACCTACCATAAATGTAGATGTTCGAAGATCCACATTGCTGCAGTCCTTACACTTGGGTAGTCCGCTGTCCTCGGTCGGCCCGAATATCAAATTATAAGGCTGACGTCGGTCAAGGCGCTTTTGACTGACATCAGGACGTCAGGGTACAAATGCGCATGACCGACGTCATATCCTCAGTCTTTTCTTGCCCCAGATGTCAGAAGACCCTAAAAATACAGGTCAAAACCAAAAGACAGCAAACAAACAACCAACCATCCTAGCACTAAAAAATATGTACAATATATACAATATACATCATATTGACAACCCAACCCACACAACCGCCTCTAACTACAGAGGGAAGGAGGGTAAATTGGACTGCAGCAATGTGGATCTTCGAACATCTACATTTATGGTAGGTACAAAACTGTACTATGTTCTTCATCTCACATTGCTGCAGTCCTTACACTTGGGTAGAATCCCAAAGCAGAGGTAAGGGAGGATGGCCAAACTATAAGGAAGCAGGAGCTGCCAAAATGCCCTGCAAAACAGCAGTGGCAAAACCAGCCCTGGATTTAGAGTAAAGTGGTAGGTGATAATGCCTAGAG
Source organism: Protopterus annectens (assembly GCF_019279795.1). Classification (NCBI taxonomy): domain Eukaryota; kingdom Metazoa; phylum Chordata; order Ceratodontiformes; family Protopteridae; genus Protopterus; species Protopterus annectens. The sequence goes on from NC_056746.1 coordinate 8,092,952, forward strand.
AAAGTATGCACTGAACTCCAAGTAGCTGCCTCCAAAATATCCTTAGTTGCCACCCCTCAAAAAGCTGTCAAGTGGCAGTAGCCCTAGTGGAATGAGGCCTAATCCCAGCTGGAATCTCCTTGCCATGATGGGAACAACAGAAAGCAATGCAAAACCCAATCCACTTAGAAATAGTTTGTTTTGACACAGGCTTGCCCTGAGAACTCAAAGCAAAAGAAACAAATAACTGCTGAGACTGCCTGAACCCTTTAGTTCTGTCCAAATAATATCGAACTGCCTGTGTACATCTAAAGTGTGCAAAATCTTTTCCCCTTTATTTTGGGATTTGCATAAAAAGTAGGCAAATGAATAGTTTTGTTTAAAGCCACACTAGAAACCACTTTAGGCATAAAGGAAGGATTAGTACGTAAAGATACCCTATCCTTATGGAAAATTAAGAAAGGCTCAACCGCCATAAAGGCCTGCAACTCAGAAACCCTTCTTGCAGAGGCAATAGCCAACAAAAAAGCAGTCTTCCATGATAAAAACTTTAATTCAGTAGTAGCTGCAGGCTCAAAAGGTTGTAGAGTGAGTTTCTCCAACACAAAATTGAGATCCCAAGCAGGAGTAGGAGCTCTTCGTGGGGGTCTTATATTCTTTGCCCCTCTAAGAAACTGCTTGAATAAAGGATGAGAAAACAATGGTGGGTCACAATCACAGTGAGCCGAAATTGCTGCAGCATGAACCTTAATAGAAGAGAAGGACAAACCTTTGTCCAGTAACTCAGTAAGATATTGAAGAGCCACACTTAAATTAGGCTCAGAAACATCAAAATCCTTTGCTGCACTCCAAATTAAAAATCTCTTCCATTTATCTGCGTACACTTTCCTTGTACTAGGCCTTCTAGCTTCCAAAATAACATTCAAAACTTGCTGTGGAAGTGGAGGCCCACTATGGTTCAAAACAGAATATGCCAGGCTGTTAGGTGCAGAGAGTGAAGCTTGACATTGAGCAAATGACTGTCCTCCTGAGACAACAGGTGTGGAATCAAGGCAAAGGCCATGGAGGCTTCCGTGCCAGGCTTCTCAGTAATGGGTACCAATGCTGTCGAGGCCAATCTGGAGCTATCAAAATCATCCTTGGCTTGTCTTGTCTGGCCTTTAGTAGTACCTTTGGGAGGAGAGGCAGAGGCGGAAAGGCATACACATGAAGATTGCTCCAATTGAAAGAAAGAGCATCCACTTTCCAAGCTGTGGGATGAAACCTTTTTGTGCAAAACTTTGGCAGCTGGTGGTTTAGTGGAGAAGCGAACAGATCTATGTCTGAAGTTCCCCATGACAATGTCAATTTCTGAAACACATGAGGATCCAATTTCCACTCGTGGTGATCCATAAGTCTCCCACAAAATCATTGCTTGTCTGCATAGAGGATAAGAATGTGTTCCGCCTTGCTTGTTGATGTACCACATGACAGTTGTGTTGTCTGTTAGAATCAACACCTGCCCTGGAAGAAGTAAATCCTTGAAAGCTATTAATGCAAACTGGACTGCTAACATCTCTTTCAAGTTGATATGTAGATGTTGTAGTCTGGCAGGCCACCTGTCTTGTATCCACTTTCCATTCAGATGAGCTCCCCAAGCTTTGTCTGAGGCATCTGTCGTTAGAATCTGACTCGCCTCTGGCCAGGTCACAGAGAGTCCCTTGTTTAGGTGACATTCCTGAGCCCACCACAACAATTCCTTTTGAATACAAGGTATTATTTGAATGACAGTGTCCAAATCCTGGCAGTGCTGTGTCCATACATTTTTGAGATACCATTGTAGCTTCCTCATATGCAGTTTGGCATTGGGAAGCACCAGAATACAAGATGCCATGAACCCTAAGGCTTGAAGGACTGTCCTTGCAGTCAGCCTGGACTGATGAGACAACTGATGAAAGTAAAGGGAAAGATTCTTTTGTTTGTCCGGGGTCAAAAGGCCATCTGGGATGCTGTATTCAGTCTCACACCCAGAAAGCACATGTCCTGAGAGGGTACTAGACTGGACTTTATTTCGCTCACAGAATACCCCAGGCATCTTAGCACTGCTATCACATAATCCAAATGATGAAGAAGCTCGTCCCTTCCTTGAGCCAGAATCAGGCAATCGTCCAAATAAGGATAGATCGGTATTCCTTTTAACCTGAGGAAAGCTATCACTGGAGCCAGAACTTTCGTGAACACTCTGGGCGCAGTAGATAAGCCAAAGGGCAATGCAGAGAACTGATAATGAGAAGTCCCAGCTCTGAAACGCAGATACTTCCTGCAACTTAGTCTGATAGGAACATGAAGATAAGCCTCCTTGAGATCCAAAGTTACCATCCAATGATCTTTGCCCAGCAGAGGTAAAAGCTGCTGTAACGTCAACATTTTGAACTTGGGAATGTCCAGATAAGTGTTGAGGATAGATAAGTCCAAAATTGGTCTCCACGTGCACCCTTTCTTTGGTACTAGGAACAGGCGAGAATAAAATCCTAGGCCCACTTCTGGCATAGGGACCGGCTGTATGGCCCCTATTTGGAGTAACAGAGAAATTTGCTTGTGAGCCTCTATTCTTTGTTGAGGAGGAACGCCTGGCATGCCTTTGAAAGGAGGCAAGGTATGGAAATAAAACCTGTAACCGTGGTGTATGATATCCAATACCCATCTGTCTTGGGTAATTAAACTCCAATTTTCTTTGAAAAGTGCCAACCTTCCTCCCAAAGGTGCTGCCAGACGAGAAGGCTCTGGCAGCTGAAAAGGTAGGTCATTGGGTCTGTTTACGAAAGGACTGACCCCTGCCCTCACCAAGACTGTGCAGGAGAACTCCTGTTCTAGGCCTGAAAGAGCCCTGAGCTCTGCCCCTACCACGCCTAGATCGACCCCTAGACTGGGAATCATAAGAAGGATACGCCCATCCCTTAGTAGGCCAATTTCTACTAAACTTTCGAGGCTGAACCTGCATATAATCTTTAACAGTCTGCATAGACTTAGCCTTGTCTTCCATTTTCTTTAAAACTGCCTCAACAGGAGAACCAAACAACACATCAGATTGTAAAGGAGCATCTAAAATCCTTGTTTTAACATGGTCAGATAAATTCTGATCCCTCAGCCAGGCGTGCCTGCGAAGAACTGACCCAGTGGCAGCCACCCTAGACGAGGCCTGTACAGCATCAAAACCACATTGCAAAGAATGCTTACCCACCTGTTCAGAAACATGTACTAAATCTTGTAATTCTTTACAATCAATACCTTCCGCCAGAGCATCAACCTTAGACTTCAATTGTGAAAGGAGATAGTTTTGGTATTTCAACATGTGAAACTGACAATTCAAAGCCCTCATAGCTAGAGTGGAAGTATAAACTTTCTTTCCCCATCTATCCAAGGCCCTGGCCTCTTTATCTGTAGGAACCGGATTCTTGACAACAGAAGCCTTAACACCTTTAGGCCCCTGACTAACAGTTTCTGGGTCTGCCCTAGGACTCTTAAAAAGATACTTATGAGCTTCAGGCACCCTGTAATACCTATCCGGTTTAACAGGAGCAGGAGGCAAAGAATCAGGATTAAGAGAAGCCTCTGTAAAAACATCTTCCACCACATCCAAAACAGGAGGTATAGCCAAAGGCCTATGCTGGGGTAAAAACAAAAATTCCCTAAGCCTTTTCCTGGAATCAGAGAAGTCCTGACCTTCCCACTTAAAATGCTCCCTCATGGAATGAAGAGTTTCGGAAAGAAAAATCCTCAGGAGGAGAAGCAGAAGGAGTAGAATCATCCACATCAGAATCAGAATAAGGGAATAACTCCTGCAAGTCTTCAGCCAAGACTCTGAAACATCCGAAGCCTGCTCAAAACTCCCTAGCTCAGGCTCCACCCTAGGTCTCTTATCAGGAGGGGCAAAGAACCCTAATCAAAGTAATCAAATCTTCTGCCATTTTAAGCATATGCTTCTTGGGCACAGTTCCTGAAGAACTAGGGGTGACACCAACTGAAGCTAAACCTGGCCTGCCTCTGGGAGAAGCCTTGGAAACAGAAGGAGAGGGCCTAATCACCCTAGGAAGGGAGGGGAGTATAGTAACCTGAGAAGCCCCATCAGCCTGACCTGCCTCCTGAGAGGCCACATCCTGCAATAACAAAGTCTCTCCCTGGGATCCCAAAGAAACCTCCGGTGGAACCACCGCTCCACCGACACCTCTAAAGAACCGGCGTCCGCACGGACGGTTCTTCTAGCCTAGGCTTAACTGCTTTGTCCTTGCGCTTCTTCGAAGAAGCGGGCGTCGGAGCATCCGACGGCATTTTATAATTGCACCGCTTCCCGAAGACCAACCTGGCACAATCCAGCCTTCTCTTTATAGTGCGCTTATTGAATCTAGCACAAGAGCGACACCCAACAACGTCGTGCTCAGGCCCTAAACAAAAAATACACAAAGTATGATAGTCTCTATGCGGTATCTGTTTCCCACAAGAAATACAATTATTCACTTTTTCTGACATCCGGTAAACCACTGAGGCAAGAAAAAACTAAAATATTCCCCAACGGGGTACTTAGCCAACTTTGACTCTGTCTGAAACTCCGAAATCGAAAAATTTCAGAACACCAACCGGCACTTGCAATGCTGCTTCTGCATCGGACCATGCGGCAAAAAAGACTGAGGATATGACGTCGGTCATGCGCATTTGTACCCTGACGTCCTGATGTCAGTCAAATGCGCCTTGACCGACGTCAGCCTTATACTTTGATATTCGGGCCGACCGAGGACAGCGGACTACCCAAGTGTAAGGACTGCAGCAATGTGAGATGAAGAACATCTGGAAGGCAGTTTTACCCACTGTTAGTTGCACATGGATAGTCTCTGATGCTTCGTGCTGTGCCAGCAACCTGGAGGTGTGGGTATCTTTGGCAAATATTGATACCCCCCCCTTTTGTGGTTCGGTCCAAGTTTTGGGGCCAAAAAGCATGGTATGAGGTATAACCTGGTAGTGCTGGGGTGCTCTCGGGAGCCTTGAACCAGGTTTCTGTTACTGCACAGATATCAATGTTCTCCATGCTAAGGAGAGTTTCAAGTGCGTGCATCTTGAGGTTTAGACTTCTGGCGTTGAGTAGCATTACTCAGTTTCTTATCCCTTGTGATACCTATGGAGGTGGGTTTGTCTTTTGAGCCTTGCCTAAAAAAGGCACTATGGCGGTGGCAAAAGCCTTTGCCAATATCCGAAAGCCCAGGGATGACAGGTGTAAGCAGTCCCTAGTGAAGCATCGTGGCTTGTCGAGCATGTCATCCCAGGCCGACAGGCTTTGGATCCCATTTGAATGACACCAATACTTAAGCCAATTGTTGAAATTGATAATCTTGTGGCATCATTCTTGGTGAGGGAAAGATGCTACTCAAGGTCAGGGTCATACCAGCCTGGGCTACATGCTCAGAGAGCTCCTCTATGTCTCTTTTCATGTAGTCCAGGGAGGTACGCCTCAGGTCATTCACACCAGCATGGACAATGACAGAGTCATATTTCTACTTGCCTTGGAGTGACCCGAGTGCTTGTGTTGTAGTGGATCCTAGCTCCCGACAGGCAGCTCACCGTGACCTTCTCCTTGTTCAGCCTGGTGAGCGGGACGTCAGTGTGCCTGACGATAGAGTCACCTATTACAAGTGTATCAGGTGTGTTGTTTAGCCTTAAGGGCTGTGACTGTTCGGCACTGGCTTTGTGAGCTATGTGTTGCACGTGTTTTGTTTTGGGATAGCGGTTGCTTGGGTGTCTGCTTTGGAGGTCTCTGCTGCTTAGGCAGATTTTTATTTGGAGCCTCCGAGTATGCGTTTGGTTTGCTGTCGTGGTAGGTCTATGTGAGACTGGAATTGTAGTGAGTGTGGTTTCCTTCTCCTCCTGACTGGTTATGCCAGTACTGAGTTGAGAGAGCTTAGCCTCCAGTTTGGCTATATGGTCGCATCTCTCACGTGTTGGAATTTGTTGGGAGGAGGAGAGGGTTGTCTGTGTAAATGAGGCAGTTGTAACATCGCCTCAAGATTCCCAGATTCACCAGCTAGACCAGAGAGGAGATTGACAACTGACCTTTGGACATGCTAGAATAGTATTGGGAATTCCTTTATAATTGAAAAAAGGACCAAGGGGGAACAAGGTACTCAAGGTGAGGGTGTAGTGCTTTTAATTTTTTAGTGCGGACTTATATAATTGCTTTAGTGAGCAAGTGCCAGGCTTTAGAGTAGGAACAGGGTGTTTATTATGAGAACTAGATCAGTTCTAAGGGAAATGGAGCCGAGAATGGTTTAAACCCAATTAAGCGGAGCTGCCCGATGCTGCGCTATGTGCAAAATTGCGCAAAGCCGCTCCAAAGCAGGACTTGAAAGAGCTAAAAACTGGCCCAAACCGGCCAATAGACTACCAGATTCTTGTGCTGGGAACACTCCTGCAGGGATAGATAGGCTGCTCTAAGCTTCCCACTGCCACTGGTGAACAAATTAGCCTCCCTTTATCCAAGAAAGGAAATGGGCAACACAGGAACTTTCCAAAAGTCCAGAATACAGCAAAGCCTGTATTTGGACTACTCTAGGTCAGGAAAGATGAGAAACTAGGATAATTTTTTTTTCTTTTTTGCAACAAACAGCAGGAAAATGCAATAAATATGTAACACAGGCTAACGCACTTGTGTGTAGCCTCAACAGGCATATGCAACAAACAGGACAAGCTTTAAAAGTGCAGGTGCAAAAACAACTTTAGACAGTTTAGAACAGTTCAAGAAGCAGAAATACTTGCAGTTTAGCTAGATCGGACAGTCGCCCAGGTAGTAGCAGGAAAAAAAAAAAATTTTTTATCAGGTTAGCAGTCACTCATTTAGCCTCTCTGCTGCTAGCACCACTCTGCAGGACCACGAGGAGCTTGGCCGAGTAGTAACAAGCACAAAAACTGCGCCAAAGCGGGTTTTATACAGGGGTTATTGCTAGTAGTAGGGCAGTTTTCCATGAAAGAAATTTTAAAACAGTTGAAAAAGCTGGTTCAAAGGGCGGCAGTGTAAGCTTTTCCAGGACAAAGTTGAGATCTCAAGTAAGTGTTGGAGCTCTCCTTGGCAGTCTTAAGTTCTTAGCCCCTCTGAGGTACCGTCTTAGGAGTGGATGTGAAAATAAAGGAGGATCCGTGCTGTAATGAGCTGAAATTGCTGAGGCGTGGATCTTAATAGATGGAAAAGGAAAGTCCTTTGTGTAACATTCTGTTAAATATTGTAGAACCAGAGGAATGTTCGGCTCCAGGGGATTTAGGCCTTTAGCCTGGTTCCAGGCGCAAAATCTTTTCCATTTGTCTGTATAGGTTTTCCTGGTGCTGGGCCTCCTGGCCTCCAGAATGACATCCATAACAGCTTTGGGTAAAGGTATTGGCTGGTTGTTTAGGTAATTTGCCATGCAGCCAGGTTTAAAGTCTTGAGCTGGCTGTGTAGAATCAGATTGTCTCGCTGGGTGAGCAGGTGAGGAATTTGTGGCAAAATCCATGGTGGGCCATGGTCCTTAAAATTGGATACCAATGTTTGCGTGGCCAGTCTGGTGCAACGAGAATCATTTGTGGCCTCTCTAATCTTTCAGCAGTACCTTTGCTAGAAGAGGCAGTGGAGGGAAGGCATACACTGTTAATGTTTTCCAACTGAATGAGAGGACGTCTACTTTCCAAGCTAGTGGATGGAAGGTCCTTGTGCAAAATTTTTTAAGTTGGTGGTTGTGGGGGCTTGCAAACAGATCTATGTCTGGGCGTCCCCATTTCTGAGCCATCACTGCAAACACTTGTGGATCTAGTTTCCATTCGTGTGGATCCATGATGTTTCTGCTTAGGTCGTCTGCCAATGTGTTTCTTTCCTGGCAGGAATTGTGCTTGTAATTGAACCTGGTAAGACAATGCAGTGTTCCACAAGGTCATTGCTTGCCTGCATAGAGGGTAGGAATGTGTGCCCCCTTGCTTGTTTATGTTCCACATAACTGTGTGTTGTCTGTCCTTATTAATTGTCCTGGGTGTAGAAGGTCCTTGAAAGCTGTTAGGGCATTCTGCACTGCTAGCATTTCTTTTTGATCGATATGCAGGCATCTCTGATCTGTAGTCCATTTGCCCTGAATGCACTGTCCTGCCATGTGTGCTCCCCAGGCATAGTCCAATGCATTAGTTGTCATAGTTTGGCTGGCTGTGGGTAAGGTGAAAGGCTGACCCTTGAGATGACATGCCTGTGCCCACCATAGAAACTCCTGTTGAAGGCAGGGAATGAGTGGAATCACTGTTTCCAAGCTGTGGCTGTGCCGAGTCCATACACTTTTCAGGTACCATTGTAATTTCCTCATATGCAGTTTTGCAAATGGTAGTAGTATGCAAGATGCCATGAATCCCAAGGCCTGCAGAATTTTTCTTGCAGGGAGTTGGGTCTTTGTTGCCATTATTTTGAAATATTAAAACAGCTGTCGTTTGTCTGGCGTGACATAAGCCATCTGGGCAGTTGTATTCAAGCTGGCACCCAGGAATATTATGTTTTGTGAGAGCACTAGTTTTGATTTCTTTTCATTTACTGTGTACCCTAGGCAACTTAGGTGTTCGACAAATGCCAGATGCTATAAAAGAATAAGACAGTCGTCCAGGTATGGGTATATTTGAATTCCTCTGTCTGCAGTATGCAATTACTGGTGCCAGGCATTTTGTGAATACCCTAGGTTTAGTAGATAAGCCAAAGGGCAGTGCAGAGAATTGATAATGCGTTGAACCTGCAATGAAGCGGAGGTATCTTCTGCAATTTTTGTCTGATAGGGACATGCAGGTATGCCTCAAGGTCCAAAGTGACTAGCCAAGCATTCTTGCCCAGCATGGGAAGCTGCTGCTGTAGTGTTAGCATCTTGAATTTTGGCACTTGCAGATAAGTGTTCAGAATTGAAAGATCCAGAATGGGTCTCCATGCTTTGTCCTTTCTTGGAACTAGGAAGAGTCTTGAGTAAAATCCTTGTCCTTGCTCCTGTGAAGGTACCTGTTGAATGGCTCTCATGTGCATGAGAGCTGCAATTTGTTTTTGTGCCTCTGCCCATTGATTCGGTGGCAGGTTTGGCATTCCTTTGATCCCTGGTAAGGAATGAAAGTGGAATCTGTATCCTTGAGAGACCATGTTTAGAACCCATTTGTCTTTTGTGATGATGTGCCAGTTGTCTGCAAAAAATGCTAGTTTTCCTCCCAAGGGTGTTGCCAGGAGAGATTTGCTTGGTAGTTTGAGGATAGAGTCATTGTGTCTGCCTTCTGCTAGCTTGGGGCCCGTCTTCTCCTCCTTTGTGGGTAGCAGAAACCCATTGGCGAGGTTTGTAAGGGCCCTGTGACTGACCTCTGCCCCTTGGGCATCTGTATTTGCCCCTCTGTGACCTGTCTGAAGCTGGAAAGAACCAATTTTTTGTTGGCCAATTTCTGCTGAAGAGAGGGGGTTGTACCAGCAAGAAATCCTTGACAGTTTGCATAGATTTGGCCTTACCCTCCATTTTCTTTAAAACCACTTCTGCTTTGACACCAAATACATCTTGTTGTAAAGGTGCATCTAATAATTTTGCTTTAACATTGTCAGGGAGGATTTGCTCTTTTAACCAAGCATGTCTACGAATGACAGAGCCAGTAACAGCTGCTCTACAGGAAGCTTCCAATGAATCAAATCCGCATTGTAAAGTATGCTTGCCCACCTGTTCAGCTGCATTCAACAGATCCTGCATTTCCTTGAATTCAGGCTGTTCTGAATATGTGCTCATGTTTTGTTTTAACTGAGACATCAGGTATTGTTGATATTTCAACATGCAAAACTGGCAATTTAATGCTCTCATAGCCAGAGTTGCAGAGGTGTATATTTTCTTTCCCCATCTAGGGCTCTGGAATCTCTTTCAGACGGCACAGGATGTTTAGCCATAGAAGCTTTTGCTCCCTTAGGACCCTGGGAAATGGTTTCTGGGTCAGCTATAGGGCTTTTATAAAGGAATTTGTGCGAATCAGGTACTCTGTAGTATCTGTCTGGTTTGGCTGGAGCAGGAGGTAGAGAGTCTGGATTTAAACTAAACTAGACTCCAAGTAGACACCGTCCACAATATCTAAAACAGGAGGGATAGCAAGAGTTCTGTGCTGGGGTAATAAAAGCAACTCTGAGCCTTTTCTTAGAATCCAAGTAATCCTGGCCTTCCCAGTGGAAATGTTCCCTCATGATATGTAATGTTTCCCCAAAGGAGTAGTCTTCAGGGGGAGATGCTGAGGGAATAGAGTCTTCAGCATCAGAATCCTAAGGTGGGAAAGTGTAATCCTGTTCCTCAGAAGAATCTGAGGAGAGAGAAACCTGGTCAGAGGATGTATAATCCTCCTCTTGTCTTGGTCTTTTATCAGGAGGGGGATGGGAACCCCTGCTAATGGTAATTAAATCTTCAGCCATCTTAAGCATCCGTTTCTTAGGCATGGGGCCTTGACCTGTAGACTGATGAACAGCTTTCTTAGGCTTTAAAGGAGTTTTAAGCTTAGCGTAAGATTTAATGGCGAGTGTAGTCTGTCTGAAGACACCTGCAACCGAAGGCGTTTCCTCTGCTCCGGTGTCGGTAGATGGCTGCGTTGGCCTAGTAGACTCCGCTTGGGAGCCAGCAGCTGTCTGGGGTTCCAGTTCTATGGTAGTCAGGGGCTGCGTAGGTGCCTCACTGAAACCCGGAGAACCGGCGACAGGCCCAGCTGAGGCCTCAGGGTCTGGCTTATTCCTAGGCTGCCTGTCCTCATCCTTGCGTTTTTTTATGAATTGCGGTAGTCGGCTGCTCCAACGGCATGATATAATTAAATTTCCTACCAAAGTAATGCCGTGTGACGTCAAAACGGCATTTGATAGTGCATTTATTAAACCTAGCACAAAACAGACAACCTGTGACATCATCATCTGGGCCTAGGCAAGGAACACAACAGGAATGGAAGTCCTTATGAGGTATTTGCTTCCCACAAGAAATGCAATTGTTAACTTTTTCTGACATCGGACTGAGGCAAGAAAATGTTCCCCAACAGGGTACTTAGCTTTATTGAAGACTTCGGACTGAAATTCAAATCGAAAATCTCAGGCGTCGGCCGACCGGCACTTGCGAACTGCTTCTGCTTCAGGCAAGAAAGCCTAAAGAAACTGTCGCCGGATGCCTCTTGTATACCCCTGGCGCACTGTCAGGGAAGAAGCGACAGCAACAGACGCCGGACCAAGACTTTGGTATTCGGGCCGACTGCGGGACCGCCTGACGGCAGGATAACCCAAGTGTGATGACTGCAGCAGGGTAACACGAACATCCACTGTTACCTGGGCCAGAAGTGAGTCGCCACAACTATCTTGAAGCACTCCTCCTGAATCTTCAGAAGTATCCTGGATATCAGTGTAAAAAACCATACGGGTACATTCCTGTCCAAGAAAAGGCAATCATCTTTCAGGCCTTCTTGCATGGAGTCTTGGAACAGAATCTTGCCAGCCAATCTCTTTGCTACTTGTCTGAACAGTTTACTTGCCAGCCAATCTCTTTGCTACTTGTCTGAACAGTTTACTTGAACTACCAACAGATGGACCAAATCTAGAAAGACGGATTTAGCTGCCATTTTTGAGGGTCTGCCCTGGTCATGCTCATGACAGAATGTAGGATGCTCCGACGCTATATACAAAGCTAACATGGCTAGGCTGCAAAGAGGGTATGACCAGATTCCCCCTTGCTTGCTGATGTATCACGACTATGGTATTGTCGATAGCCACTTCAGTTGGTCCTGGGGATCAAAGTTGGTTCAGAGCCTTGATCAGGTCAAGCATCATTTTAACATTTTTGTGTTTGCACCTTGTCCTTGTGTCTCGCACCCCCTGCACTTTTATCCCTCCTGAAACTACTCCCCAAGCAAAGTCCGAACTGTCTGTGGTGACTGCGATGGAGAAGGGAAAGAGAAAAGACCTGGATTTAAGGATCTGTTGTGTCCATCAAATGATTTCTCTGACAATCGCTAGCACTAGGATTTGAAAGGATGAAGGGTGCTGATGTTAGAAAGTACAGTTGTGTACCTACCATAAATGTAGATGTTAGAGTGTATTCACTGTTGGTCATACTTGGGTTAACCTGCTGGCAAGCTACCCGCAGTCGGCCAGAGTTCCTAAGTCTAGGTCCGGCATCGGTTGCTGTCTCCTCTTCCCAGACATCAGTGCGCTAGGGGTATGAAAGATGCAACAGATGCCATTTTCTTCAGTTTTTCTTGCCCCAGATGTCAGGTGCCCCCAGATAGGAAGGCTGAAAGGAATAAATTATGCCAAAAGGCATGCATGTTTTAACAAACATTTCCTTCATCTACAAGCAAATACACCACATAGGTTGTATAGGAGTTAAGTACCGAAAAGTCCCAGCAATGAAAAAAGGGGGATGGTGGGTGGGTAACCTGGACTGTAACTGAATACACTAACATCTACATTTATGGTAGGTACACAACTGTACTATGTTCATCATGTTCCACTGTTGCAGTCATTACACTTGGGTTGAATCCCAAAGCCGAGGTTGGGCGGCTGGATCTAAATAGGATTAGGAGGCGCTACCAGGCCCTGCAGAACTGCAGTGGCAATGCCTGCTCTGGATTTAGAGTAGAGAAGTAGGTGGTAGTGCTTGATGAAAGTGTGCACTGAACTCCAGGTTGCAGCTTCTAAAATGTCTTTGGTTGGTACTCCTCTGAGAAAGGCTGCTGAAGTGGCTGCTGCTCTGGTGGAATGTGGCCTAATGCCCTTAGGCACCGATTTGCCATGGTGTGCATAACAGAAGCAAATGCAGTGTCCTATCCATTTTGAAATGGTCTGCTTTGTGATAGGCTTTCCTTGTGATCCTGCAGCATAGGCTACAAACAGTTGCTCAGTTTTTCTGAAAGCTTTTGTTTTGTCCAAGCAGAATCGTAGCTGTGTATGTCCAAAGCGTGCAGAAGTCTCTTCCCCTTTATTCTGGGGGTTTGGGTAAAAAGTTGGTAAACGAATGGATTGGTTAAGAGCCACATTGGAAACCGTTGGCATGAATGTTGGGTTTGTCCTAAGAGAAACCCTGTCCTGGTGAAAAATGATGAAAGGTTCTACAGCCATGAATGCCTTTAACTCAGACTCTTCTTACTGAAGTTATTGCTAGGAGTAGACCAGTTTTCCATAAGAATTTTATATCAGCTGTGCTGGCTGGTTCAAAAGGAGGCAGTATGAGCTTTTCTACAACAAAATTGAGATCCCAAGTTGGTATTGGTGCTCTCCTTGGGGGTCTTATGTTTTTTGCCCCTCTGAGGTACTGCCTTAGTAGAGGATGTGAAAAAATAGGTTCCGTATTGTAATGAGCTGAAATGGGAGAGGCATGGATCTTAATTGATGAGAAGGATAGGCCTTTGTCCAGCATCTCAGTTATACCTCAGATTTTACGATGCCTATTTGGAACAAGTGGTTCGAGCCCTTGTGCCTGGTTCCAAGCACAGAATCTTTGCCATTTTTCTGCATAAGATTTCCTAGTGCTGGGCCTCCTGGCTTCTAAAATGACATCCATAACAGCTTTAGAGAGAGGTGCAGTCTGAGTGGCTACATTATCTGTCATGCTGCCAGATATAAGGTTCTGAATTTACTGTGCAGAATCTGATTGTTTTGTTGAGTCAGAAGATGAGGAATTTGAGGTAAAGGCCAGGCTGGGCCTTGACACAAGCTCTTTAGGATTGGGTACCAGTGCTGGCGTGGCCAGTCTGGGGCAATCAGGATAATTTTTGGCCTCTCGTCTGAATTTTAGGAGCACCTTGGTAAGAGGCAGTGAAGGGAAGGCATAAACTGTCAGGGTTTTCCAGTTGAATGATAGAGTATCCACTTTCCATGCTTGAGTGATAAGTTCTTGGGCAGAATTTCTGTAGTTGGCAATTGAGAGGGGAGGCAAAAGGAACTGTGTCTGGGCGTCCCCATTTCCATGTTATCATGCTGAACACCTGTGGATTTAGTTTCCATTCCTGAGGATCCATGAGATTTCTGCTTAGTTCGTCTGTCGGTGTATTTTTTTGTTCCTGGCAGGAACTGTGCCTGCAGATGTACTTGATAGGTCAGTGCTGTGTTCCACAAAGTCATGGCTTGCCTGCAGAGGGGGTAGGAATGTGTGCCCCCTTGCTTATGTACCAAGTAACTGTGGTATTGTCAGTCTTTATTAATAGTTGTACTGGATGTAGTAAGTCCTTGAAAGCTGTCAGGGCATTCTGCACAGCTAGCATCTTTTTGACTGATGTGAAGATGCATTTGTTCCTTGGGCCACGTGCCCTGAATAAATTTTCCTGCCATATGTGCCCCCCAGGCGTAATCCGATGCATCCGTTGTTATTGCCTGCCTGGCTGTGGGTAAGGTTAAAGGTGGTCCCTTGTTGTAGTGACAGGCCTGGGACCACCATCGAAACTCCTGTTGAAGGCAGGGAATTAAAGTTATGATTGGACTCAACATTGCCACAGCCTGGAAACAAAACACTTTTTTTAGATACCATTGTAGCGTCCTCAAATGCAGTCTTGCATATGGAATTAGTAGAATGCAGAATGCCATGAAGCCCAGGGCCTGCAGAATTTTTCTTGCAGGGAGCTGGGTCTTTATTGCCATCATTTGAAAGTAATGAGTCAGTTGGCTTATCTCACGCCAGACAAAGGCATCTGGGCAGTTGTATTTAAGCTTGCACCCGGGAATAATCTCTCGAGAGGGCACTAGTTTTGATTTCTTTTCGTTTACTGTGACCCTAGGCAAATTAGTAATCTTTTTACAAAAGCTAGACGCTTTAGAAGAACGTCCTTATTCTCGGCTTGAATAAGGCAATCGTCCAAGTAGGGATATATTTGAATTCCTTTTTTGCCTGCAAAATGCAATTACTGGTGCCAGGCATTTTGTGAACACCCTGGGCGCAGTAGATAAGCCAAAGGGCAGTGCAGAGAATTGGTAATGCATTGAGCCAGCTATGAATCTGAGGTATTGTCTGCAAGACTGTCTGGGACATGCAGGTATGCCTCCTTGAGGTCCAAAGTAACTAGCCAAGCATTCTTGCCCAGCATGGGTAGAAGTTGCTGTAGTGTTAACATTCTGAATTCTGGAACATCCAGAAAAGTATTTAGGATTGACAAATCCAGTATTGGTCTCCAGGTTTTGTCCTTTCTGGGTACTAGGAAAAGTAGAGTAAAATCCTTGTCCCTGTTCTTGCTGTGGTACTCTTTGAATAGCTCCCATGTCCATGAGAGCAGCAATTTGATTTTGTGCCTCTGCCCATTGGTTCTGTGGCAAGTCCGGCATACCTTTTGATTTTGGAAGGGTGTGTAAGTGGAACCTGTAACCCTGAGAAATAATATTCAATACCCATTTGTCCTGGGTGATTATGTGTCAATTTTTTTAAGTAAAGTGCTAGTTTTCCCCCTAGGGGTGCTGCCAAAATTTAAGCGCTTGGCATTTGTAGAGGGAAGTCATTGGGACTGTTTCCTATAAGGTTGTGATTTTTCTTTTCCTCCTTTGGGGGCTGAAGCACCCCATTGTTTAGGTTTGTAGGAGCCTTGGGGATGAGATCTGCCTCTTGGGCGTCTGTATCGGCCTCTTTGTGGCCTGACTGACACCGGAAAGGACCAATTTTTTGAAGGCCAGTTTCTGCTAAACCTAGATGGTTGAACCTGTAAGAAATATTTTACTGTCTGCATTGATTTTGCTTTATCCTCCATTTTCTTTAACACCTCTTCTGCCTTAACACCAAACATAGTATCATGCTGTAGTGGAGCATCCAATAATTTTACTTTAACATGTTCAGGTAAACTTTGTTCTTTCAACCAAGCATGCCTTCGAATGACCGAACCTATAACTGCGGCTCTACAAGAAGCCTCAATCAAAACCACATTGTAAAGTATGCTTTCCCACTTGTTCAGCTGCATGCAATAAATCCTGCATTTCCTTACTGTCAGGACTTTGAGTTTATAACCATTTTCTGTTTTAACAAGGACATGGGGTACTGTTGATATTTAAGCATGTGAAACTGGCAATTTAAAGCCCTTACAGCTAAAGTAGCAGAAGTGTAAACTTTTTTCCTCTATCTATCCGGAGCTCTGGAATCTCTATCAGAGGGGACAGGATTTTTAGCAGTGGAAGCCTTAACCCCCTTTAGGACCCTGAGAAATTGTTTCTGGGTCTGCAGCAGGGTTTTTGTAAAGAAATTTACGAGAGTCAGGGACCCTGTAGTACCTGTCTGGCTTGACTGGTGCAGAGGGTAAAGAATCAGGAGAGACAGACTGGATTCAGAGAAAACATCATAAACAATATCAAGCACAGGGGGAATAGCCAGGGGCCTGTGCAGAGTCAATAAAAGAAAGTCTCTGAGCCTTTTTTTGGTTTCTGAGTAATCCTGGCTCTCCCAGTGGAAACGCACCCTCACGGTGTGCAGGGTTTCTCCAAAAGAATAATCCTCAGGCGGAGAGGCTGAAGGTATAGACTCTTCTGCATCAGAGTCCTCATAGGGAGGGAGAGAATATCCCTGACCAGAAGAGGAGTCAGAGGAAATAGAAACCTGGTCAGAGGAATCATAAGTGTCTTGCCTAGGGCTTTTGTCAGGAGGGGAATGGGAACCTCTGATTAAATTAATTAGGTCTTCGGCCATTTTAAGCATGTTTCTTTGGCATAGATGACTGTTCAGGAGAATGCTGTACTTGTTTTCTTGTCTTTAATGGTGTTTTTGACTTTGCCTTGGCTGCTGTAGTGGACTTAATAGTAAGCTGTGAAGGTCTAAAAACACCCTCAGAAGCAGATGCCTGCTCAGTGGCTCAATACCCATCAGAGGAATAGTTTCCACAGGCCTCGGGTGCCTCCACGTGGCTGTCTGATATGGCCTGTGGCTCCGAGGTAGCGGGTGTCAGGGGCTGCGAAAGCACCTCACTGAGAACCGGCGACTGGTCTAGAAGGGGCTTCGCCGTTGGTTTTGGACCTCGGATGCCTGTCCTTTGTCTTTGCATTTTTTATAAATTCCGGTCGGTTGTTCTGACAGCATTACGTAGTTAAACCTTTGGCCAAAATAATGTAAAACAAAAATCAAACAGACGTTTAATAGTGCATTTGTTGAATCTAGCACAAAACCGACTGCTAACGTCGTAATCAGGGCCTAGGCAAGAAATACAGCAAGAGTGAAAGTCCTTATGAGGTATTTGCTTCTCACAAGAAATACAATTACTAACTTTTACTGACATCGGCCTGGAGCAAGATAAAGTTTCCCCAATGGGGTACTTAGCTTTATTGAAGACTTCGGTTCTGAAACTCAATTTCGTAAACCTCAGGAGTTGGCCGACCGGCACTTGCGCACTGCTTTTGCTTCGGGCACCGCACAACAAGAAAGACTGAAGAAAATGGCATCGGTTGCATCTTTTATACCCCAGGCACACTGACGTCATGGAAGAAGCGACAGCAACAGACGCCGGACCTAGACTTTGGAACTCTGGCCGACTGCGGGTAGCCTGCCAGCAGGATAACCCAAGTGTAATGACTGCGACAGTAAAACACTAACATGGAGAGAGATTTCAGATACCATAGCATCACTCTCAAGTGGATTCTTGACAGAGGTACCATGAGAATCGTAGATGCCTTGAGAACCAAAAATCCCTAGGTATTCCCTCACAATGACAAAGATCAGAATGGAAAACCTTAGAAACGTATCTAAATAAGGATTTGCACTTCCTGTTGAAGAAAAGCTCTTTGAGGTGGCTGAGGAAGAATACACTTGAACATTCTCTTGGAATTTCAGCTTGTGTGAAAAATTTCACCCAAGTGAGAGAGATTCCTGACGCAGACTCTGTCGTATAAATATGGAAAAACGTGAACATCTCTGCAGTCTGCAATGAGCTCTAAATGGAGTTAAGCACTTTGTGAATACACTGTGTGGATAATCCAAAGTGTAAGGCAAACAACTGATGTGATCCAGACACAACTTAAAAAATGTCTAATGTTTGGATGAATATGAATGTGACAAGCACCTTTTAAATATAGTGTTACCAGGAAACTTTAAAGGAAACTTTAAAGAGAAAGAGGTAACATGTTGAGAAGTGATATTTTCAATTTGGGTACCATCATAAACAGGTTTAGGAAAGATAGAGCCAGAAGTGGTCTGCAAGCATAATCTTTCCTTGGCACTAGAAATGAATAAAAAACCTACCCCCACCTGGGAAGGATGGTTCTATCACTCCTTTGGACAGCATGCAATGAACAGGTGGAAACGAAACAGTTTGATCTGGAGGATGGGAATGACCACCTGGAAAGAAGGAATTTCCTCCCACACCCATCTGCAACTTTGATGAATGATTTTCAGGACCCACTAGTAAATCTGCTCCGACTTTCTGGAAGAAAAATAAAGGGGCCAAGCTGGGAGGGGTTCATAAGGTCTCTTGAATAGTTAGATTTGCTGGACTGCCCTTGATTTTGAGGGGTTAAAGACTTTAGTGCCTGCTTGACATTTCTTCTTTAAAGTCAATTTGCCTGAATTTTGTTGAGACTGTTTAATGTTTTTTCCCCCCAAAATGGACGAGGAGATAGAAAATCTCTTGGACAGTTTAGAAAAGGAGATGAAAATTCTAAGAATTTCCCTGATCAGCTTGCCCCTTTCATCACACGTTTTGAAAATGTCAGCATGAGTGGACTGAAACACTAGCTCTTTATCTTAAGGAACATTTAAAATCTCATTTTTAACATCTGGGGGTTCTGAGAATGCAACCATGAAAACCCCCACAAAAAAAAAAGTACCAGTGGACATAGCCCTGGTAGTAGTATAAGTGTGTCTCACACTGCAAACATTTAATAGTCCTTTCTGTTGCAAAGGTTACTAAACTATTTGAAGTAGATGTTTGTTCTCAAAAACTATAGATAAAACATTCCTCATTTTCAAAATTTGTCAGAACAAACTAGACATCAGCTTAATTCGAAATTCTGAAAAATCAAAGCTGCAGAAGTATACAGTTCTCCCCATACTGATCATTTTTCCCATCCTTACTAGAAAGGGTAAGATAGGAATCAAATGCTTACTAACACTGGGATCAACTAAAACTATTGTCAATAGGTCAGGTTTAGGAATATATAAAAAGCCTGAACTTTATAAACATCCTGTCTGCCTTTTTAGAGGCAGTTGACTATCAGGAAAATTTCAGGCAGCAACAGACATCCTCTAAAGCAGACAGAACAGGAGAATGGTTGTGGGTTCTAGAAAATAATTCTAAAACAACGACTTTTCTGTGGGACTAAGTCAGTGTTCTCACTAAAAACACAGACGCATTCTAGAAACAGTTTAAGAGAAAGAAACCTCCACAGAGAGAATAAAAAGTACAGTTTTGTACCTACCATAAATGTAGATGTTCGAAGATCCACATTGCTGCAGTCCTTACACTTGGGTAGTCCGCTGTCCTCGGTCGGCCCGAATATCAAAGTATTAGGCTGACGTCGGTCAAGGCGCTTAAGACTGACATCAGGACGTCAGGGTACAAATGCGCATGACCGACGTCATATCCTCAGTCTTTTCTTGCCCCAGATGTCAGAAGACCCTAAACAGAAAGGTCAAAACCAAAAGACAGCAAAAACCAACCAACCACCCTTGCACTAATCATATGTACAATATATACAATATCCACAATATTTACAACTCAATCCACACAACCGCCTCTAAGTACAGAGGGGAAGGAGGGAGGGTAAATTGGACTGCAGCAATGTGGATCTTCGAACATCTACATTTATGGTAGGTACAAAACTGTACTATGTTCTTCATCTCACATTGCTGCAGTCCTTACACTTGGGTAGAATCCCAAAGCAGAGGTAAGGGAGGATGGCAAAACTATAAAGCAGTAGGAGCTGCCAAAATGCCCTGTAAAATTGCAGTAGCAAAACCAGCCCTAGATTTAGAGTAAAGTGGAAGGTGATAATGCTTAGAGAAAGTATGCACTGAACTCCAAGTAGCTGCCTCCAAAATATCTTTAGTTGCCACCCCTTAAAAAGCTGTAGAAGTGGCAGTAGCCCTAGTGGAATGAGGCCTAATCCCAGCTGGAATCTCCTTACCATGATGGGAATAACAGAAAGCAATGCAAAACCCAATCCACTTAGAAATAGTTTGTTTTGACACAGGCTTGCCCTGAGAACCCAAAGCAAATGAAACAAATAACTGCCGAGACTGCCTGAACCCTTTAGTTCTGCTCAAATAATATCGCAACTGCCTGTGTACATCCAAAGTGTGCAAAATCTTTTCCCCTTTATTTTGGGGGTTTGCATAAAAAGTAGGCAAATGAATAGTTTGGTTTAAAGCCACACTAGAAACCACTTTAGGCATAAAGGAAGGATTAGTACGCAAAGATACCCTATCCTTATGGAAAATTAAGAAAGGCTCAACCGCCATAAGGGCCTGTAATTCAGAAACCCGTCTTGCAGAGGTAATGGCCAACAAAAAAGCAGTCTTCCATGATAAATATTTCAACTCAGCAGTAGCTGCAGGCTCAAAAGGTTGTAGAGTGAGTTTCTCCAACACAAAATTGAGATCCCAAGCAGGAGTAGGAGCTCTCGTGGGGTCTTATATTCTTTGCCCCTCTAAGGAATTGCTTAAACAAAGGATGAGAATACAATGGTGGGTCACAGTCATAGTGAGCAGAAATTGCTGCAGCATGAACCTTAATAGAAGAGAAGGACAAACCTTTGTCCAGTAACTCAGTAAGATATTGAAGAGCCACACTTAAATTAGGCTCAGAAACATAAATTCTTTTGCTGTACTCCAAAATAAAAATCTCTTCCATTTATCTGTGTACACTTTCCTTGTACTAGGCCTTCTGGCCTCCAAAATAACATTCAAAACTTGCTGTGGAAGCTGAGACCCTCCAGGGTTCAAAACAGAATATGCCAGGCTGTTAGGTGAAGAGAGTGAAGTTTGACATTGAGTAAATGACTGTTCTCCTGAGACAGCAGGTGTGGAATCGAAGGTAAAGGCCATGGAGGCTCCCGTACCAGACTTCAGTAATGGGTACCAGTGCTGTCGAGGCCAATCTGGAGCTATTAAAATCATCTTTGGCTTGTCCTGTCTGACCTTCAGGAGTACCTTTGGGAGGAGAGGCAGAGGTGGAAAGGCATACACATGAAGATTGCTCCAATTGAATGAAAGAGCATCCACTTTCCAAGCTGTGGGATGAAACCTTTTTGCGCAAAACTTTGGCAGCTGGTAGTTCAGTGGAGAAGCGAACAGATCTATGTCTGGAGTTCCCCATAACACTGTCAATTTCTGAAATACATGAGGATCCAATTTCCACTCGTGGGGATCCATAATTTGTCTGCTCAACACATCTGCTAAGGAGTTCTGTGCTCCCGGCAGAAACCTTGCCTGAAGATTTAGCTGTAAACTGAGAGCCGTCTCCCACAAAATCATTGCTTGTCTGCATAGAGGATAAGAATGTGTTCTCCCTTGCTTGTTGATGTACCACATGACAGTTGTGTTGTCTGTTAGAACCAACACCTGCCCTGGACGAAGTAAATCCTTGAAAGCTATTAATGCAAATTGGACTGCTAACATCTCCTTCAAGTTGATATGTAGATGTTGAAGTCTGGCAGGCCACGTGTCTTGTACCCACTTTCCATTTAGATGAGCTCCCCAAGCTTTGTCTGAGGCATCTGTCATTAGAATCTGACTCTCCTCTGGCCGGGTCACAGAGAGTCCCTTGTTTAGGTGACATTCCTGAGCCCACCACAAAAATTCCTTTCGAATGCAAGGTATTATCTGAATGACAGTGTCCATATCTTGGCAGTGCTGTGTCCATACATTTGAGATACCACTGTAGCTTCCTCATATGCAGTTTGGCATTGGGAAGCACCAAAATACAAGATGCCATGAACCCCAAGGCTTGAAGGACTGTCCTTGCAGTCAGCCTGGACTGATGAGACAATTGATGGAAGTACAGAGAAAGATTCTTTTGTTTGTCCGGGGTCAAAAGGCCATCTGGGATGCTGTATTCAGTCTCACACCCAGAAAGCACATGCCCTGAGAGGGTACTAGACTGGACTTTATTTCGTTCACAGAATATCCCAGGCATCTTAGCACTGCTATCACATATTGTAAATGATGAAGAAGTTCGTCCTTTCCTTGGGCCAGAATCAGGCAATCGTCCAAATAAGGATAAATCTGTATTCCTCTTAGCCTGAAGAAAGCTATCACTGGAGCCAGAACCTTCGTGAACACTCTGGGCGCAGTAGATAAGCCAAAGGGCAATGCAGAGAACTGATAATGAGAAGTCCCAGCCCGAAAACGCAGATACTTCCTGCAACTTAGCCTGATAGGAACATGAAGGTAAGCCTCCTTGAGATCCAGAGTCACCATCCAATGATCTTTGCCCAGCAGAGGTAAAAGCTGTTGTAACGTCAACATTTTGAACTTGGGAATGTCCAGATAAGTGTTGAGGATAGATAAATCCAAAATTGGTCTCCACGTGTTCCCCTTCTTTGGTACTAGGAACAGGAGAGAATAAAATCCTAGGCCCACTTCTGACAGAGGGACCGGTTGTATGGCCCCTATTTGAAGTAGCAGAGAAATTTGTTCGTGAGCCTCTAGTCTTTGCTGAGGAGGAACGTCCGGCATGCCTTTGAAAGGAGGCAAGGTATGGAAATAAAACCTGTAACCTTGGTGTATGATATCCAATACCCATCTGTCTTGGGTAATCAAACTCCAATTTTCCTCGAAAAGTGCCAACCTTCCTCCCAAAGGTGCTGCCAGGCAAGAAGGATCTGGCAGCTGAAAAGGTAGGTCATTGGGCCTGTTTACGAAAGGACTGGCCCCTGCCCTCACCCGAAGATTGTGCAGGTGAACTCCCTGTTCTAGGTCTGAAGGAGCTCTGAGCTCTGCCCTACCACGTCTAGATCTACCCCTAGACTGTGAATCATAAGAAGGGTACGTCCACACCTTAGCAAGCCAATTCCTACTAAACTTCGGAGGCTGAACCTGCAAAAAATCTTTAACAGCCTGCATAGACTTAGCCTTGTCTTCCATTTTCTTCAAGACTGACTCCACAGGCGAACCAAACACATCAGACTGTAAAGGAGCATCTAAAATCCTTGCCTTAACATGGTCAGATAAATTCTGATCCCTCAGCCAGGCGTGCCTGCGAAGAACTGACCCAGTGGCAGCCACCCTAGATGAGGCCTGTACAGCATCAAAACCACATTGTAAAGAATGCTTACCCACCTGTTCAGAGACATGTACCAAATCTTGTAATTCTTTACACTCAATGCCTTCCGCCAGAGCATCTACCTTAGACTTCAATTGAGTAAGAAGATAGTTTTGATATTTCAACATGTGAAACTGGCAATTCAAAGCCCTCATAGCTAAGGTGGAAGAAGTATAGACTTTCTTTCCCCATCTATCCAAAGTTCTGGCCTCTTTATCTGGAGGAACCGGATTTTTTTACAAGAGAGGCCTTGACACCCTTAGGTCCCTGACTAACAGTTTCTGGGTCCGCCCTAGGACATTTATAAAGATATTTATGAGCCTCAGGCACCCTGTAATACCTATCCGGTTTAACAGGAGCAGGAGGCAAAGAATCAGGATTAAGTGAAGCCTCTGCAAACACATCTTCCACAACATCCAGAACAGGTGGTATAGCCAAAGGCCTATGCTGGGGTAAAAGCAAAAGTTCCCTAAGCCTTTTCCTGGAATCAGAAAAGTCCTGACCTTCCCACTTAAAATGTTCCCTCATGGAATGAAGAGTCTCTGAAAAAGAAAAATCCTCTGGAGGAGAAGCAGAAGGAGTGGAATCATCTGCATCAGAATCAGAATAAGGAGAGAACTCCTGCAAGTCTTCAGCTGAAGACTCTGAAACATCCGAAGCTTGCTCAAAACTCCCCAACTCTGGTTCCACCCTAGGCCTCTTATCAGGAGGGGGCAAAGAACCTCTAATCAAAGTAATTAAATCTTCTGCCATTTTAAGCATGTGCTTCTTGGGCACAGATCCTGAAGAACTAGGAGTGACCCCAACAGAAGCTAAACCTGGCCTGCCTCTGGGAGAAGCCTTGGAAACAGAAGGAGAGGGCCTAACCACCTTAGGAAGGGAGGGGAGTACAGTAACTTGAGAAGCCGCTTCAGCCTGACCTGCCTCCTGAGAGGCCACATCCTGCAATAACAAAGTCTCCCCCTGAGACTCCAGAGAAGCCTCCGGTGGAACCACCGGTTCCACTGACGCCTCTAAAGAACCGGCGTCCGGTACGGACGACTCTTCTTGCCTAGGTTTAGCTGCTTTGTCCTTGCGCTTCTTCGAAGCGGGCGTCGGAGCATCCGACTGCATATTGTAATTGCACCGCTTCCCGAAGACCAACCTGGCACAATCTAACCTTCACTTAATAGTGCGCTTATTGAACCTAGCACAAAAGCGACACCCAACAACGTCGTGCTCAGGCCCAAAACAAGGAATACACAAAGTATGATAGTCCCTATGCGGTATCTGCTTCCCACAAGAAATACAGTTATTCACTTTTTCTGACATCCGGTAAATCACTGAGGCAAGAAAAAACTAAAATATTCCCCAACGGGGTACTTAGCCAACTTTGACTCGGTCTGAAACTCAGAATTCGAAAAATTTCAGAACGCCGAACGGCACTTGCAACGCTGCTTCTGCATCGGACCATGCGGCAAAAAAGACCGAGGATATGACGTCGGTCATGCGCATTTGTACCCTGATGTCCTGATGTCAGTCTTAAGCGCCTTGACCGACGTCAGCCTAATACTTTGATATTCGGGCCGACCGAGGACAGCGGACTACCCAAGTGTAAGGACTGCAGCAATGTGAGATGAAGAACATCAGCTTTCCTAAGAGTCAGGATCAAAAATGAGGGGGGGAAAAACCCTGCATCTTCCTGTTCAGATTCAGGATCTTGAACCTCTTTAGAGAAAAAGGAATACTTTCTTTTATCAGAAACTACATTACAAGAAGAATCAGTACCCTGAATTAAACCCTGATCCCTTCCCCAGAGATGGGCACTGCATTTCAACAGGGAAACCTTCCTTGTTCCCTCACAGAACAGACAAGAGTGGCTCTCCCTTGCCAATGAAGGGAGCCCCCCTCATTTCCACAGCAGCTGTAGGTGCTACAGACAGATCTGGGGTAAAAAAATATGAGCGGTCTGAGGTATAATAAATGGCCACAGCACTGCGGTGGAGGCAAACTATTAGCCTGTTGCAGTGGCAAAGGTTGTATGCTTATCGTTGTGTGTGACTGGTAGGACTGACCATTGAACCAGTACTCTGTCCCATGGTAAAGCAAAAAATGGTGGCTCTTTCCCAGGTAAGACCAGCAATTGCCAGTAAACACCACCAGTCCACAAAATGTTTTTTTTTTTTTTTTTTTTTTTTTTTATTTGACAGAAACAGTGAAAAGCAGTTTAAGACATTATGCCAGCCTTGCCAAGGAAAAACAATCCACAGAAAACTTTTTCATTGAGTTAACACTTTTGACCAGACAAAAAAAACAGTGCTCCGTTTAAAAGTTTGTTACAGTCTCAAGACAGTCCATTAAAATACAACACTACTAGCATTAAAATAACTTTCATGAAGAGGGCAATAAAACAACAAAATTAAGAAAATGTAAGTACCCCCCCCCCCCCAGAGAGAGAGCTCATCTGC
The DNA here is from genome assembly GCF_019279795.1 of Protopterus annectens. Classification (NCBI taxonomy): domain Eukaryota; kingdom Metazoa; phylum Chordata; order Ceratodontiformes; family Protopteridae; genus Protopterus; species Protopterus annectens. The sequence continues at coordinate 8,118,583 of NC_056746.1, forward strand.
CCAACGAAGGAAAGCACAAAACAGTCAATTCTCAAAAGACTCAAGAGCATACTCTTTTGGCAGCAGTAAGGATAGTTAAGAATTGTTAAAACTCTTCCAAGTATGTCCATGCGATTCCCCCCCCATTAATTTTTACATTTCACTAGAATTTTTAAACAAAAATGTTGAGTGATATGCTGCTGTCTTGAAATTCTGAAGTACTTTACACTTTCAAACCCAGTAAAACATTGTTTCTATGCTGTTTAACGAGCGAGTAGAACATGGAGCAAACAATACACTACAAAGAATTCTGAACATGTCTTTAACCATCACCCTTGTTGAGTTCTCAATACGAATGTTAAAGGACTTGAACCTCACACTTTGCAATTTCTTAGCATCCATGTCTTGAATACATGTATGGGAGTTGCAATCAATGACCCGCACACAATCCTTAATTTTCTGCTGTCACATTCATATGAGTATACCACAGTTTTCAAACAGAAATTTGTGTTCCTAAAGAAAGTGTTACTTCAAGTCAAGTTTTACCACTGTTTATGTACAGTGATCATGGGATTATAAACGTCAACTTGTTGCTAGATAATTCTGCTAAACTGAAATCTAAACCAATGCACAAAAGATTACAGATTATATGCAAACAAAACAGTCACTATGTAAAACTGGAGTGATGTGTTCAGTGGAAAAACTACAGATGGAATGTGGAAACAGAAACAGTGCAAAAAATAAGATACCTGATTAATGTGAGAAAAAAAAAAATAGGACCGGTCGAACTACAACTTTGAAAACTGAAATAAACAAGCTGGAAAAACAAAGTGTAGTGTGAGAAGAAAAATTTGAAGAAAATGTATTTAAAGATATTGAGCACAATAGAAAACATTTTTATAGATACACAAGATGTGGAAGGAGTAGACATACAAACTGTTAACCTGTCTAGATTCTAAAATTTATTCTCAGACAGATTACAGATTTATAAAACCTTATGGAAAACAGTTTGGCTCCACAAAGGGGGTGATAAATCGTCCCAATGACATCCTGGTAATCTCAGATAATGGAATCAGATGGATTATACTGAACTGTGCAAACTGGATACAAAGAAAGCACAAGGAAGAGATGGAATAAGTGATGACCTGAACACTTCAGCAAGAATTTACAGTACAAGTATATCCATTTACTAGATTAAATAAATATGGTGAGATTCCTGAAGATTGGAGACATGCACTTATTAAACCTGCCAGACAAGTAGGGCAAACCCATTGTCATACAGACTCATCGACTTTCTTGGAGATGGTAATAATGGATAAGTTAGTCAGAATTGGATAGCTTGTGGCTTGAAACCATACATTAGCATGCATATGCTGAAAATAGGTCTATTACCACCTGTAACTGGATTATAACAGGAATGACAAACCTTTTGGGCTTGGTGCATCAAACATTCAGAAAAGGTCTATCTTGACTGCTGGCGTGTGACCACCCCCCCAAACAAAATAGAAAATTCTTTACATATTCATTTATTTAAAAAATTGCAATCCAATCATGTGCACTGCTATGCATTATATAAGTAAATAAAAAAATCAGTGACTTGCAATGAAGAAAATTATAGGCAAATTTATACCCAGGCTTAAAATAGTGCACGAAAAAAAAAAAAGTTACCCCACTTTTAATAATTTTGAATTAAAAAAATATAGAACACATTGCATTTTATAGGAGTGTACTATGCTAATGGCCCTGGAGCCTTTACAAGCCTAGCCCATAGGACTACCCTGGCATCATGCCACCCATTAGTTCCCAGTGCCACTGTCTAGTAGAGCCACTGGAGTGATCCCCGAGGAGAATTTTCTATTTCCCATCTACTCATCAAAAGATTTCTTTTGAAGAGGGCCAGTGAGGTGCTCAGCTTGACATGTATGGGAAGTCTATTTCATAACACGGGCAGTCTCTGGATTATGAGCCTGTCCCTCCAGCATGTTCTGTTGATTTGTGGTAATATGGTTGAGGTCACTGGAGCGTGTGGTGCAGAGGGATTGGGATTTCTTTAGATGTAGCATTTCTAACAGAGCTGGGTCGGACATGGATTTGTAAGTTATGCAGAGATCGCTTCTAAGTAGGCAATAAGAGACTGAGAATATTTTGAGTCTGTCCCTATAGGACAACTGTTTAAGGCCTAGGATCATCTTTGTGAGGTACTTTTGTAGCCTCTCCAGTTGTTTGCAGGTATCTGGTGAGGTACATGCCAAATGGGACATTGTACTCAGATTGGCCTAATGAGGTAAGAGTAGAGGGAGACTACTCCTTTCTTCCTGGATGCAAAGAGTACAGTTGTGTACATTTACCATACATGTAGATGTTAGAGTGTATTCAGTGTTGCAGTCATCACATTTGGGTTATCTGCTTGCAGTAGCCCTCAGGCGGCCTGATTATCAAAGTCTTGGGTCTTGCGTCGGTTGCCGTCTCATCTTCCATGACATCAGGTAGACAGGGGTATAAAGCATGCAGCCGACACCATTACATCAGTTTTTCTTGCCACAGATGTCAGTTGCCCCCATTATGGGAAGCAATTATATACAAGGTTCCACCTCCAACAAAAAAGCAAATACACCAAAAAGCTTTAAGCATAGTAAACAAGAATAGAGGTATAGTCAATAGAAGTCAGGGGGCTTTGAGGGAGGGTAACCGGGACTACAACAGTGAATACACTCGAACATCTACATTTATGGTTAAGTGTACGCAATTGTACTATGTTCATGTTTCACTGTTGCAGTCATCACATTTGGGTAGATTCCCAAAGCTAAGAATGGGAGGAGGTAATTAGATAGCATTAGGACCAGCTATAAGGCCCTGCAAGACTGCAGTGGCAAATCCAGCTCTGGATTTAGAAATAAATGGCAAGTGCTGAAGTGATGCCTAGAAGGAAGGCTGTTTTCCAAGAAAGGAATTTCAACTCTGCATTTGCAGCTGGCTCAAAAGAGAGCTTTTCTAGTACAAAGAAAACGGTCCCAGGCTTAGGGGAGTAGGGGCTCTCCTGTGTGGCCTTAAGTTTTTGGCCCCTCAAGGAAGTGGACCCAAGACTTTGTTAATCAGGCCGACTGAGGGCAACCTGTCAGCAGATCACCCAAATGTAATGACTGCAACAGTGAAACACCAAGAACATCTGCTTGAGCAGTGGGTGAGAAAAGAGGGGTGGTTCTGTGCTGTAATGAGCTGAAACGGCTGAAGCATGAATTTTGATGGAAGAAAATGAAAAGGCCCTTGTGAAGCATCTCAGTTAAGTACTGAAGAATTTGAGGTAAACTGGGCGCGGCTGTGGCCATCCCTTGAGTTTGGTTCCAGGCACAGAATCTTTTCCAGCATAGGATTTTCTAGTACTAGGCCTCCTTGCCTCCAGAATGACATCCATCACTTGCTTACTGAGGGATGGTAAAGGAGAGATCAGGTAATTAGCCAGGCTGCCAGGTTCAGGGTTTGAAGCTGTGGGTGCAGAATCTGGCCCTCCTGCTGGGACAGCAGAGCAGGAGTCTGAGGCAGGCACCATGGTGCCAGCAGTGACTGTGCAAGAGGGGGTACCAGTGTTTTCATGGCCAGACTGGTGCAATCAGTACTGTCCTTTGTTTGACCTGTTTGATCTTTAGTAGTATCTTGGAGAGGGGAGGCAGAGGGGGAAAGGCGTAAACTGATAGGTTTTTCCAGGTGAAGGACAGAGCATCCACTTTCCAAGTTTGTTTGTGGGGAGTCCTTGTGCAGAATCTGTCCAACTGGTAGTTCTGGGGTTGGCAAACAGGTCTATCTCTGGGATCCCCTATTTGTTTCTCAACATGTTGAATATCTTTGGTTCCAGTTTCCACTCGTGTGGGTCCATGAGGTTTCTGCTTAGATCTGCCAGTGTATTTAGCTTTCCTGGCAGGAAATGAGCCTGTAGGTGCACTTGGTAGCTCAAGGTTGTGTTCCACAGAGCTATGGCTAGTCTGCAAAGGGGGTAAGAATGGGTTCCTCCCTGCTTGTTTATGCATCACATAACAGTGGTGTTGTCCATCTTTACCAATAATTGTCCTGGAAGAATGTGGTCCTTGAAGGCTGTCAGAGCATTCTGTACAGCTAACGTTTCTTTTTGATTGACATACAGGTGCATTTGACTTGGGTGCCATTTGCCCTGAACACACTTCCCTGCCAAGTGACCCCCCCCCCCCATGCATAATCTGATGCATCTGTTAGGGTTTGTGCGGCAGGAGGCAGAGTGAATGGCAGTCCCTTGTTTTGGTGGCAGGCCTCTGCCCACCAAAGGAACTCTTATCTGTAGACAAGGTATGATAGGAATCATTTATTCTAGATCCTGAGAATGTTGACACCATAGGCTTTTTAGATACCATTGTAGTTTCCTCATATGCAGTCTTGCATATGGAATTTGTAGAATGCAGGAGACCATGAACCCCAGGGCTTGCAGTATTTTCCTTGCAGATATAGCTGGGTCTTTGTGGTCAATAGTTTGAAGTAGGCTGTCAAACGAACTTGTTTCTCTGGCTTAAGGTAGGCCATCTGGGAAGTTGCATTCAAGTTTGCTCCCAGGAATACAATTTGTTGGCAGGGTACAAGATGTGATTTATTTTCGTTTATGGTGTACCCCCCCAGAGAAGTTAATTACCTTACACATGTCAGATGATTTAATAGTATGTGCTGGCTTTCTGCCTGAATTAGACAATCGTCCAGGTATGGGGTATATTTGAATATTTGCTTGCAAAATGCAATGACTGAAGCTAGGCACTTTGTGAATACCCTGGGCGCAGTAGATAAGCCAAAGGGCAGTGCAGAGAACTGACAGCGCATGTAGCCTGCTTTGAAGCGTAGGTATCTTCTGCAAGATTCCCTTATTGGGATGTGCAGATAGGCTTCCTTTAAATCCACTGTTGCCAACCAGGCAGCTTTGCTTAGCACAGAAGGCAGCTGATGAAGACTTAGCATCTTGAATTTTGGGATCACCAAAAATGTGTTCAGGATAAGTCACTGAGACAGTTTACCACGGGGGGGGGGGGGTCTTACTACTCCCTGCTTTGGAAGTGGGAGTCCCCCACTGCTCAGTCCTGTGAGCACCTTGGGATTGAAGCCTGGGTGTTAGGCTGGTCCAGGGTTTGGACTGAGAAGGCCTGGAAGAGGCAGGAAAGGGCCAATTCTTAGAGGGCCAATGCCTACTAAATCTGGGAGGCTGTACTTGCAGGAAATCTAACAGTTTGCATAGATTTCGCTTTTTCCTCCAATTTTTAAGTACTACTTCTGCTTTGTTGCCAAACAGGCAGTCTTGGTTTAAGGGAGCATCCAGCAATTTAGCTTTAACATGATCTGGCAAAGATTGCTCCTTAAGCCAAGCATGCCTAAGTACAGACCCAGTGAACGCAGCCCTGCAAGATGCCTCTTAATGAATCAAAACCACATTGCAAAGTACGTTTTCCAACTTGTTCAGCAGAATGCATTAAATCCTGTAAATCTTTATTTTCAGCACAGCCAGGAATCATTTTCTGTTTAAGCAATCCAATAATATGCTGCTAATACTTTAACATATGAAACTAGCAGTTTAAGGCCCTAGTGGCCAAGGTTACAGAAGTGTACACCTTCTTACACCATTTCTCCAGCGTCCTGGAATCTCTATAAGAGGGGGTAAGATTTTTGGCAGTAGTAGCCTTAATGCCCTTGGGTCCCTGTGAAATAGTCTCAGGATCCGCAGTAGGATTTTTTAAAGAGGAACTGGAGAGTCAGGAACCCTGTAATACCTATCAGGTTTTCTGGGAGCAGGAAGTAGAGAGTCAGGTGCCAGGCTAGATTCAGAGAAGGCACCATCCACAATGTCCAGTATAGGAGGGATGGCCAAAGGCCTGTGTTGGAACAGGAGTAAGAAATCCCTAAGCTTCTTTGTAGCCCTTAATCCTGGACTCCCAGCGAAAATGCTCCCTAAGATTATGCGAGGTTTCACAAAAAGAAAAATCCTCTGGAGGGAAAGCCGAGGGAACTGAGTCCTCTGCATCAGAATCCTCATAGGCAGATGAGGGCAAATCCTGTTCAGAGGAAACAAATTTCAGTGTCCTGATCAGAAGAATCAGAAGAAAAATCAGTCATAGGTCTCTTAGAGGCGGAAGGGTGGCTTCCCCGATTAGAGTAATAAAGTCTTCAGCCATTCTTTTTGTTTTTTAGGCATAGGGGCCTGACCATGCAGTCTGGGCGTCTGTTTTCTAGGCATGGATAGAGTTTTAGGCCTTGAAGATGGCGTCCGTTTAATACGCAAGTCAGTAGGTCTGAATACACCCTCAGAAGCCGGTGCCTACACAGCAGCTCTGGACCCATCCAAGGTAGAGACATCCACAGGTTCCAGTCGAAGCATCTCACGGTATACTGGACTCCGAATGGGTCTCAGTAGAGGCCTGCGAATCTGAAGTAGCAGGTATCAGGGGCTGTGAAAGCACCTCCTTGAGTACTGGCAAACTGGCGACTAGCTTAGAAGCGTCATCAGCATCTTTGGACCTATGCAGTCAGTCTTTACCTTTGTGTTTTTTTCGGAATGTCAGTAGACCATGGTGGTGGTGCTGCGGTAGCGTTGTCACCTCACAGTAAGACGCTGTCCGGTTCGATTCTCAGCTAGAACGTCTTCTGCGTGGAGACATGCATGAATACGCGTACCTTAGTTGAAGGTTGTGCGTCAGGGCTGGTAACTCTGCAAGGTTACAACTACCAATCATTAGCGGACCGGAGTTCCGCTGTGGCAACCCCTAACCGGGAAACGCCTAAAGAGACAACAAGTAGTGGGGTGGCTTACCGAAGCCATTTCTGGATAATTGAACCATGTACCAAAATATTTAGTAGAGTAAATAAACAGACGAATAGCTCGAGGTCTGAATAAGGCACAAAACCGACAACCAGGTAAGTCGTGGTCTGGGCCAAAGCAAGGAATGCAGTACGAATGAAAATCTTCATGAAGTATTTGCTTTCCACAAGAAATACAATTGTTAACTTTGACATCAGTTTAGAGCAATAAAAAGGTTCCCCAACGGGGTACTTAGCTTAGTTGAAGATTTCGGTTCTGAAACTCAAACTAAAATTTCAGGAGTCAGGCGACTGGCAATTGCAAACTGCTTCGGGCACCGCACGGCAAGAGACTGATGTAATGGCATCGGCTGCATGCTTTATACCCCTGACTACCTGACGTCATGGAAGATGAGACAGCAACCGACACAGGACCCCAACACTTTGATAATCAGGCCGACTGAGGGCTACTGCAAATAGATAACCCAAACATGATTACTAACACAGTGAAACACTAAGAACATCCCTTAGTAATGAGATGTGCCACATAGGACTTTCTGACCACAGTGGCAATGTGGTGCTCGAGAGAGGTTGCTGTCAACCTGTGTTCCCAGATCTCTCTTATAACGCCTTCTGTGTTCAGTGGACTACCATCGATGTGTTAATTCATGGCAACAGAGTTTTTCCCAAAGGGGATGATGACATTTTTTGGCATTGAGCTAATGTCAGATACATGCTCAAATTCTTTGAGCATTCCATTTGTTTTACCTATATAGATGGTTCAGGCATTTTGCCATGTATCTTACATTTTAAGGTTTTTGTTCTTTTTTTGCCCATGGACATGGCAACTCCATATAGCTCATTTCCATTTACCAGCACACAACTACCGCCAATACCAGCGATAAATGAATTACCTGAAATGACTTTGAATCCACTTATGCAAGGTGTTACTTTGGAAGATGGGAATGTGGTTGACTGCTCAGATGGTCAGCAGAATGTATGTATTTATAGCACTAAGCTGCACAAATTGGAAACTAAAATGCAACAGTTTAAGAGACTGTGCACATAAAATACAGGTCAATTCCTAGGCCCTATGCATTTTGAAAATGCCAACATACAGGGATATCCCACATTGTTAAAACAATGGCAGGCTTTAAATCCTTACTGCTCAATTCAGTATATGAAATATATGAACCATGTTTTTCGGCTTGAAGCTCATTTAATATCAGAACTTGGACAAGAATACAATGATCTTACAGCAAAGACAGAAATTAAATTTTCATTCAGCTCTATTAGCAGAAACTATGGAGCAAATTTCTACTTTTGAAAAACATTTAATATAAACAAAACATGTAAACTTGAGACATTCGTGATTTTAAACTTGGACATGTCTTTGCTTGGTCAAGTCAGCGCTCACGTGCAGTCAGGAAGCAACAACCAATAGCAACAGATTAACAAGGTCAGGAAACACTACCACACAAGCTTCCTGTTGAAAAAGCTGATTCAGTGACTGCCACTGTGAATCCTGTGAACTTTGCAAGTTGAGTCTTTCGGCTTTTCCCGGTTAGGGGTCGCCACAGCAGAACTCCGGTCTGCTAATGATTGGCAGTAGATTTTTACATGCTGAGTTGCCGGCTCTGACACAACCTTCAACGAAGGTAGGCCCATTCACGCATGTCTCCACACAGAAGACGCTTTAGCTGAGAATCGAACAGGAAGTCTTACTATGAGGCGACAATGCTACCGCAGCACCACAACTCTGCAAGTAATCTCCTGAATTCTAAGAATGTGAACACTAATACATCAGTTCTAGTAGATTACATAATTTTTGCATTAGATCTTTAGAATTGCTCTCAGCATTAAACGAACCATACCCTTTACCACAGGAAAAGCGGAACTTCAGGAGCAGAGGAAGGAACCAAACAAGATAAACAGGGCAGAAGATGCAAACCAGAAGCTAGTCCAGGAGATGAGTGACAGTCTAACCTTTCTCAATATACATTACATGAACTAGCATTACGGAATAATGGTCTTACTTGCAGGATACTTGCAGGAATAAAGGTATCACATATTTCTGATGTGCTGATAAACTGTTAAGGAATTTGAATCTTAAGCTATTATATGGTGCAAGTAATTCAACTGAGTACAGCACAAATCTGTTACCTAGTAGTAGTTTTGTGCCAGTGAATGATCCCTCTTATAGCAGCTTTTGAACAAGCAATAGAAAATATTTATCAAGCAATGAAAACCAGCAGTTGTTTTTACAACTTAAAGGCTGAGCAACAAACTTAAATCCTTGGCCGCTAATTACAATATAGTTATAAAAGCAACAAATAAGGGTGGTTGTATTTTAGATATCAATAACTACAATACTAAAATGTATGATATGTCAAGCAAGGAGTATTTAACCATCAATACGAAGGTGAATAGTATAACAAAAGTGAATAGTACGATTTACGACATCCACCTTAATGGAGAAATTACTTTGGAAATGGACCATTTTCATGCGACTGCTCCCAAAATACCAGTCATATGGAATTCCAAAAAATCATAAAATCAGTCATTTCCCCACCATCAAGACCAATTGTTTCATCAAATAGCTGGATTACAGAACCAATCTCAAACTACTTGGATCATAAACTTAAACATGTCCCAAGATATTCTACAATAATTAAGGATACATCCCAGTTTTTAACACACCTGTATGACTGGTCTTTGTCTAACATTGCTGATTGCCAATTTGTTACATAAGACGTAGAGACCCTATTTACATCAATACCAAATGATACTGGAATGAAGTACCTGAATGAATTTGCAGCAGTGCATGCAGGTTTTTCAGCAGCAGAGACTGTTTTTGACTTAACAGAACTGATTAACTATTAAATTGTTTTTTGGTACATAAAAATATATAAACAGTGTAAAGGAGTAGCCATAGGTACGCCTTTGGCTAACAGCTAAGCAAATTTGGTTATGAATAAAATGGGAAATTGAATTTATTTTTTCTGAAATTAATAGCTTTAAGTGTTTTGTTTTACAGGCATTTTGTGGAGGATTTAATTTTTGATATGGAATGGTTCTTTCGGCATTTTCAGACTAAGATCAACTACTGAACTTTTACGGTTTAAACATACCATACATTATACACAAAAAGACTTCAGACAATAGGATCAATTGAACCACTGGTAAAATTAAAACTACATTAAGAAAAACTGCAGAAAAAATACATATCTGCACAATAGTATGCATCCTCATATTTTTAAAAATAGGGAAAGAAAGAAGTTATGTACTCACCATAACATTCCATCAGAGTAGTTGCAATTAATTTGTCTTCAACCTGTGGGTTACGGATCTGTATCAGATCAGAGCCGGCAACTTAACTTTACTAGCATCAGCTCCGACCTCCAAACTCCTCCCCTTACGAATAATACACCTCCACTGCCTTCCATCTCCAGATAGAGTTTGCTTATACAGAGAACCAGACCTGGAAAAAAATGTACTTGTGACCTATACTGCAGCCCGTAGGCTGATCATATGCCAAGGTCTGGGGGAAGGAGGGAAGGGCGGAAGACAAATTAAGTACAAATACTCAGATGGAACGTTATGGTGAGTACATAACTCCTTCATCTGAAGTAGTTTACTTCATTTGGTCTTCAACCTGTGGGACAGTGTTCCCCAGCTACTAAAACTTCTGGGAGGCCCTCATGAAAGGATATTCCAGAGCATCGCAGAACCAAAGGATGCTCTCCTTCTGAAAGTCAAATCCAATTTGTAATGAGAAATAAAACGTATGGAATGAGGACCAAGTAGCTGCAGAACAGTCATCCAAAGACACTCTAGACCAAAAGGCTGCAGACGTAGTCATGGACCTAGTGGAATGAGCTTTCACCTGACCTGGAGGAGACTTGCCTCTGTCCTTGTAGACCTGCAGGATGCATGAGGAAATCCATCTAGATATAGTGACCTTGGAGATGGATTCCCCCAAAAGGGTTTACAAAAGGATACAAAATTGATCAGATTTATGGAAATTTTTTTGTCCTGTGTAAACAATCTTAGTCTATGAACATCCAACATGTGGAGTTTGTATTCCATCTTGTTAGTAAAATTAAGAAAGAACAGACAAATTGATGGCCTGATTGACATTGACTGGGGATGCAACCTTAGGAAGAAAGGATGGATTAGTTCAAAGGGAAACCCTGTTTTTGTTAAAAATCATGTGAGGAATTTTGATAGACAATGCCTGTAATTCTGAAACCCTTTTTGCAGAGGTAATAACCACCAGAAAAGCTGTTTTCCAAGATAACTGCAGATCTGTAGTTGCAGCAGGCTCGAAAGGCAGAGCGGCCAAAGCTTGAAGACCCATAGTCAAGTCCCATGGGGGAACAGGATCTTTGACCGGGGGGCATAACAAAAAGATGGCTTTGATAAAGGCTTTACACAGTTTGAAGAGGCTAGAGGCAGAATTCTCGCCCACATGAAAATGAGAGATGGCAGCCAACTGAACTTTGACAGTAGAACTAGCTTTGTGTTGAAAAATATCACCTAGAAAATCAAGAATGGCGGAAACAGGAGCCATGAAAGGGTCTAAACTCCTTTGAGGCGCCCAAAAGGAAAAAAAAAAAAGTTTCCACTTCCTGCGATAAATCTTCCTGGTTGAAAACTTATGAGCAGCCACCAAAACAGATCTGAATAAGGAGGATAGTCCTGGAGTCCTAGCAATCATGGGAACTGGAACAGATCTGACTAAGGAGGATAGTCCTGGAGTCCTAGCAATCAGGGGAACTGGAGCAGCCATGCTGTGAGCTTCAGGCTGTCCAGATTCGGATGAGGCACCCCCCCCCCCAAAGGGTGTGAAATTATATCCTGAATGGGATCTAGGTTGCAAGCCGGAGCCAGAAGGTGAGACCAAAGGAAGGGAAACCATACCTGGCGAGGCCAAAACGGGGCAATGAGGATCACACTGCTCCCCAGTCAACAAGCTTTCTGTAGAAAGCTCGGAATAAGGAGGTACTGGCGGGTAAGCATACAGAAGACCGGGAGGCCAATCATGAACTACAGCGTCTCTGGGGGACTCCCCAGCAGGAGGTTCAAAGCGAAAAACTTGCTGCACTTCGCGTTGGAAGGAGATGCGAAGAGATCGCAGCAATGTTGTCCCCACTCACTGAAGATCTGTTCCGCTACTGACAGATTCAGAGACCACTCGTAAGGCATCAGAATGTTCCAACTTAGCCTGTTGGCTAATACGTGACAGTCCCGGAATGTGTGATGAGAAAACTACCAGTGGGGATTGCCCATTCCCAAACTCATGGCCTCGTGACAAAGGGGGTAAGATTAGGTCCCTCCCTGTTTGCTGATATACCAGACCACTGACATGTCTGACTGAACAGCAATCGCCCCCAGAGGAAGAAAGGCATGAAGGGCCTGCAACGCTACAAGGACTGCCCTCATCTCTAGTACATTTATATGCAAGCTGGTCTCTATGGGGGACCACAGGCCTTGGACTGTCCTGCCTGAACAATATCCCCCCCACCCAAGTTGGGAGGCATCCATGGTCACTGTGGTTTGGGCCGGGACTGGAACAAAAGGTAGTCCCTCCAAAATGTCCGGAGAGCTCATCTGCCATATGAGGGCCGACCGACAGAATCTACCGAATTGAACTGGATACATAAATGGCAGTCCCAACAGCGACCATTGTGCAGCTAGACTCCACTGTAGAATTCTCATGTGTAACCAATCACACAGGAGAAGAGTTATGGTCGCTGCCATCAAGCCTAAGGCCCTCAACATCGATTCCGCTGTTGGAAGATGAAAACGGTAGATCAGGGAGACCTGCATCCTCAGGTTTTGTACCCTCTTCAAGGTCAGGAATATTTTGCACTTAAGAGCATCTATCCTGGCACCAATGTAGTCTACCACCTGTACAGGATCTAGGAGAGATTTGGATGTGTTGACTGTGATCCCCAAATGCAGGGCGAGGGTCAGGAAATAATCCCTGGTTTGGGAAAGTAGACGCCTGGTGGGAGCAGTGAGGAGCCAATTGCCCTGGTATGGACAGACCTGAATCCCCTGAAGCCTCAGGTGAGCCGCTACCACCGCCATCACTTTGGTAAACACCCTGGGGGCTGTTGTGAGACCAAAGGGTAAGACTTGAAATTGGTAACGATTGACTCCTAGCCTGAAGCAGAGGTATCTCCTGGAGCTTCTGTTGATTTTTGAGCGATAGTAAGCATCCTGGAGGTCTAACGAGCACATCCAGTCGCTCTCTTGCGGGTACAGCATGATGGACTGTGTGACCACCCAGAACTTCTCTTTGGCAACTGACAGGTTCAGGGTAGAGAGATACAGAATGGTCCTCAAAGTCCCCAGTTTTCTTTGGCACCAAAAAGAACCTGGCTTAGAAGCCTGATCCGGACTGATCTGGGGGGACTGTTTCGATGGCTCTTTTTCCTAGCAGCCTGGAAATTTCCTGTGCTGCTGCCTCCCTTTGCATGAATGGTACATCCGGGAGATTTGGGGGAACCCACGAAGGGTATAGAGTACCCTCTGGATATGATTTGAAGCACCCAGTGATCCGTTATGGAGTCCCATGCCTCCAGGTGCAAGGACAATCGTCCCCCCAACTACCTTCAGAGTAGAGCAATCTGGCAACCCCTCAGGGTTGCTGCCCGGGTCTGTCCGAGAAAGGTTCGAGACCCAAAGTTCCTCAGACCCCCTCTGCATCTGGGTCAGCATCCATTCTGTCCCCTCGGTCTCTGGGGGAAGAAGAGCCCCGAGTGTCACGGGAAAACTGGGACTTCCGGAACCACATCTTTTGCCCTCTCTGGTTCCGGAAAAGGACCTTTGAGGGTTAGAGAAGCGGATCCCAATAGCAGACAGTGTCTTCCCGTCCTTCTCACTCTGGACTAATGTCTCCTTCACGGTCTTACCAAAAAGTATGTACAGCAGTCATAAGGGGCATTGGCAAAAGACACCTTGAATGGTTCGGAAAACTGACACAACCAGAGCCAGGCATTGCGCCTCATGGACACCAGACCCAGCTGCTCCTTCCTTGGCATGGGAGAGGAGTCGTATGGACGTGTTAGATACTGCTTTTAAAGTGGCAATTCTCACGGAGAATGAAGCCTTGTTCTCCTGCAATATGGACTTGGGGGGGGGGGGGGACTCCTCCAGCTCCTTTACCAGGTCGCGCTGGAGTCTGGCGACATGTATGCTTGAGAGGTACCTCTACGGGGGGGGGGGGGCTCACAAGCCACTTGTTCCTCAGGGGGACCTGTCTGGGGCTCTGAGCACGGGCTGTCCCTCTGGTAAAACGATGGGGACTGTAGTCAGAGCTGAGGGGGTGGGTCAGGGTCTCAATCAGGTGGAGAGAACCCTTTCTACCACGAACTCCAAAGGAGAGCGAACCTCCTGAAAAACCAATAAGGCAGCCGTCTCCCGTGTCCGATGAGAGAATCAAAGCCTGGCACGAGGTAGATGGAGCTGCAAGGGGGGGGCCGAGCTGGTTGAATCCGAAATGCTCCAGGCAGCTGTCGGCAAAGAGGAAGCAGGTACAGTTGGCGCAGACCCTCTGACCAAAGCCAACCTCAGATCAGAGTACTCCTAACCAGATATATGTTGAAAAAAAGGAAGAGGGGGGACTGGCAAGACCCCCATTTGGATCTGTGCATGGATAAAATTGCCTCATTTTATCCAGATCCATGTCAGACAAGGAGAGGGTGGACCATGACAAGGCCACAGACTCAGACCTGGCGGGTCGGGGCACCGAGGCCCTAGAAGCTGGACACGTCTCCTCTGGCTCTGGGAAGAACCTCTGAGATCGGAGCAGAGGGGAGTCACTGATCCGTGCCGTCTTAGTCAGAGAAGCGAGGTCCAGAGACCACTCTCTCTTTTCCCTCCTCTTCAACTCTCTGCTGCTTTTCTGCTCCGCTACCACAGGCTTTCGTACAGGAGGTAGAGTCCCAGCCTGGGAGGGAAGAGAAGCCAGAGGAAGGGACGGCCACAGCAGATGGAGACGAGGAAACAGCCTGAAGGAGGAAGGCGGCGTTTGAGGGCCAACTTGGCCTCCCTATCTTTAAGGGAGCGGGGTTGAAGCCTGCACATATGCTACAGTCCACACTCAGGTGGGCCACGCCCAAGCACAAAACACAGTGTGGCCATCTGCTGGGGATGGCTTATGGCCATTATTTATTCCAGAGATAACCTTAATAAAAAACAGGCAGCATCTTTCTAATCCACACACACACACACACACACACTGGGGGGGGGGGGGGGTTATAACCTACACCAAAGTACAAACTACTCTATCCTAAAAACACCAAATCTCTATGCACCAAGAGAGGGGAGGAGAAAGGGGACCTATACTAACAATAACGGACAGAAAATTGAAGAAAATTACTCAAAAGGTTTTACCCATTGACTAGCTGGAACTCAAGAGACACGATGCTGAAGCAATTCGCAGCAAATGAGATCTGGGGAGGATAGGCACTGGAGGTGTATTACGGGTAAGGGGAGGAGTTTGGAGCTCAGAGCTGATGCTAGTAAAAGTTGCTGGCTCGGATCTGATACGGATCCATAGCCCACAGGTCAAAGACCAAATTAAGTAAACTACTTCAGATACTCAGTTTACCAGTGCGGCAAGACGGAATACAAGAAAACAAAAACATGGATATACAGTTTAACACGGCCAATGATTTTTTTTTAAATTAAAAAGATGTTACAAGGAACATAATGTAATGACTATAGTAATACAAATACAGCAAGACAGCATTAAACATTTTCTGATAATCACATTACTTCATCAAGCAATAATAAATAAAGTTAAGGACAAAGTCTTACTTAGGCGTCTTCTACTCTATAATGTTCATACTAGTCTAATACAGGATATTAAAAACACTGGTACATGTTACAATATATTCCTACTTTTAAATGCATAGGATTAGATAAACTTTTAAAAAACATCTTATGTTAAAAGGAACAGAAGTATATAAACAGTCTATATCCAAGTATGGAAGCCAAAAATGCAACAACTGTCAATATTGCAGTATGTCTCTACAGAAACGCATCCAGTTAGTCTAAAATCATTCCATCATGGATGCCATGGGACATGCAATACTAAAAATATAATATACGTGGCAAAATGCCAGACCTGAAGTGCCATGTATATAGGTAAAACAAATAGAAAGTTCAAAGAGAATTTGTGACCATTTATCGGATGGTGCAGCGGTAGCATTGTTGCCTCATAGCAAGAGGTTCTCCGGTTCGATTCACGACTGGAGTGCCTTGTGTTGAGTCTGCATGTCCTCCCTGCGTTCGCGTGGGTTTCCTCCGGGTGTTCCGGTTTCCTCCCACATTACAAAGACATGTATCTGGAGCATTTCTCCCTGGGCATCTGCTGAAAATTGGCTTTGTTCCAAGTTGGACTTTCCCGGTTAACAAATGATAAATAAAATAAAAGGCAGCTAGACACAAATGCATTATACAGGCATATTAAACAGACATCTCACGAAATTTGTTTTTTTATTTTACAAAATATACAGGAAAGCTTAAGAGGTGATGACCTGAAGAACCACACAGAAATTATTGGAAATCAGTGGAGAATACGTTTTAAAGCACACTGTCCATCCATTCTCAAAGTGTGACAAAGCCAGTTTTGAAAGATAAAACTAAACAATTAAATAATTATGATATACAGATAGATGTAAAGGTTTTAACATATGGTTTCAGTTACATGCAGATATTTGGATTTTTTAGCATTCTGAGTATGTGCAAAGTAAAAGTATTGATCTGTGTATTGGCCTTTGTGTGCTACCTCTTTAAAGGTGAAGTCACATGACCCTTTTCTTTTTGTATTAAGATCTTTGTCTTGGTTCCTGTGTTTCTCCATTTTCCTTGTTTGGTCAGGGGGAAGTTTCTTTACTCACCAGTGAGAGTGGGGAGTACTGAGCTGCCTGTTTGTCCTTAGAGGAGTGGTTTAAGGCAGTAACTTGTAGTCTATTGGCCATTTTGGGTCATTTCCTGTCTTTTCCAGCCCCCTGCTATAAAGCGAGTTTTGGCGGGCTTTTCCAGCTATTGAGAACTCAGCACAGCTCCTCGTGGTGGCCAGCAGTGTTCCTCTAGCAGCAGAGACCAGAAAAGACTACCTTTCCAGATTTTAAGTATTTTTCTTGGCATTTTTTTTGTGCCTGTTTGCTTGTTTTATCAAAGTTTGCACTGTTTTTACTGTGTTTATAAGCTAAACCTGTTTACTGCACTTGCTAGTTTAAGTTTTGCCTAAAGTTAAACTACAGGCTAATACACTCAAGTGTACTAGCTTTTGATAGCATTTAGTCGAAAATCATAGCATTTATTGTGTTTTCTGCTTTTCTGTAAAAAAACTTGAAAACAAAAAAAAAATATCCTCATTTTCCATACTTTCCTAACTAGTGTTCCAGAGACCAGATTTTGCTGATCCCTGGGCTTTGTCTTGGTTCCTGTGTTTCTCCATTTTCCTTGTTTGGTCAGGGGGAAGTTTCTTTACTCACCAGTGAGAGTGGGGAGTACCGAGCTGCCTGTTTGTCCTTAGAGGAGTGGTTTAAGGCAGTAACTTGTAGTCTATTGGCCATTTTGGGTCATTTCCTGTCTTTTCCAGCCCCCTGCTATAAAACACGTTTTAGCGTGCTTTAGCGCGAATTAGTGCGGAGTTGCCACTGCTGCACACTAGGGCAGCGCCGGTTAAGCAGGTTTAAACTATTCGGGCTACCTAAAGTCCACTCTTCAATTTTTCCCTTAAAACTACCTTCCTCGAACTATACTACTGATCTAATCAGCGTATCCTATAACTAAAGAGATCATCTCTACTTGACTCCAAGTAGACTATTCTCTATCTGTTAAACCTAGCACTTGCTCCTACAGTACTTATTACCTTGATACGGCACTCTTATAGATAGCACCCAAAAAGACAAACCCCCATTTCTCGGTCACCCACGTCCCCGAATCTTTTTAAAGTTTTTGTCTAGTCCTTCTAGCATGTCGAGGATCAGTTGCTAGTGTCCTCTCCTGCTCAGCTGGTGAACCTAGAATATTGAGGCAATGTTACAATTGCCTCATGTACACAGACAGCCCTCCTCCTCCCACAAAACACAAATACATGCAGAGATGCAACTATACGCCAAACTGGAGGCGGAGCTCTCTCAACATAGGACTGGCAAGACCAGTCAGGAGGAGAAGGTTACCACACACACTAGACCCAGTCTCACATAGTACCATCACAACCTCAAATTATACACAAACACACAAAGACATACTGGAGGCTCTGATCAAAATCTACCAAAACAGCAGAGGCCACCAAAGCAGACACCAAACAACCACCACCCCAGAACACAACACCTGCAACACATAGACCTCACAGTCAGAGTGTCAAACAGTCACAGCCCTTAAGGCCAAACACAATGCCAGACACACTAGTCATTGGTGACTCCATAGTCAGACACACTGACCCCCCGCCACCAGACTGAGTAAGGAGAAGGTCACAGTAAGCTGCCTGACAAAATGCAAGCACTCAGGTCTCTCAACAGCAGGTACAAATACAACTCAGTCATTCACGCTGGTGTAAACGACCTGCCTCCTTGGACTACATGAAGAGAGACATTGAGGAGCTCTCTGATTATGTAGCCCAGGCAGGTATGACCCTGACCTTGAGCAGTATCCTACCTTCACCAAGAATGATGCCACAATACAGAGATAAGATGATCAGCTTTAACAATTGGCTTAAACTCTGGTGTCATTCAAAGGGGATCCAATGTCTGCCTGGGATGACAAGGGATCCAATGTCTGTCTGCCTGGGATGACATGCTGGACAAGCCAGGGACGGCTTGCACCTGTCACCCTGGGATTCTGGATATTGGCAAAGGCTCTTGCCACCCCCATAGTGCCTTTTTTAGGCAAGGCTCAAATTCTAAACCTACCACCCTAGAACACAAAAAAGGAAAAAAACTAAGGGTAATGCTGCTCAATGCCAGAAGTCTAAATCTCAAAATGCACGCACTCGAGGCCCTGGTTCAAGGCTCCTGAGAGCACCCCAGCACTATCAGGTTTTACCTCATATCATGCGTTCCGGCCCCAAAATCCGGACAATACCAAGAAAGGAGGGGGTATCCATATTCATCAAGGACACCCACACCTCAAGACTGGTGGCAACGCACGATGCATCGGAGACCATCCAGGTGCAATTAACCATAGGCAAGACTGCTCTGCAAATTGTAGCATGTTACAGGCCACCCTCACAAACTCAGGAACCTCACATGGCCTTCCTGAAAACACTAGAGGGGATAAATGTATCACCAAACACCATCATACTAGGTGACTTCAATTACCCTAATATAGACTGGGAACACTACTCAAACCCAAACACCCTAGCCCAAAAGTTCCTGGAATTCATAAACTCAAATGCCATGGAACAACTAGTCACCATCCCCACAAGAGGAGAAAACATACTTGATCTCATCATCACGAACATGGGAGCACAATGTTCAACACCGAAGTATACACCTCACTGGTGAGATCAGATCAAACTAATCTCGCTGGAGGTCCTCATCCCACCCCACCTGAAATAAAAGACCACAGTAAAGAACTTACTTCACACTTCTAAAGACTAGTGTGGTCTCCTTTAAGGCCTCCGAGGAAAACAGTACTCAAGCCGCTGAAACACTTACAAATGCCTTCTACCAGCACCTGCAGGACTGCGTGGGTAAGGCAATCCCAAGCAAAACAAAGACTCTTTGTACCAACCAGTCTGGTGGACCCCAGCCATAAACAAACTCTACAATAAAAGGAGGAAGCTACTACAAGATAGAGCAAAATCCTTAAATGGTAAGACACCCTTGATCACTATAAGTAAAAAACTAAGAGCTCTCATAAAATCATCCAAAGCAAATTTTGAGAGAAAAATAGTTAAAGACTCAAAAGACAATCATAAGGCCTTCTTTAGCTATGTTAGAAACCTGGGAGGAAACTCACAGATATGCTCAGAACTAGTTCAAAATGATGTGAAGATTACTGATCCTACAGACATTGCCAACATACTGGCTGACAGGTTCAGTGCAAACTTCTCCCCTCCCCCAAAAGGAGAGATATCTATATTGCAGCCCCCAAACATCTCCAACTTCAAGTGAGAACTGCTCTCCAAAGCAAAAACACAGCATCCATGGGACCTGATGGTGTCCCCGGCTGTGTGCTCCACGAACTCAACGAGGAATTAAACCCACAGCTAGGACAGCTGTTTAATCATAGTCTTACCTCTGGATCCAGGAGTGGCGACTGCAACTGTGGTCCCACTTCACAAAGGCGATGCCTCCACCGACCCTGGAAATTACCGCCCATTAGCTTGACAAGCCTTATCTGCAAAGCCATGGAGAGGATCATAATGGACCTCATAAATAAAGACATAGGGAATTTGCAGACTTTGGATCCATCCCAGTTTGGCTTTGTCAAAGGCAGATCATGCCTTCTAAACTTGGTTGACTTTTGTCACCAAAGCCATTGATGAGGGAAGGCAGTCCATACAGCCTACCTCGATCTGGCGAGGCCTTCGATACAATACCCCACTCGGGTATCATTGAAAAATCAGCTTAAATGTTAACCCATACATCACAAGATGGGTTGCAAACTGGCTGAGTGACAGAACCCACAGGGTCAGAGTTGCTGGCGCCATGTCAGACTCAAAGCCTGTCACAAGTGGTGTACCACAGGCTCAGTCCTGGGCACACTTGTTTGGCATCTACTGTACAAGCAAACACAGGAGGGTTATGGCTGACAAAGTTTGCAGATGACTGCAAACTGGGCGCCATAGTAGAAAACACATCTGACACAGATATCCTTCAGAAGGGTCTCACAGAAACGGATAACTGGTGCCAGAGCCATGGCCTAAAGTTAAATGCCAAAAAATGCATAGTCATACCCTTCGGGAAAAACAAGGTTACCCCTAGCTACCAAATAGGTGGCAATCCACTGAGCACAGAAGAAGTTATCAGGGACCTGGGGACCCAGGTTGATAGTAGTTAGGAAGACCTTCTACATTGCCCACCTTATCATGAAGGGATTCTCATCTAGATCAAGGGAGGTCATAGTCTCCCTATACTCATCACTCATCAGACCAATGATTGAGTACAATGCCCCAATGTATCTGACCCGACACTTGCAGCAGCTGGAGAGGCCACAAAAGTTCCTCACCAAAAGGATAAAGGGTCTCAAACATCTGTCCTATGCTGCCCGACTGAAAGAACTCCAGCTCTATTCAGTCGCTTGCTCAGAGGTGACCTTTGCCTAACATACAAGGCCATGTCAAATCCAGATTTGATGAATATGCTTCACCTCAAAAAATCTAGATCAGTCAGAGCCACAAGGGCGGGAGACTTAAACCTCGACACGGCTATTAATAGGATGTGCTGGAGGGATAGATTCATCACCCAAAGACTCCCTATGCTGTGGAACAAAATCATATGTGAGGCAGAGCACCTGGCCTTGTTCAAGAGAAATCTTGACCAATGGATGGGAGATCGCAGATATACCCCAGGGATTACCTCAGTGTCACTGCTCGACAGAGGCACAGCAAAATAATGGATATAGTTCCCCATACTAAAGGGAAATGCCCTCAGGCAGATAGCCTAGTATGAACCTATGAACCTATGCGTTTCAAAAATCAGCTATTTGCCTGAAGCAGCCTTTACTGGTGAAATTCTAGTTCTAGCAAGCTATAATAAATTTCCTGCTGTTTAAACAGAGTACCGTGGTGCTGGTTTACTTTACATTTTGTTTTATAACAGCACTCCAACTAGTATATATATCCTAGGTGGCAAGCTTTTCTTCTCCCATGCACTTGTGTCCAGCTCCAACTAGCAAATTGATATATTACATGCATATATTACACACTCACTTTCATTTATTGGTGTCTCAACTGGTTAAGAAACATAACGCAGGAAAACAGGGGTAAAGTGTTGTCATGTCTTAAGGATACAGATGCAACCTGGAGACCCCCACTAAAAATCCACACAAGTGACACTTCCAGCCAATGCAGAGAACAAGAAACAAAATTAATGCACCAGTGTGTGTACACAACTGCATACACTCCCTTTACTTACACATTCAGACTGAATATCTTTCTTCCCCTGTAAGTATACCACAACGTTTTGCTAAAATACACTGCTGTCAGAGTGAATGTATAAATGTAGAAGAACTCACTGATGTACCACTAGTTACCTTGCATTTGTACTGCATTTCCTGCCTGTGCTATTACATTCACTACAACCTGGGCTAGGCCTGCAATTGGTCATGCTCGATATGTGCTGTCCCAGTATACAAATACTAGGGAGCTAAACATCAAATCTACTTGCAGTGGAAAATCAAAGATATTTGGAGTCAAGCAATAATTAGAACTAAAAACAGTATAACATTTTCCTCTGTTTAACTTTCACTGCCTGCCAGCCAGCAGATCTGAGGCAACAACTGAAGTCAGTCTACACCCCTTTGGGCCAACAGCTAGCGGCACATCATTCAAACCACAAGCTGTTCCGACAATGGCTCAACTCCACGGCAATGACAGGTGGCATGTTTGCTCAAGTAGGTAGGTCTGCAACATCTCTCTATCAGGGACATGCACACATTGCATGCTTTTCTCCCACCCCCTTTGTTATAGGGGACACTGAGGCAGACCTGTCCTCCCTCCCTAAAGATTAGTGAGCTGCTGTCAGATGCTCGATATCCCTCACAAAGCCCCTCTAAACGCTAGCTGCCCATGGCCTAGGCACATTCCAGGCTCCACTTCTCTACCACACAGTGATGGGCATGTCGTATTATGCTTTAAAGTGCTTAGATTTTGTCATAGTAGTAACACTAGTTAGGTTAGGTGAGGTCAGGTCTGCACATTACCTCAAAAATAGCAACACAGAGTTGGAGCTTAATATTACTGCAGCTGTGTATTAGCCATTTTCTTGGTATAAGCAGTCTTTTTATGAACTAGAATGAAAGCTCTGGGGGTTGGTGAGTGGGATGGAATGAGGGAGGTTTAATACGGACCCCTCCCCAAAATGTCCAAATGTAAACAAAATAGTGCATCTGCATGAGCAGCCGAAATGAGACCTGCTTATACCAGTGTATCAACAGCCAAGTATCACTGCATTTCATAAAGTAAGAAATAAAAAAAGTATGAAGCTGTTGCAGCTGAATAGGAGGCAGTTGTGTAAGGCATTATTAACCAATGTAAGGGAGGTTAGTAAAGTACCAACATTTACCTTCCCTAAGTGCAATCTTTTTGGCTTTGAAGTAAAAGAAACTCAGGCTTATGAAACAAAGTAGCAATACTGCTCCCAAAAAACTCTGTTCACCTACTGTTACTGAAGTCATCACCAACAGCTGTGTAAATCATAGTATGTACTATTAATCAGGAAGAAATACAACAGGACAACAGATGTAAAGCTTTAAAATGCCCATCATGTGGCACAAAATTCATTTACTTAAATACAATTACAAGCCTCCCATACAAAACCATAACAGTTATCTGGTCAGCATGTACACATTAAGGAATCAAATGAGTGAGAGACTGCCACACCACCCATGGAAACATGGCAGAGTGTTGCTGCTACTAAAACTACGGACATGGTAGAATGTGGCCAAAGATGCAATTAAACCAGTTTACCATACTCTGAGAAAACGCCAACATAAAACGAGATGTACTGTGCTTAAGGACCACTCTATACCAGCAGACAGAACTAAACTGACAAAAATGAAGACAGTGAACTGTATTAAAAAAGTTTTTTTTTTTTAAATGAGAGAGAAACTGTGCCTCAAAGTAGACAAGCCAACACAAAACGACAAATCAGATTCCCAAAAATAAAGGTTTTCATGTGTTAATATGGAGGAATCACTTGACATACTGTTAACTAGATTGCGCAAATTATTTATTATTGGAAGATAATTGCCATCTCCAGAACTAGGCTATTTAAATAAATCCACAACTGTGCCTGGGTATCTTCTCAGGATTTACCCAAGGTTTGTGTGGACTGATCACTAGAGCAAAGCCAATTATGGGTAAATTCCGATCTACTCAGAGGTGGATTATTGCTTTTAAAAAATGGTATTTAAGAAAAATTGCTTATCTTTCTTAAATTATGTCTTTGCATAAACAGCACTTCGGTTTTCTTCCAAACTGTCTTCTGTGGGCTCATGTACTGCACATGCATTATGGTATTTGCACTCCTACAAATGCGCAACACATCAGTGCAATGCAGGAGAAGTAGCAGAAAAAAGTGAATGTTTTTAAATGTTAAAAAAGTCAGAATTTTAAAAGGGACAACAAAAAAGTACAAAGTTTTTTTTTTTAGTTTTGCAAACCATCTCTGATTTCTCATTTTTGCTGTCCTCCAGCTTCTGCCAACAGAAAATCTAGCAGCTCAAATCGTACTTCAGCAGCCAAACTTTTTTTTTTTTTTTTAAACTTGCACATGCTAGATTTCCAAACTGGTACGCTGGTTGGGTTATCCAATCAAAAAGCTCATTTCTGAATAGCAATGCACAGATCTACAGTCATTGTATAACCTTAAATGTATTTTATTCCTCTCCAAGATAATACAAATGTTCCTACATATTTGCAATGCGAGTAGGGGGATCTGAATGTACAGTCATTAAAGTTCACCCTTTTCATGACACCAAATACGACATACTGCATATTCCAGCTACGCATGAACTACATTGGTAATGGAAACTTTCAGCTAACAAGAAGGTACCTACAGCATGTTTTCCCCCTTAGTTGGTACACTACTGAATCGTAGGTGGTGCCTACAGCTTGAAATTTTGCCCTTACTGATAAGAGAAATGTAAACATTTCTCTTCCAACTTCCACTGACAGGAATCTACAGAAAACAGTAAAATTAAAGCAGAAGGCTGATGATGTCTCTAGGGTCTTGGGGAATGGCAGCATTTTAATTAACACACTAGGAAAGAGAGAATCAACAAGACATTTGGTCAGACAAATATAGAAACGTTAATATATAGTTGATACAGGACTGGAAAAAAAATGCAAAAGTTCACATTGGCCCAAGAAGAATGGACAGATAGTGTCAGGATGGGGCTCAGCAACTACAAAAGGCTATGAAGGAATATGAACAAACAAACAAATACAGTTGAGCATTAGGTTGACATTAAGGAAACCAGACACTTGGACAAATGACAAAAGTTTAGGACAGTGGCAAAAGGGTAAATGATGTTCAAGAAGTAGGAAGAATCGGGACAGTACAGAACTTCAATTAGGTGTAGATGGTTAACATTATGACATTATGAGCTGCATTCCACGTGAAAGGCACAGAGTTCAAAACTTCCCCTTTTCCCATCAACCTACATTCCCAGATGCCTTACCCACATCTACACCACTCCATCAAATCTCCGATGAACAAGTCTTCAAGGCATTATCCAAATATCACTGCTTCTACGGTGCCAGAAATAAAAAAAACATACTAGGCTGCTTACTGGCTAGCTGGAAACATGACCTGTCAGGACCCATCCCCTACTAGAGCTATTCAAGGTCGGACTACAAATAATAGACTTATGTCAGACAAAATGGAGGACAGCAACTAATGTAATTTTGCACAAAGGAGAAGTGCCAGACCCTCACGTTAGACCAGTCTCATCTGTAAGGCCATGAAAAGGACCATTTAGTTATACGGACGTGGGTAACTTACAAACTCTCAACCCAAGACAGTTTGAACGTGTCGATTGCGTATCCTGCTTGACTGACTTCAAGGTTACCGAAGCAATGGATGAAGGCAAATCAGTGCACACTGCATAAACAGCCCTCTAAAAGGCATTCAGCACCATCCCACACCCTCATACTGTCAACAGTGTTAATCCCTATGTAATAGGTTCATAGGAGGTTACTAGGCTATGGCCCTACAGCCTTTACAAGTTTAGCCATGTAAACCCCCCTCAGAGTAACTTAATTGATTACAGTTAGATGGTCATTTGCAGAGGATTACTATCATCAGCACCCAGTGTCCCTGTCCATGGGGGTCACAGGTGCCATCCCCGGGGTGAATTTGTGGTTTCCCCATCTAATTAAGACTGCATTTAGAGTAATTGAGCAGCTCTGCTTCAAATGAAGTGGGAGTTTATTTCAGAGGAGCAACAACTTCTGGGAGAAACTTCTGTCTCTTGCGCAAGTTCTACTAATGTTGCAGGCCAGGTTGAGACCTCGGGAGACAGCGACTCTTCTCCTATTCGATTTGCGGATGTGTAGCATTTCCATCAGGGCAGGGTCAGAGACTGTTCTGTAGGCCAGGCACAGTCACCTCTCAACAGCCTATATGACACAAAGTACAGTGACAGGGCTTTCAGTCTTTCCATGTAGGCCATGAATGCTTTTGGTTAGAAACCTCTGTGGTCTCTCCAGTTGCTGCAAGTGTCTGGTGAGGTGAGGTACATACTGAAGGTAGCATTGTACTCCATCAGTGGTCTGATAAGGGACGAGTACAATAGAGTAATGACCTCCTTTGTCTTGGATACGATGCTCTTATTTATGCGATGGGCAGTGTAGAAAGCTTTCCTTACTACTGTGGATACATGGTGATCGAAGTTTAGATTGCTATCAACCTGCGTTCCCAAATCAGGCTCCATTACGTGAGCTTAAGAGGGGTGCTATCTATATCGTAACTAGTTGGGGCTACTCTGCCAAAAAGGATGAGGAGCATTTTTTTTCATTTAGTTTCAGTCCATGGCCCTGGCACCAATTGTTTGCGTTAGTAACTTCTGTAAACTGTTGACGTCGATGGGGACTAGTACTGTGCCTAGTTTACAGTCGTTTGCAAACTTAGTAAGCCCGAACTTCACATTCAAGAGAAGGTAAACACTTGCACCACACCCCACTCATCACAGTCTCACTAAATCTACACCACCAAAGCCCACATAGAAACAAAAACATTTGCAGAGGCTCTCAATAATAATCTACCCAAGCAACAGAGACCTCCAAAGCAGAAACACAAGCAACTTCCACCCCCAACACAACCCAAATGACATAGCCCACAGACTCAGTGTGCTACTCAACCACAGCCATTAAGGCAAAACAAATGTATCCAACACACTAATCATAGGTGACTATAGTCAGGCACACCATGTCCCACTCATCGGGCTAAACAAAAAGGTTACCGTCAGCTGCCTGTCGGGTGCCAGGATCCCCCACATAACCCACGCACTCAGATCACTCCACAAGTACAAATATGACTCTGTCATTGTCCATGTTGGTGTGAACGACCCGAGACATACCTCCCTGGACTACATGAAGGGAGACATGGAAGAGCTCTCCGATCTTGCAGCCCAGGCAGGTATGACCCTAGCCCTGAGTAGCATTCAGCCATCGCCCAGAATGATACCGCAGTACAAGGACAAAATGATTGACGTCCAACAATTGGCTAAGCTTCTGGTCTCATTCTAAGGGGATCCAGTATGTCTGCTTGGGATGACATGGTCGACAGACCACGATGTTTTTCAAGAGACTGCCTGCACCGGTCGCCCCCCTGGGATTTCAGACACTGGCTAAGGCTCTTGCTGCCCCTACAGTGCCTTTTTTAGGCAAGGTTCAAATGACAAATTCACCACCATAGCAGACAAGCAAAAATTGTGGATAATGCTACTCAATGCTAGAAGTCTAAATCTCAAAATGCACTCACTCGAGGCACTCCTTAAAATGGAGAAGATAGATATCTGTGCAGTGACTGAGACCTGGTTCAAGGCTCCAGAGAGCACCCCTGCATTACCAGGCTATAACTCATACCACACTTTTTGGCCATGTATCCTGGACTGGAACACCAAAGGCGGAGGTGTGACCATATTCAGCATAATGCATCCAAGGTTATCCAAGTGCAACTAACTCTGGGCAAAACTGCAATCCAAATTGTAGCTTGCTACAGATCCTCCACCATGCCCCAATATTCCCCACTCTTTTCTTGATGTACTGGAAAATATTAGGGTTCAAACACCCTAATAATGGGAGATTTCAACTACCCCACCATTAACTGGGAAAACTACTAGTGTACCAACTCCTTCACACAATGCTTTCTGGAATTCATAAACTCCAATGCCCTGGATCAACTTATCCACACCCCCTCCAGGGGCAACAATATCCTAGACCTAGTCATTACCAACATGAGTGACTGGTGTTCCACACCTGAAGTCAATTCCTCGTTGGTCCAATCCGACCATAAGCTAATCACCCTCGATATCCACATCCCGCCTCCACCCCTCACTAAGGAAACCACAGTAGAAAATATTTCTCCAAAGCCAACTTCATGCTTCTTAAAACAGAAGTGGTGAACTTCATGACACCCATGCAGATGGGCAATACAGTTATGATTGCTAAATCCTACACAAATGCACTCTAAGCACTTACGAGTGCATGAATCGTGCTATCCCAAACTGAACCAAGACGCTATCCTCCAAAAAAAAGGAAGCCAATCTGGTGGTCCCCTGCCATAAACAAACTGTACAACAGAAGGAAGAAATTGTTGCGAGAGAGTAAAATCCCATGTGTGGAAGAGCTCCCTGGTCAGCCTCAGTAAGAAGCTGAGATCCCTTACAAGATCCTCCAAATCTAGCTACGAAAACAAAAATCGCCACTGATTCGAAAGACGACCACAACATTCTGTAGCAATGTCAAGAATCTCAATGGCAACACCCAGATCTGCTCTGAGTTACAGCATAACAGCACAAAAATTACAGAACCAAACAGAACCAACTGATACTGCCAACATCCTGGCAGATAGGTTGAGTGCCAACTTTATCCTCCCCCTCACCCCCTAAAGGGCCCATATCTATACAGGAAGAATGCAGAGTCACTGTAATCACAACTATGCAGGTTAAAAGCTGCACTCTCTAAAGCCAAAAACAACATCCATGGGACCGGACAACATCCCAGGCTGCATTTTACACGAACTTCAGAACAAACTGGCTCCCCACCTAAGCACCATGTTCAATCATAGCCTCAAATCAGGCTTTGTGTCCACTGAATGGCGTACAGCAACAGTTATCCCACTCCACAAAGGGGGAGCCACCACTGATCCCGGAACTATCTCCCTATTAGCCTGACGAGCCTGGTCTGCAATGCCATGGAACGTATCATCATGGAACTCAAAGACATTGGTAACCTCCAAACTCTGGATCCCATCCAGTTCGGGTTTGTGAAAGGCAGATCATGCCTCCTGAACCTGATCGACTTCTTTGATGCAGTCACTAAAGCCGTAGATGACGGTAAGGTGGTTCACAAAGCCCATCTCGGCCTTGCCAAGGGTTGACACCATCCCCCATTCTGGAATTATAGCTAAACCCACTAAACTAGGTATAAATCCCTATGTCACAAGATGGGTTGTCAACTGGCTCACTGAGAACCCACACTGTAAACATTGCACACTCCAAATCTGATATCAAACCAGTGACAAGTGGAGTACCACAGGGTTCAGTCCTGGGATCTCTCCTGTTTGGTATTTACTACTCTGAAGTACAGGCTAACGAAGTTTGCAGATTACTGCAAACTAGGAACCATAGTAGAGTCCCCAAATTATGTGGAAATCCTACAAAACGGCCTCGCCGAGACTGACACCAGGCATCTGAGCCATGGCCTCAAGCTCAATGCCAAAAAGTGCATAGTCATCCCCTTTGGTAAAAACTCTGTACTCATGAACTACTACACAGACAGCAGTCTACTTAACACCGAATATGTGATAAGACCTTGGGACCCAGGTGGACAATAGTCTGTCTGATCGTCACATCGCCACAGTAGTCAGGAAGTCCTTCTACGTGGAACACCAGCATAAAAGGTTTCTCATCCAGGAAAAAAAAAAAAAGTCATTGTTCCCCTCTACTCGACACTCAGGCCCATTAGAGTACAACGTCCCTTTTGGAATGTACCTCAAGACATATGCAGCAGCTGGAAAGGCCACAGAAGTACCTCACAAGAGGATTACTGGCCTCAAACGCCCTACACGGACAGTCTCAAAAAACTCCAACTTTACTCTGTAGCATTTCGCCTACTCAGAGGTTCTCTCTCCCCAACATATAAAGTTATACCAAACTCAGAGCTGCTGGACATGCTACACCTAAAGAAATCCCAATCCCTCAGAGCTACACGCTCTAGGGACCTAAACCTTGTCACCACAATAAACAGGACATGCTGGAGGGATAGATTCCTTTCCCAGAGACTTCCCATACTCTGAAACAGGCTACCCATGTCAAGCAAAAAAGTTCATTAGCACTCCAAGAAAAATCTTTATGAATAGATGGGAAATAGGAAATACACCCCAGGGATCACTTCTGTGTCTCTGCTCGACAGTGGCACAGGAAAATAACTTTCTTGGGTGGCGTAAGTCAGGAAACCTTGTTGGCTAGACTTACGTAGGCCCTCGGGCCGATAGCCTAGTACCTACCTATGAACAGGCCATCAACATTTGACTGGATTTCAGAAAAATTCCAAACAGAGGGCCCAGTACAGATCCTTAGGGTACACCACTAGTAGGTGGTCTACTGGTGTAGGTGGATTCCCCAACTTTAACAGTGTGCGTTCTGTGAGCCAGTTTGCTACCCATCGGATGACAAATGGGTCAATACCCATCTGGGAGAGTTTCCCCAATGATCCCAAAGTGGGGAATAGTGTTGTACACCTTGGCTAAATCAAAGGCAGTGTGTGCTGCTTTACTCTCATCCAGTGCTTTGGTGACTCTCAAATAAATTCACTAGGTTTAATAAGAATGATCTACACTTGGCAAAAAACAAACTGGGTTGGGTTGGCATATGAAGGATGTCTACCTCTTGGTTAATAAAGTCCATGAGGATTCTTTCCATGGCCTTGCAGATATAGCTTGTCAGGCTAACAAGTCTACAGTTCACAGGGTCAGTTGACGGATCCCCTTTGTGCAAGGGGATTACTGTTAACTTCTAATTTTATGCCGAAGGAGTGGAGAATGCATGTACCTACCATAACGTTCCATGTTAGTTGTCTTCTCTCACCTTCTTTCTTGCTGGATGGGTTCGGAGCCGATCCTCGGCTCCGACTCTGCTTAGCTTGAGAACTCCTTTTACCAGCTCGAGGCAACCCTATATCCCATGATGCAAGGCGGGACTACCTCAGATCTCGTTTGGTAGCTAACCTACCCTGCTAAGGACTAACCTAATATATTTAGGAAACCCAAGTTCATAATAAAAGAGCCCTCTAATGAAGGCTCAGGAGGAAACAACCTGATAGGAACTCTTCAAGATCTGTCCAGGCCAGGGGAAGGAGGAAGAAAGAAGGCGAGAAGACAACTAACATGGAGCGTTATGGTAGGTACATAACTTCTAAATGTTAAGTTGTCAATCATTCTTGCTGGATGGGGCGTCCTAGCAGCTGTATCCCGGTGGCTCAATGGAACAGACTCTTGAGAACTGTGGAACCAAAACTGGCCCTGTCTCTGGAGGCCAAATCTAACTTGTAATGAGAGACAAAGGTATGAGGAGTGGCCCAAGTAGCTGCTGCACAAATGGTATCAATGGGTAGTCTATCCTGAAAGGCTGCAGAAGTGGATAGACTCCTGGTTGAGTGTGCTTTCGGTTTAGAAGGTAGTTGCTTGCCTCAGAGTACACATAAGAAATGGTGGAAGACAACCATCTGGATAAGGTCACTTTAGACACTGGGAGACCTTTCCTGTTTTCTGCATAGGAGACAAATAATTGGTCCGATTTCCTGAATTGTTTCGTTCTATGCAAATAGTACCTGAGCTGACGATGGACATCCAAAAAAATGAAGCTTTTGTTCAGCTCTGTCAGAATAGTTTGGGAAAAAAACTGGTAGATCTATGGATTGATTAATATTGGTTTGAGACACAACTTTGGGGAGAAAGGACGGTTCGTTCTTAAGGATACCCTGTCCTTGTGAAAAACCAAGTAAGGGGAACGGATGCAGAGAGCTTGAATCTCGAAACCCTTCTTGCTGAAGTGACAGCCAGTAAAAATATAGTTTTCCAGGTCAATAGTTTCAAAGAACATGAAGCAGACGGTTCAAGGAGGTAACATCAAGGATGCCAACATTAAATTTAGATCCCATTGTGGAGGAGGATGCTTTATCGGCTTTAGGAGAAAAACTCCTCTCAGAAAAGCCTTGCATAGTCTATGAGACATAATGTTATGATCATGCAAGCCAACATGATACTTGGAAATAGCAGCCAGTTGAACTTTTACTGTAGATGAAGAAGATCCTGACTGAAAAACCTCAGCAAGGAAATCTAAAACAGAATGCACAGGAGCAGTAAAGGGATCAATATTCCTGGAATTTGCCCAAATGGAAAAACGTCGCCACTTGCTAGCATAAACGGTTCTGGTGGACGACTTTCAAGAAGCCACTAAGATGTCTCTGACCGAATCAGAGATCATAGGAAGCCTGGCTAGGGAAGGAAGTGGAGCAACCAAGCAGTGAGGTTGAGAGAATGAATGGCCCAGTGCTGTTGACCCGACTGGTGGATCAAGAGATCCAGAACTGGGTCCAGATGCCAGGGCTGCACCAGGAGGTGACGATGCAGAGACGGAAACCAAATTTGTCGAGGCCAGTAAGGGGCAATGAGAATCAACTTGGCCCTCAAAACGGTGGCTTTCTGAATGACTTGTGGAATCAAGGGAAAGGGAGGAAAAGGAAGTCCCGGGGCCAGTCCTGGGTTAGAGAGTCTCTCAGGGGTTGGCCTGGTAGGGGAAAGAGGGTGAAAAAAAAATCGGGGCACTTGTTTTGGGGTGTAGCAAAAAGATCGCAACAAGGTGTGCCCCACTTCAGAAAAATCTGGTCCACTACAGATTGATGGAGAGACCACTCGTGAGGCATGAGAATGGATCTGCTCAGCCTGTCCGCCAAGAGGTTGAACCTGCCGGGGATGTGCGTTGCGATTGCCCATTGCCAAAGTCTGAGAGCTTCTCGACACAACGGATAGGACCTGGTCCCGCCCTGCTTGTTGATGTACCAGACCACGGACATGTTGTCCGTTTGTACTGCAATAGTCCCTACGGGAAGAAAGTCGTTGAGGGCTTGCAACGTTAAAAGCACCGCTCTCATCTCCAGGACATTTATGTGCAGATGGTATTCTATGGGTTGCCACGTCCCGTGGACCATCCTGCCCTGATAATGCCCCCCCCACCCGATCAGAGAGGCATCCGTAGTAACTGTGGCAACCGGAGGAGGGGAACAAAGGTCGGCCCTGATGAAGAAGAGGGGAAGATATCCACCAATTCAGATGAGTCCTGCACGATTGTGTGACTAAGATTTCGTGCCTCATCGGAAGACTGTGGAATGACCACTGAGTGAATAACATCCACTGCAGAAGACGCATGTGGAAGCGAGCCAGTGGTAGAAGAACAATGGCCGCAGCCATAAGACCGAGAAACTTTAGTATCAGCCTGGCTTTGACTTTGCTGCTCTGCAATAAAATCCGAACGTATTTTTGGATGTCCAGAATTCTTTGATCTGTTAGTCTGGCTAACATTTTGACGGTGTTTAATTCTGCGCCTATAAAGGTGATAGATTGGCAAGGCCGCAGAGAAGATTTTTCGAAATTCACTGAAATTCCCAAACTCCTGCAGAGTGTAGTCTCTGGTCTGAAGAAGCTGACACCTGGTGGTGGCGGAGAGGAGCCAGTCGTCTAAATAAGGAAACACCTGGAATCCTTGACGTCTCAGATGAGCTGTGACCACTGCCATGCATTTGGTAAACACTCTGGGGGCTGAAGTGAGGCCAAAGGGCAGGGCTCTGAATTGGTAATGACTGGTCCCTAGCGAAGCGGAGAAACCTTCTGGAGCCTGTGAATCTTTATGTGATAGTAGCGCCATGAAGGTCTATAAAGCACATCCAGTTGTCCTTGCCCAGAAAGGGCAGAATGGTCTGAAGCGTGACCATCCGAATCTTGCCTTCTTGACAAATCTGTTTAGACTGCTCAGGTCTAATATTGGTCTCAATCTCCCGTCCTTTTGGGGACCAAAAAGAATCTGGATCCTACTTGGTCTGCCGGAACAGTCTGGACGGCTCTTTTTCTAGGAGCTTTGAAACCTCCTGTTCTGCCAAATCCCTTTGACCGGGTGAGATGTCTGGAAGGGATTGTTGAGCCAGTATGGATACCTTCAAGGGATTTTGTAACCCTCTGATATGATCGACTGTACCCACATATCTTGTGAAAGGGAATGCCAGGCTACTGGGTACAGCGAAATCCTTCCCCCCGACTGCCTCCAAGGGTGGACAGTCGGGCAACACCTCAGGGGTGCTGAAAGGGCTTCTCAGGAAGAGACTCCCTGTTGCCCTGGTTCTGAGGACCCCCCCTGCCTCTAGGGCGGTGTCTACTATTGTTACCCCCTCTGCCTCTGGGGGTAAACTGACCACGTGTCCGGTGTAGCTCCTTGGGCTTTGCGGAACCACATCTTCCCTCCCTTCTGACCCTTGGGATATGGTCTAGAAGGGGT
Organism: Protopterus annectens; assembly: GCF_019279795.1. Classification (NCBI taxonomy): domain Eukaryota; kingdom Metazoa; phylum Chordata; order Ceratodontiformes; family Protopteridae; genus Protopterus; species Protopterus annectens. The sequence goes on from NC_056746.1 coordinate 8,152,825, forward strand.
GGAAAAATGGACTCCAACAGCAGAAAGTTTTACCATCCTGCTCACACCTGGTCAAGGTATCCTTCACCTGAGGTCCGAACAAAGCCGAACCATCAAAGGGGGTATTGGTGAAGGACGCCTTAAAGGGGTCCGCAAAATTACAAAGCCGCATCCAGGCCCACTCCTGTGCCTGCGGCCCTGCTCGCTCCATCGGCCGCATAGGATATGAGCCGCATGGAGGAGTTGGATAAGGAATTCAGGATTGCTAGCTGTGAGGCAATCTTTTCTTGAGCCCCAGCAGCAGAAGGATCCTGGACCACTTCACCTAGTTCCTTGAGAATATCTCTTTGAAGCCTGGTGAAGTGACAAAGGTAGTTCAGCATAGCAAAGGTCGCTGAAGAAAACATCCGCTTTCCATACCTGTCCATGGTCCTAGAATCCTTGTTAAGAGGATGGACAGGTACTGAAGGATCGTTCCTTCTTAGTGGCACCATAGCATCCACAGAGATGCCCTTGGAAAGAAACTGTTTGTCCGTAGGGGCCCTAATAAACTTGGATGGTCTCCTGGGGACAGGTTCCACAGAATCTGGAGCTGCCGAGCCACTACCTGCATAAGTGGGTCGAAAGGCGGAGACACCCAGGAGGTGGAGGGTCGGGATCCAAAAGCCTCCAGGTATACCGACTCATCCTCGGAGGGGTCAATGGAGGGCCAATTTCCCCTCTGTTTGAGGAGCTCAAGGATGTCTGAAAAGGAGACATCCTCAGAGGGGGATCGTGGGGAACCCTCAGACTCATCTAAGTCGGTATCAGATGTAGCAGACTCAGGGGAGTCTGTGTGTTTCCTCTTACACTTCCTCTCCCGAGGGGGTTCTCCTGCAGGATCAGGAGAAACTTCGGAAGAGGAAGATATTCCCAATGGGGAAACCTGGGGCGATGGATCCCTGGGCCTGAGAGCAAGAGGCGTCTACAGGCACCGAAGAGGGAGGAGCTAGAGGGATGGACCGTTGACCTGGCTCAGGAGCCAGGACACTCCTCATCACCTCAAAGGCTCCCCTCCCCGGGAGACCGGAATATTCCCGTTCTGAGGAAATAGGAATTCCCGGCTCCACTGAGAGGGAAGGCTCCGTGGCCGATGTCGGTGCCGAGCTTACCAAAGCGCCCCGGGAGGTCGGACAAGGGTCCGATGCCACTAGCCCCTTGGAGCAGACTAGGGGATCCCTCCAAGGAAGGTCTCAAGGAGGAGATCGACTGAGCCGAAAAAGGATGTATCGGTTCCGGCGCCGAAACAGTCGCTGTCCAGAGAAGCTCCGGCTCCGAACTTTGGTGGGGAGTCGGAGGAGGAAGTTCAAGGGGTGAAGCAATAGCGAAGTCTGCTGAGACGGGCTATGGAGCATTTGGGCCAGTGCCTGCGACTTTAACAGCCTGCTTACCACCCTCTCTAAATCGTGGTCAGACAGCCTGGAAGATCGGCTCCGATGACTCCGCTCCGACAAAAGAGACCCAGTGGATAGATTCCAAAGACGGGGACCGAGATCTCTTCTTGGAGGAAGTCAAGCCGACGTCCTATGGGTTCCAGATGGAGCGAAGGCTTCCTCGATACTGGATACTGTGTCGGCTCCAGCCGGAGCAGACAAGGCAACAGCAGATTGGGTGTCTGAACCGACCCTAGCTGAGAAGGAGAAAGATCGGCTCCGGGCCACAGGGGAAGGCTTGGAAGCTGTAGCCTGACCCTTGGATGGCCTGGAAGGCTTACTGGACCCAGGTTTAGTGGGTGAACCTTCCGGCTTTAGCAAGCCACGGAGGATTAACTTATTCCTCCTTTCCTGCAGGACTCGCTGGCTAAGAGTGTGACACAAAGCACAGGAGTCCTGCAGGTGTAAAGGCCCCAGGCAGTAACATAAGAAGATAAACCCTGACTAAAGCCGTTTGAAAACTCAAACTTACCTCAGCTGGCAAAAAAGGAGACCTCTTCGCAAAGCGGCAAACGAGATCTGAGGTAGTCCCGCCTTGCATCATGGGATATAGGGTTGCCTCGAGCTGGTAAAAGGAGTTCTCAAGCTAAGGGAGCCGAGGATCGGCTCCGAACCCATCCAGCAAGAATGAAGGCGAGATTGACAACTTAACATCCAGTGTTCAGGCTGTGGTTACAAAGACAGCCAAGTGGTTCCGCTAGGTCTTGTTTTAGATATTTAGAATGCAGCCTGTGATGTTATCTGGTCCCAGACAGGCCATAATTTTGGCCTTGGACAGTGCTGGAATGACCTGTTCTTTGGAGATAAATGGTAGAGGACAGGTGTCAGGAATGCTATGGGGTATGGCTGGTGGGAACCGGGGGGGGGGGGGGTGAAACTGTCGCCAAATCTGTCAGCCAGCAGGTTGGCAATTTCTTCATGTTCTGTGCGAGTGGTGCTGTCCACTGCAAGCTCAGCACACAGCTGGGTACTCCCTTTAACGTTTCAGATGTAGCTAAAGAATGCCTTACAACAGTCTTTATTCTGGCATCCATAGCTAGTTTTGTAATTTGCTTTAGAGGACTTCATGTTTCTGATTTGCTTGTTTAGGCTATGTAGGTTCATAGGCAAGTACTAGGCTATCTGCCAGAAGGCATCTATAAGCCTAGCCAGAATATGTTGGCTTTCGCCACCCCCTTAGATTAATTCCCTGTGCCTCAGTCCAGGAGAGCCATTAGTTCCCTGTGCCTCTGTCCAGCAGAGCCACTGCAGTTATCCTCTGAGTAAATTTTCTTTTGCCCATCCACTCGTCAAGGTCTCTCGAAGAGCGTTAGTGAGGGGCTCTGTCTAATGTAGATTGGAATCCTGTTCCAAAGCATGGGGAGTCTCTGGGAAAGGAATCTATCCCTCCAGCATGTCCTATTTATTGTTGTGGTGAGTTTTTTTTTTTAGGTGGAGCATGTCCATCACTTCTGGGTTGGACATGGTCTTGTATGTCAGGCAGAGATCACCTCTGAGTAAGTGGTATGCAACAAAATACAGCTAGAGTTTCTTCAGTCGGGCTGCATAGGGCATCTGTTTGAGTACTTTTGTGGTCTTTGCAGGTGTTTTGTAAAAGTACATCCCAAATGGGGCATTGTACTCGATGATAGGTCTGATGAGTAGGAGGGGCACAAAAACCTCTTTTGTTCTAGATGCGAACCCTTTTGTGATTAGGTGGGCCACGTAGGATTTTCTAACCACCTTGGCAATATGATTATCAAAGGAGAGATTACCATCTACTTGGGTCCCCAGATCCCTTATTACATTTTCAGTATTTAGGGGACTACCCACATATGCAGTAGTTCGCAGGCACTTTTTTCCCCCAAAAGGGATGACTATGCACTTTTTGGCATTTAGCTTGAGGCCATGATTTTGATACCAGGTATCCATCTCAGCGAGACCCTTCTGGAGGATGTCTGTATCAGCCGGAGAGTCAATTATGGCCCTCAGTTTGCAGTCGTCTGCGAATTTGGTCAGCCATAGTACTTCTGTGCTTGCCTGTACCTCTGAGAAGTATACACCGAACAGGAGGGGTCCCAGAACTGAGCCTTGGGGGACGCCACTTGTAACGGGTTTAGAGTCGGACCTACAGCCTGCAACCCTCACCGTGTGGGTTTTACCCATGAGCCAATTGGCAACCCATCTTGTGATGTAGGGATTTATGTTCAGGCTGGTCTATAATACCAGAACAGGCAATGGTGTCAAAAACCTTTGCGAGGTCTAGGTAGGCTGTGTGCACCTCCTTTCCCTCGTCTAAAGCATTGGTAACTGTCTCAAAGTCATCCACCAGGTTTAGGAGGCATGATATGCCCTTAAAGCCAAACTGGGTAGGGTCCAATGTTTGGAGGTTCTCAATGTCTGTTAATGAGTTCCATGATGATGTGCTCCATAGCCTTGCAGACCAGTCAGACTTATAGGCGATAGTTCCCAGGGTCTGTTGTGGCTCCACCTTTGTGGAGTGGAAAAACTGTCACTGTGCACCACTATGGGTACGTAGCCTGTAGAGAGGCTGAGTTTGAACAGTGTGTTTAGGCGAGGGGTTAGTTCATTTTGGAGCTCATGCAAGACAGCCTGGGACATCGCCCAGTCTCAGTCAAGCTGTGTTTTTGGCTTTGGATAGGGCTGTTTTAACCTACGTCAGTGATTGCCGGGGCTCTACATTCTTCTGGTATGGTTATGAGCCCTTTAGGGGGTGAAGTTTGCACTAAACCTGTCTGCCAGAATGTTGGCAATATCAGTCGGTTCAGTGTATTTTGTGCCATTCTGCACCAACTCAGAGCAGATCTGAGAGTTTCCACTTAGGTTATTGACATAGCTAAAGAATGCTTTGTGGTTATCTTTGGAGTGCTTGGCAATTTTTCTATCAAAGCTAGCCTTGGATGATTTTATGAGGGATTGTAGTTTCTTGCCGATACTGATCAGGGATGTCTTTCCTTCTTGGGATTTCTTTCTGTACTAGTTTCCTCCTGTTGTATAGCTTGTTTATGGCAGGGTCCACCAGACTGGTTTCCCTTTCTTAGAGGAGAGAGTCTTGGTTTTGCTTGGGATAGCACAATTCATGCATTCTTGCAGGTGCTCACAGAGTGCCTTTGTAAGGGATTCAGCAGCTTGGACAGCATTGGCCTTTAGCATGGGGGCTGTGAACCTTTCCACCTTGGTCTTAAGTAACGTGGTTTGCTTTTGAAAGGTTTTTCATGGTTGTTTCCTTGATTGGGGGTGGTGGCGGAATGTGGATATCCAGAGTGATTAGTCTATGGTCTGATCTAACCAGCGAGTAGTTGACCTCTGGTGTGGAACACCGGTCGCCCATGTTTGTGATGACCAGGTCCAATAGGCTGTCATTTCTGGTGGGGGGCAATGACCAGCTGATCCAGGGTGTTGGGAGTTTATAAATTCTAGGAAGCGTTGGGCAAGGGAGTTAGTACTTGAGTAGTTCTCCCAGTTAATGTTTGGGCAATTGAAATCATCCAATATCAGGAGGTTTGGTAGGACCTTCATTATTTACCCAGTGTCTTCAGAAACACAGAATGGGGGTCCTGGGTCATGGTGGGTGATCTGTAGCACGCTACAATTTGAACTGCAGTTCTGCCCGTTGCACATGGATGATCTGAAGCATCGTGCTGCGCCACTAACCTGGAGGTGTGGGTATCCTTGATGAATATGGACACACCCGCCTTTTGTGTTTCTGTCCAGGTTCTGTGGCCAAGTATGGTAGGAGTTATAGCCTGGTAGTGCTAGGGTGCTCCAGGTTTCTGTTACTGCAGAGATAGCGATGTTCTCCATACTGAGGAGTGCTTCGAGTGCATGCATTTTGAGGTTTAGACTTCTGGAGTAGAGTAGCATTACCCTCAGTTTTTAGTTACTTGTGCTATTTACAGTGGTGGGCTTGTCTTTTGAGCCTTGCCTAAAAAAGGCACTATGGGGGCGGCAAAAGCCTTGGCCAGTATTCAAAAGTCTAAGGTTGACAGGTGCAAGCCATCTCTTGCGAAGCAACGTGGCTTGTTGAGCATGTCATCCCAGGAGGACAGATACTGGATCCCCTTTGAATAATACCAGAAACTTAGCCAATTGTTGAAATTGATCATTTTCTTTATACTGTGGCATTATTCTTGGTGAGGGCAGGATGCTACTCAGGGTCAGGGTCATACTGGCCTGGGCTAAGTGATCAGAGAGCTCTTCCATGTCTCGCTTCATGTAGTCCAAGGAGGTACGGCTCAGGTCACACACACCAATATGGACAATGAGAGCCATATCTGCACTTGTTCTGGAATGACCCGAGTGCGTGGGTTATGTGGCAGACCCTGGCACCCGACAGGCAGCTAACTGTAACCTTCTTGGCCAGCCTAGTTAGTGGGACATCAGTGTGCCTGACTATAGTCACCTATTACTAGTGTGTTGGGTATGTTATTTTGCCTTAAAGGCTGTGATTGCGTGGCACACTGACTATGTGAAGTATGTTTCATGGTTTGTGATGGGATGTGGAGGTTGCTTGGATGTCTGCTTTGGAGGTCTCTGTTGCTTTTGCAGATTTTTATTTAGAGCCTCAGAGTAGGTTTTCATGTATTTGTGTGTGTTACTTGCCGGTGTTCGTTTAACAGGTCTATGTGAGATTGGTGGCGTGTTGCAAGTATTTCCCTTCTCCTCTTGACTATCAAGTTCCAGTCTTTGGTTGAGAGCACTTAGCCTCCAGTTTGGTTGTATAATTGCATCTTTCACATATATTAGTGTTTGGTGGTAGGAGGAGAGGGTTGTCTGTGTACAAGGCAGTTGTCAGTTGCAACATTGCCTCAAAATGCCCAGATTCACCAGTTGGACTGGAGAGTACACCTGAACTGCCCTTTGGACATGCCCGAATAGGTAAAGTGAGTTGTTTTACTGATTGGCTAGTAGGGACGAATAGAGAGCCTTGTCCTTCTAGACAGTATGGGGGGGGGGTCTAGTGCTAGGGTTAATTAGTGCTTGCTATGAGTTTTGAGCAAGTGCTGGCCTGTGAAATGAATGGTTTGAGTGCTTCAGTTGAAAGTTTGTCTAGTTCCAAGGGAAAAAATTGAAGAGTAGACTTCGTGGAGCAGGGAATAGTTTAACCCTAGCTGACTGGCACTGCCCGGCATGCAAATGCAGTTTTTAAAAGCAGGGAAATCAAAGAGAGAAATTAGCCCAAAATGGCCAATAAACTACTCACTTCTGGGCTGAAACCACTCCTCCAGGGACAGATAGGCTGCTCAAAGCTCCCCTCTCACAGGTGAGCAGAGAAACTCAAGTAAGGTATGGGCAACACAGAAACTTGTAAACAGCCCTGAATTCAGCAATAACCTGAAAACTGGACTATTCTAGTTCCGAAAGGCAGGAAACAAGTATTTTTTTATTTTTGGGGTTTTTTTTAAGAAAATAAAGCAGAAACATGCAAAAAAAACACTTTAAATGCACAGAAATGGCTATCGCACTTTACTGTGTAGCCTACAACAGTTTAACAGATTTAAACACAAAAATGACTTGGTTCCTAAGTGCAGGCAGTAAATAAGTACAATATGTAGCAGAAACGAGCTTTTTAAAAAATCACAGAAACGCTAAAAATTAAGAGACACTTAATCACTCCAAAGTCTCTCGTCTCTCTGCTGCTGTAGCACTCTGTGGGACACCTGGCAGGCACTTGTTGAGCTAAATACAAGCGCAAAAAAAACCTCAAATGCGGTTTTTATAGCAGGGAAATGAAAGTGATAGAAATGAGCCCAAAATGGCTAATAAACTACCTTCTGGGTTACAGCAAACAAGGCGTACACATTTCAGAAAGGAACAGTTCAAATAAGCAGGCACAATAAGCCTTTAACCAGAAATTCCCAGCTCAGAAGGGTAGAATCTAGCCTCTTCTCCCACAAGAGTGCAAACCACAAATCTTCTTAATGTAAAATAACTGGCCTGGAGCCCAAGTGCTTAAACCAGAACTGATACACTTAGAACAGCAGACACTGAGCCTTCAAATCAGCAATTCCCAACTTAGAAGGATGTAAGCTACCTGTCCTGCAACAACAGTGCAGACCACAAACCTTCTTAGTGTAAGACAACTGGTCTGAAGCACAAGTGCTTTAACCTAAAGACTTGGATAACAGTTACATTTTAAATCAGGCTACCACCAAGCAGTAATAAATGCAGCAGAATAAACACAAGTGAGTATTTTTAAGGAGAGACAAAAGCAAAATAAGGTAATAAAAGTAGGAAGAAACACAAATACAGTAAAAGCAGATAAAGTGCAATTGTTTTTTTTATACAACAGAAAACGAGCAAGCAGACTTAAAAATCACCCAATTAACTAGTAAAAAAACTCAGAACTGAGCCCAGGAGGAGTGTTCAAACAAACCACAACAAGAATAGGGTGGGTGGGAAAACTGGAGACAAAGAGCTCTCAATTTTCAGTGAAACAAACAAAAAAAAAAATAGTACTGCATTTATCTGCTTAACACAGCATTCAATGAAACAATAAAAACAGAAAAAATAAAATGCAGTACTGTCTTATAACACTGCAAGTTTGTACTCATCTCGGCTTGTAATAGAGTTGATGTAGGTTTGTAAGCCAACCAAACAGCTCAAGTATGCAGCTATTCGGCAGAAAAATCTTAGGGTAGTCTTCCTTTGCAGAGTATATTCCTTCTTGCTCTTAGATATTAGTTTATTTTGTTATACGACTTATTTATGCTTGCAGTCCACCAGGGTGGCTTGTTTTTTGTGAAAACCCAATTTTAGCCCTGCCAGGTAATGTAGAGTCAATACATTTGATTAAGTGGCTATACAGGGCATTTTCTGTACTTCACCGCATACGAGCCATTGGTTGCCTGTGTTAGCAGGGGCTTTGAAACCCTTTATACCATAGCTTAGGAGGCAATAGCTTGCTTTGGACAAACAGATTTTCTGTATTTATTTTTTTTTTTCTCTTGTGAGGGTGTCAAGTCTGATCTTTACTTCAAACAAGACAGACTTATCTAGAGAGGGCAGCACACCAGGGTAGTGCAGTAGTCCCCTCATGTTGGTAATTACTAGGTCTAGGACATTTGAGCCCTTTGCTGGAGTGCAGACTAACTGTTCCAGTGCATTTGAGTTGAACTCTAGGAAACTCAGTGTGGTCAGGTTTGTGCTTTTGTAAGTTGCCCAGTCAATGGATGCGTAGTTAAAGTCTCCCATGACCAAGGTGTTTGGCTGTATATGGAGTGATTCATGCAAGTCCAGGTAGACTGTTTTCCTCCTGGCTCATGATGGGGTAGGGTGTTTTGCCTACAGTTGTTTAGATCTGGAGTAACTCGAGAAAGTCATAGTTTTACCAGTCACAAGGTGTATTTGGATTTAATGAAAATGGATACACTTCCACCTTTGCTTCTATCGCACTCGCTTTGGGGTCTGAACATGTGGAAGGCATTGTAGCCCCGCACAGCCGGGGTACTCTCTATGGCCCTGAACCAAGTCTCAGCAACTGCACAGACGTCTGCATCTTCCATGGTAAGGAGTGCTTCCAGAGAGTGCACCCTACTGTTTAGGCTCCTAGCATTAAAGCTGCATGACCTTGAGTTTCTCTAAAATAAAACATTTTTCTGTGTCTTGTTTTGACATAGCCTAAAATAGGCTCTATGGGGGAGGCAAGCATCTTTGCTGGTATTCTAAAGCCTTGTGGAGACAAGTTAAGGCCATCTCTGGCGAAGCATCAAGGTCTATCAACCATATCCTTCCATGCTGATGGACACTAATCCTCTTGGAGTGACACCAGAAGCTAAGACAATTGTTAAATCATTTTCTGCCTGCACTGTGGCATCACCCTGGATGAACACAGAATGCTACTTTGCCCCAGGATGCCCATGTCAATCAGGTTGGCTGGAGAAATGGAGACTGACTGCCCATACCAGCAGGCAACTCCAGGTTTGTGGGAGGGCAAAAGATCAGCTATCGTTCTGCTATTAACAAAGGGACCTAAAAACTATACAGGACTAGTGAAGAAAGTGGGGTCATGCTCGACGGTGCTTAGCTGAGCTCCCTGCAGTGAGCAGCAGAGTTGCCCAAAGAGAAAGAGGAAAGCCTGAGAGGGTTCCACTGAGTAGTGTTTGGGGGGGGGGGGGATTCATTCTAGACATTTGCATCTATAAAAGGCACCGCTAACCCCCATTAGGCAATTATGGTGGTGCTTATACACAAATTGTAAACAGTTCTAACACAATTGACCAAAAGAAAAACACCTCACAGAGCCTTTCCTCCAACAATCTTCAACTTAGATGGGTACTGAGCTACACACTTTTGCCGCAAGGGTGCAGTGGGGCCCTCTTAAATGTAAGACGGCTGAGTGTTGGTGCTCAAGTGATGCCAAATAGTCTAGATTCAGCAAGTCTGAATCTAGCCCATGCTATAAAGGCAGATGAAGCAAGATATACAAGCGAAGAGTAAATCAAGTCACAGCAGTAAAAACAGTATAAAATAAAGCAACAGTTCAGTGAAACAAGTGCAAAAACAGGGTTAAATTCTACTTATTTCTTAAAGATTTCAGTGGATACCTTGGATTCTCTTAGATGCACTTCAGGTCTCTGGTTAACACCACCAAATTCTGAGCGGCTCCAATAAACTGAGCTTTTGAACACAGACCAAAAAAAAAAAAACACAACACACTGCTGTTAATTGGATTAAACTGTTGATATTCATTGATTAACACTAGGCTAGCTATCCTTGTGGGCCATTTTAAAGGTAGCCAAGTACCCCATGTGAAAATCAAACCCTTCTCTTTGCGTCTGTAAGGTAAAGACCTTAACCATTTTGCCAGCCTCCCACTTAATCTGCCAGATAGCAAATTAGTTGACAGTTCACAAATAGAATCCAAGAAATAAGGGTGGACTGCTCTCCCTCCTCCAAAAGACCTATTACTAGCAGTGTACTACAAGGTTCAGTCATTGGGCCATTCTTTTACATTTACTTCTTGGAAGTCAAAGCTACTGTTAAATTTATGACTGACCCAGTTTGCAAATGACTTGGTCTATTAAACTCCCCAGAGGACACCAAGGTCCTCCACAACAGGGCCTTTCCTGAATCAACAGCTGGTGTTAAAACCATGGACTAAAATAAATGCCAAGAAATGTATAACAGTGTCCTTCACCAAGCAAGCAGTCTCTTGTAACTATCACATTGACAACATACACTTAACCTGATCCAGTAATTACGGACTGGACAACCTACATAGAAAACAAAATGTCCTTAGACCAATACATACCCACGATTGTAAGTCCCATTTTATTGCACAACTTGGCAATAAGAATATGGCGCCCAATTCCAGCAATGTGATCATTCCACTATCTTTTACATTCATCAAGCTAATCATGGAGTATAATGCCCCTTCTGTGTGAATCTGTACAAACACAATCTGAACTCACACAATACTTTCTTACTAAGAAAAATCAAGGACCTAAAAATCAAACTTGCAGACCATCTCAAATCTTTTTCTCTTTTCTCAGGGTCATAAAGCCTATGGAGGAGTGACCTTTGCCTTGCATACACACCCTCAGATCCCATCCGGTGACCAACTCCACATTTGCAAATCCACTGGGTGCATCAGTTTACTAGATCAAAATCTTTTTGCAACATAAATAGTCTGTTCCACCAACATATTTTATCACATTAAATGATCACTTCTTTGGAATCCCCTTTCATTCCACACAAAAAAAGTACTTTTCCTACACTATTAAACTAATCTGGACAATGGGTAAGTAACCAAAAAATTCAAACCTAGTTTAGCACCCTTGTCCCTCATGGACAGGAGCAACATGCAACTATTATGCTAGTCTCTGGGTTACTTGTACTTAAAAACTATGATAGCTAAAAACTTCTTGAAGTCCGGCTATACATTCCCATGATCATCACAGACCAATCACAATAAGTAGCTATGAATTGTTGAGGGAATTTAACAGATGACAAGAAAATAAAGCAAGGAACAGGCAGAAAAGGAGAGAGAAATGAAGGAAAAGTACCAAAAAAGGAGGCAAATATACATTTGAGTTTGTTAAATGGGATACAGCTCTGCTCACAAATGACCAATTTCAGTCTCAGCACAGAAGATAGCATAATGTTATAATGCAATTTTCACAGATACAATAAAAGCAAAATGTGACGGGAGAAAATATGAAGATGAAGTTGCAAAATACTACTAAACTGAAATCCTGGAAGGCAGCAATAGTGTAAAGAAAGCTATGAACAAAATTTAAAAGGGGCATTTTGGCATGGATTCACATTTATGTTAAAAGCACAAGTTAACTGATCATGTAGGATCCTTGCAAGGGTAAATACAATACTATACAATGACTGGCCTTCAACATTCAAAAAATGCACATGCTGATTGGTCAGTCCAACCAGCGTGCCCATTGTAAGAAATCAGGCATATACCAATAGTAGGAAAAAAAAAAACAAATAGTCCCGTCACCCGGAGTTTCTTCTATTAATATATGCTACAGAGCTTCCAGTTCTCTAGATTTTTTTTAGTAAACTTAGAAATATGAAAAGGTACAAGACATACAGGATAGAAAATGAAAATCAGGTAGATTATGCAAAACTAAAGAAACATGCCTGATTTTCATTGCATTTTCTCTGGTCTCTCTCGTACGTCTGAACTATCCACATTTCAAATTTTATTGGGGGGGGGGGGGCACAGATCTTCCTCTTTCAATTGCTTTCTTTCCAAAGCATTGATGTACTGCAATTGCACAAGCGTGGAAATGCAAGTCCCATATGCGTGCGCAGTACATCAAGAATGCCCCATGATACAGGGGAAAAAGCAGAAGAGCACCATGGCGGCACCGTTATACAAAGACAATACTTAAGAAAAGTAACTTTTTTCCTAAATAATATTGTACAATAGCAACAACCCATGGCTGGGTATGGGTAATGCTGGATTTACCCACAGTTGGCTTTGTTTGGTTACTCGGGCTTCGTCCTCATGATCAAACCACACCAACCATGGGTAAATTCAGCACTGCCCACAACCAGTCATGGGTTACTGCTACAATATACAGACACGAATAGCCAGCCAACCAGCATGTTGAAGAAAGTAAATTACTTAGAAGAAACCTACGTAGAGTAGGAGAATAAACTCCAGATAGTGCCAAGATATCAGGATCCAACCCCACTTCATGAAGGCATGAAACAGATATTTGAACACAAACATTCAGATGTACAAGATAGAAAAAAACATGATGGAAAGAGAAAAAAAAAAATCAAGACAGTTTGGCTCAATAAGGCAGCCAGAGTAGTTTCAATGAAAACTAGAAAAACTAAATGGGCAGAACCACCAGGATCTGCAACAGCTGAAAAATCTATGCATTTTACTGCACTAAGAAAATAAAGGAAAGTTAGTGGAAGACAAAGATGGAATCCACCTATTTTGAAGGACACAGAACAAGAGAGAAAAATAGTCAGGAATGGAGATAGTTACTTAAAAGGGGGGAAATCATGTCAAAAACAAACTAAAATTTTAAACAGTCTACATGACTGTTCACTAAAGAAAGGACAGTACCAGTCTGACACAGCAGGACGGGAAAGATCAGACAACCAAATTTGAGTGGTCTGAGCACAAGCAAGCCAGAGTGTGTACACCCAAGCATGCAGAAAAAAATATAAGGATTTTAGAACTTTTTTTTATCCAGTTCAATGTACATTTGATTATCCGAGCTACCCTAGGTCCCAATTAGTTCAGATAATTGACACTACTGTACAAAAAATGAATACCAAGCCAAATAACAAAAAGCTTACATAAAATGGAAAAGGCTTTAAATTATTTCAAATCAGTAGATAAAACTGCAAGGAGAGAGGCTGAAATGAAGACTGAGTATGAAACTAATGGAGAGACATTTCAAAAATGGCAGAATTGGAGGACAGAGCACGTAGGGAAAACACTAGATTTGCTGTTGTACCAGAGAAATTACAAGGAAGCCATTGTATTAATTTTATTAAAGCACAAATAATTTATTTTAACATTTGTTTGCCAGGATAGCCCAACTGGACAGTGTCCATTTTCAGTGTCGGCCTGAGGGGAAAGCTCCAAAGGACATTTTTACTAACACGTCATGTAAAAGAAAAAAGTATACTACGCAGATTTATGTCTACTTACTTTTTAGCAAAGATCAGAAAAACAAATCTGTATACATGGGGGATTAAACAAAAATATACACAGAGATGAGAAACACATACAGTAGACATAAGAACAAACAGCAGTCAGTCGTATGACCATGACAAAACTGTGGCAAAAGGGCAAAGTATTAAAAGTTGAAGACAGTGTAGTGGAAAATGACTTACTGTACACCAGGCAGAAGACAAGCAAATTAATCCCAGCAAATCAGGAAATGTCGCGAGGCAGGTGTGAGACTCAGGTTGCTGTATCCAGCAGGCTTAAAGACATTTTTTTCCTGGAGAAGCATAGTAATTTTTGATACAGAAAAGGCTAAGGAGGAAATACAAAAGTCTTACCAACAAAAAGTGAGCCACCAAGCAGAAGGAGAGACCATTGCTCATTCTTGTTAATAAAGGACTGCCAGTTACATCTTTTCCACCGTTCCAAAAGAAAATGCTTGAGAGAGAAAAGTGCAGTAATCGACTAGAAGAATTGGGACTACTTTGGAACTTTACATAAAATATGGAGTTGGGAGATGAACATGAAGACCAGCACCACGGAAATGAAAGAACAAACAAGAGCCTGCAAAGCATCAATCACATTTGTGAAACATGTCCATTTAAGAAAAAGTGGACTTCTGATTTTGTTGAACTATTGGGGGAACCAAAAGGTATTTGCTCACTTCATGTCAATGTTTGTAAGGACACTGAGGGGAGGGGAAATGAATAAAAAAGGTAACCAAGTAAAACAATTTTTGTTAACAGTATTTCTAAGAAAATTTTCAGGACAAACTACATGTTTTCTAGTAAGATACCTTTAACTGTTCATGTATGTGATAAAGTTGCACTCAATTCTCCAAGACCATTTCAATGAAATGGGCATTAGTGGCAACACAATAGATCTATTCTGGCACTGTTCCTCTTTTCTATCTACATTAATAAACCTTTTAAAACTTACCTCATCTTCTCCTGCTTTATGCTGATGACATGGTTTTATTCTGCTCCAACCACTCTCCTTTTGAACTCAAAATTTCAAGCTTAATTTTCATGCCCTTATTCAATGGGTCAGTGACTAAAAATTACTACTCAACTCCTCTAAACAAAACACTGCTTTTCAGCACAAGGCAAAAGTTCATTTTTTATCTCTAGGCCTCTCAAAATCCTTGATCTCAACTCTACTGAAAATGTCACCACTTCAACCTAGGGATTCAGTTTGACCCTTTCCTAACTTTCTAACTTCACCTGGACTACGCATACAAAATATATCTCCCGTTATGGGCTAATACAATCTTCCCTTTATTATCCAGACCCTGTAGAAATGCCAAAGATAAAGGTATCTCACTGGCTCAGTTAGAATACCATTGCCCACTAATTGCTATAGCTTTTAAAAGAAATATAGCCACCATTCACTCCATTTCAAATACCACTAGCCACCATTCACTCCATTTCAAATACCACTAGCCACCATTCACTCCATTTCAAATACCACTAGCAGATTCACTATCTCCAAGAAATGAGCACCACAGCAAAACAGTTGAAAAATCTAACTGGCTACCCGTGAAACAGTGCTTTCTACTTGCCCTCAACTATTTAAAAAAAACATCAAAAATGAAACCTTACCTCCACAGTAGCTCAGAAATGCACCAACATACAACCTTAGACGCCTTAACCGCTCCTCCAAAACACCCAAACTAGGCTTTGCTGCTCAGACATTGCTGTCTCAGTCCTTGGTCCCAACCTATGGGAATCCCTCCCTTTTCTTAATCATTCATCCCAACCCCTTTTCCACTCGCCAATAAAAGCACACTAAGACTGTAGGAAATGTAACTGCTCTCACTCTAGTCACATAAATTAACCTACACGGACTATTTGTGATTATGACTTTCTGCTTCCTAACTCTGATTTTCACTCTTAAATAATGCATGTATATATTGTGGGTCATTTCCCCCTCTCATTTTTCTATTGCCTTTATACTCTCAAGCCAACTATAATATTTAGTTTGTATACAATATGTCACACTGTACATAACATCAAGTAACTATTGTGTTTTCCTGGGCAGAGACCGAAATGGACGTAATGGGATTGGTGCGCAGGTTACCAAATTCAAAATAAAGTAAATAAAAGCCTCTAGGAACAGAAATTATTCCTGCTGAAGTTTAGCAATCAGGAGGGAAGAACTAATAAAGACATGGGAAATTTTGTCTAAATATTAAAAAGGGGGGTATACTACCATCTTGTACAAAACTGTGGTGGCTACATTATCAAAAGGAAAAGACCCTTCAGACTCCACTTCATACAGACCCATTTCAACTTGAAACTGTGATGAAACCATGACTAAGTAGTGCTTTAGTCTACACTAGCTAAGAAAACGGCAAAGGTGCTGTTAAAATTGATACACTAGGATCGACGTGGTTTTGTGGAGTGGACAACATTAATATAACCGTGACACACATGAAGCAGACTAAGAAGAAACTGCTATTGTTTGCAGCTCTTAATGGAGTGAAGGCATTCAATACAGTCAGCTGGGACTGAGCAGTGGCATAGCACATGTACCCCATACATAACAGGGATAATTAGAAGGATATACGAAGGGTAGGAAGCAAGAATTAAGGTGAGAAGTTTCCTCTCCAAACTAAGTTTGAGCAGAGGAACCAAGCAAGTGTTCTCTCCTCCTTGGTACTTGCTTTATATTTAGAGCCACTGCCAAAGAAAATAAGGCTACCTCAAATTCAAGGATACAACTGACATTGTACTCAGGAAGAGAGTTAAGCTTATTTTCAGACATTCTGAACTTAAATCTAGAAAAGAGACTTTGGTGATGTGGAACTGAGTGTTTCCAGTGTTATTTTAACTCCTGAAAAAAGTGAAGATAAAGTTGAGGCTCTAGCATGTACCTACACATGAACTGGTTCAACACTACCCAAATTTATGGTGATACGATAAGGTAAAGTATTTAGGTCTATAGATTAAAACTGATTCTGTTATAGCAGTGAATAACAGAGACTAAGAACGTAATATAAAATTTAGAAGTTGGAGTCTACTATGAAGATGGATATCAAACTACAAGTAGTGAAAGTTTCTAGTCCCTTTAATGTTTATATGCAGGTAGGCATATTTTAAGTATTGATCACAAATAGTAAAGAGTTAATATGATTTATTTAGAAGGGGAACAGTTTAAGTGGGTTAAGTGGACTTTCCCAGTTTAGGATTACCCAATTAGAAGAGACTTCATACATTTGTAATCAAGGCTTGCTATCCAACACAAACTGGATATTATAAATCATAGCGGAAAAGGATAATGAAAGTGTGTGCGGGTTTCAAGAAGTACGGAGAGAGCAAGACAATCAGATTATTATACCAAGAAGCTGAAGGTATTGTAAGAATAAAGTCCACATGGGAATGGAGATTTTCTAATAGACATGACTGAAAGTGTGGAATGGCTACCAAGGTAAAGAAAACAGGCAAGAGGCAGCTGGAATTTACTGAGGAAAATTAAAGGAATAACTGTAATAGGAGCAAATAAGAGGAAATGTTAATCAAGATGAATGGAGGCCAAAGAAGTTTGGACTGCAAGTTAGAGACTGCCTTTCCTACCAGGGAAGGATAACAGAATATATGCCGAGAGAAAGGAATGGGTTGAGTCAAGTGAAAACAGTTCTGACACAGTTTCAGTCTAGAACAGAAGTTACCATTAATAAAAGAACAGTCTATAGGAGTTACAAGACTGCATAATAACTAGATCAGGATGTATTCAAAACAACACTGGGAGGAGAGCTACATGCCTCTAGGTCTCAATGCTGTCTGCCCCAATTTTGAATGGTAATAGGTGTCCAGTGGACTGGGCAGGGTAAACAAATGATAGTCTGTTCAGTGTTTTGAAATGTATCTTCAAAACAAGTAAAGCCACACCAGATGACCTGAGGGGCCTTCTAACAATGAACAGAATTTTTAAAATAAGCAGGAGCCAGATTATGCAGGGGCTAGTAAGTCAGAAGGAGTACCTTGTACACAAATGGACTTAACAGTGACCAACAGCTAGTGTAGATTATGTCTCAAGGGTGTAATATGACAGCATACAAATTCATGCTGCAGAAATCTGCACCTTCTGCAGATGAGCCAAATCCCCATCCAGCAATGCAAGATAAAGTTGTATTAGCCCATTGTAGGTACCAAATATGGGAAGAAGCTCCAAATCCAAGAAATGTTTTTTAGGTGAAGGTAATAAGTCTGAACAGCGCACACCACCTGATTCTTCAATATTAGCCTGTTGTCAAGCTTCACACCAAATTCACAGGCTTGAGATGTAAATTCCAGTTGATTTCTTCAGGGTGTATTCAAAACAATACTGGAAGAAGAGCTACATGCCTCTAAAATATGCGAAGTCCAGATGCTTTTGATTTTTACATCAATGTTTGCATAAGTTTTTTCATACCCAAGCAGACTTCAGATAAATTTCCCCTTGGATAGCACATGCTGGAGGTTGAGAGGATAAATAGATGCAACTGGGAACACTTTTTGGAAATGTAATGAGGTAGAAGATTTTAAAAATTCCCTTGAGTGCACTGCCAGAAATGTTAGGTAAGCAAACAGTTCTAAGTAAGGAAATTATTTTGAGTTGGGGTACAGGACCTGGCCTCACTAAACCTAATGCTATTAGCTGTAAAATAATAATAAAAAAGCAATTATTAAAAATCTAAACTAAGTGCAACTGAAGCACTCAATATTGTAAAGGAGCCAAGAGAACTGGAGGAGAATCTTAGAAAGAAAAAAAAGCCAGGAAGGAGCAAGCTGGGCAGAAAAAGATAATTTGTGAGAATACATGCAAAACATTCAGGGGGCATGGGTTTTAAGTGAAAAGAACTAATTGGTGGACTAGTAAAAAGAACATATATAATGCATGAAATGAAAAATTAGCTTTTCTGTATTACTGTATGTGTACCCACGTTTTTGTCTATAACAGAAGGACTCAAAGAAAATTCGAAAATTTCATAGAATAACCGCATTCCAAACCACAGCTACTTCAGGAGTCCTTTCCTAAAATTTATAGTAGAAGTGGTAACAAGTCAAAGAAAGCACCAATAAGTTTTCTCCACCTTCCAGTAATTCAACGAGTATGGAGCTTAACGCTAATGCATTCTCTCCCAGGCGAGTTCACCTTTCCCATACAGACTGGGATTAATAAAGATCTGAATTTACCTATTATAAAAACAATTTTAAAAATTCACAAATTTTCAGAATGTATACAGAAGCTAAACACTGACACCACCACATGCAAATTACAATGCAGATTTGGACTAGACTCTGTAAATGCATCAGAAGTGCTAATTATGCATAGTCTCCCTTTTCTATTAATATTGTTCTTCCCTCCCACCAGGTAACAGAGTCATGTGTAACCAAATGTCAATTAACAGTGCCCCAATAAGCACATTCGAATGCACAGGCCAACAATCACTGATCTTTTATAACAGCAGCACATCAATAAGAACAGAGTCTACAATATAAACCTTTAAGAACATGCATCACTGAAAAACTGACGGATCAAATAAAATAATTTACAGAACTATAAATCTAAGCCAAATCAACTTTGAGGTAAAAATAGCCTAGCTGTACAGTTACACAGAGCAGGCACTATACCATTTTGGATGTATAATTATGATCACAACAAATTATTTTTATTTTATTTAAGTTTGATGACCGGGGAAGTCCACTGGGCCATAGAGAGCCTGTTTTCAGTGGAGACCCGGGGAGAAAAGCTCCAAAAATTGCAAGTTACATACAAGTTCATAGGCAGGTACTAGGATATTGACCCCAAGGGCCTAAGCAAGCCTAGCCAACAAGGTTCCCTAACTTACGCCACCCAAGAAAGTTAATTTCCTGTGCCCCTGTCGAGCAGAGCCACAGAAGTGATCCCTGGGGTGCATTTTCCATCCACTCAAGATTTTTCTTGAAGAGTGCTAATGAGGAACTTTGCTTGACACAGATGGGTAGCTTGTTCCAGAGTATAGGAAGTCTCTGAGACAGGAATCTATCCCTCCAGCATGTCCTGTTTATTGTGGTGGCAAGGTTTAGAGTGTGTAGCTCTGTGGAATTGGGCTTTCTTTAGGTGTAGCATATCCAACAGCTCTGGGTTTGACATAGCTTTATATGTTAGGCAGAGATCACTTTGGAGTAGGCGATATGCTATGGAGTAAAGCTGGAGTTTGAGACGGTCAGTGTAGGGCATCTGTTTGAGACCAGTAACCCTCTTTGTGAGGTACTTCTGTGGCCTTTCCAGCTGCTGCAGATGTCTCGTGAGGTACATTCCAAAAGGGGCATTGTACTCTATAATGGGTCTAATGAGCGTTGAGTAGAGGGGAACAATGACCTATTTTCCTGGATGAGAACCCTTTTGTGATTAGGTGTGCCACATAGGACTTCCTGACTACTGTGGCAATGTGAGTATCAAAGGAGAGAGACTACTGTCCACATGGGTCCCAAGGTCTCTCGCATTCAGTGTTAAGTAGACTGCTGCCTATGTGGTAGTTCAGGGGTAGAGTTTTTACCAAAGGGGATGATAATGCACTTTTTGGGATTGAGCTTGAGGCCATGGATCTGACACCAGGCATGCCTCAGTGAGGCCCTTCTGTAGGATGTCCACATCATTTGGGGACTCTACTATGGCTCCTAGTTTGCAGTCATCTGCGAACTTGGTTAGCCAGAGGCCTTCTGTGTTAGCCTGTACTTCAAAGAAGTAGATACCAAACTGGAGAGGTCCCAGGACTGAACCTTGTGGTACTCCACTTGTCACTGGTTTGAAGTCAGATTTGGAGTCTGCAACTTTTACAGTGTGGGTTATGTCAGTGAGCCAGTTGGCAACCCATCTTGTGACATAGGGATTTATACCTAGTTTAGCTAGAATTCCAGAATGGGGGATGGTGTCGAAAGCCTTGGCGAGGTCAAGATAGGCTGTGTGAACCACCTTACCCTAGTCTACAGCTTTGGTGACTGCCTCACAGAAGTCGATCAGGTTCAGGAGGCATGATCTGCCCGTCACAAACCCGAGCTGGGTGGGGTCCAGAGTTTGGAGGTTACCAATGTCTTTGTTTATGAATTCCATGATACGTTCCATGGCCTTGCAGACCAGGCTCGTCAGGCTAATAGGGCAACACTTCCTGGGATCAGTGGTGGCTCCCCCCTTTGTGGAGTGGGATAACTGTTGCTGTGCCCCATTCAGTGAGCACAAAGCCTGATGCGAGGCTATGATTGAACACGGTTGCTTAGGTGGGGTGCCAGTTTGTTCTGAAGTTCGTGTAAAACACAGCCTGGGATGTTGTCCGGTCCCATGGATGCTGTGATTTTGGCTTTAGAGTGCAGCTTTACCTGCATAGTTCTCATTACAGGGACTCTACATTCTGCCTGTATAGTTATGGGCCCTTTAGGGGGTGAGAGGGGGTTAAAGTTAGCACTGAACCTATCTGCCAGAATGTTGACAATATCAGTTGGTGCTGTAACTCCGAGCAGATCTGGGTGCTGCCATTGAGATTCTTGACATAGCTATAGAATGCTTTGTGGTTGTCCTTAGAATCATTGGTGATTTGGTTTTCGTAGATAGCTTTGGAGGATCTTATAAGGGATCTTAATAAGGGATCTTAGCTTCTTACTGAGGCTGAACAGGGAGCTCCTCCACTCATGGGATTTTACTCTCTTTTTGCAACAGTTTTTTCCTTCTGTTGTAGAGTTTGTTTGTGGCAGGAGACCACCAGATTGGCTTCTTTTGGGAGGATAGTGTCTTGGTTCTGTTTGGGATAGCACAATCCATGCACTCGTGTAAGTCCTTATAGAGTGCATGTGTGTAGGATTCAGCAGTCCTAACTATTGTCCATCTGCATGGGTATCATGAAGTTTGCCACTTTTGTCTTAAGAAGCGTGAAGTTAGCTTACCGTGGTTTCCTTAATGGGGGGTGGGGGCAGGATGTGGATATCTAGGGTGATTAGCTAATGGTCGGATCAGACCAACGAGGAGTTGATTTCTGGTGTGGAACACCAGTCACTCATGTTGGTAATGACTAGGTCTAGGATCTTGTTACCCCTGATGGGGGTGTGGATAAGTTGGATCCAGGGCATTGGGATTTATAAATTACATGTTACAAAAGAATAACAAAGACTGGTACAGAACAATTAAAACATTTACAGAAATATAATACATTATGTAATAAGCTTTTATTGAGTTAACATTTAAACAGAATGTTAGTACTTACAATAATTAAGTTAAGTAAAAGAATTACAGGGTTGGGAGGTTGGCATAATGGTTAGGTGTTCACCTTGCAAACACAAAGTGCAGGGTTTGATTCTCACATGGGCTAATTGGCTAGGCTTAAAATGGCCCACAAGGGTAGTTAGCCTAGTACTAACCTAGGAACATTAGTAAACAAACAGCAACAATACATAGTTTTTGAAATGTCAAAATATTAAATGCTGCCAAAATAAATACCTAAAAAATAAACTGCAAATAATATTTCTTTTGAGTAAATTTTAGTTTAAGCAATTTCCTGGTTTTGACTCACGAATCAAAACCGTAATAATTTAGTCGCCGCCTTTAATGGGTATAGAACCACCCTTAAAGCTACTTCAAACCACGTCAAATGTCCAGGACAGAAATCCACTACTGTAAGAATGAGGGAATTACCATTTCAGATAACATTAGCAAATTCCCCGAGTACCGCGGAACCCAAAGGGGATAAAATAATCTGAAACAAATGGGCGCATTACTATAGCTGCCAATAAAATACACTAAATTCACTGAACACCTCCACACAGAATCACTCACCAGCCCCCTAAATTTGTAAGTCAGTATTGCAAACAGCAACTGCAACGTTACAAGTTCTAACGCGGCTACGTAAATGCAGAACGTTAAGCAAGTGTCGTTAATAATCCCAGCCCAATACAATTATGCTTCGAAGTACTGCAAACTAAACATTTACTGAAATACGCATAAAAAACCTAAAGCTTTTTGACACCCTTTCTTCGAGGCAAGCATCTAATAGAAGCAAATGAAAAATGCCATAAATAATGCTGACAAAATAATAAATGGCTTAATCAGAACATAAACTAACAACCAAACTACACAACGTTATCTTTGTTTATTAACATTCCCATCATTAGATATTACTCTCCTTCTCACGTGTAGTCTATAAACGTAGTAACCCAGTTAGATGTATTCACTTGTACAGTAGCTGTCCATGCGAAACACAGCCCAGCTACTCCTGAAAGCATAAGAAAAGTAAGCCTCCCAAAATCAAGAGTACCAAGAACAAAAGTATCTTCACTGCAACAATACATTAAAATACATGTTGCTGAATATATGATTAGCCTCGTGTACTGGAGGTTAAACATTACTGTATTTACACATTTTTGAAAGCACCACTTCTAATAAAACACTGGCCATGGTCTACACGTTAAAACTAGCCTCAAAGGCGCCGCTTCCAGGGCTCCATGCCACCCACAGAAGTAAGGCACACAAACACACTCTTTCAAATTCACTTAGAATGATCCCTGAACAAACTCCCTAACGTCAGTGCCCCGTGTACTGGAAGGGACTAGGCCGCACCTCCTCTCTAACATCACCCATTACCGCCTCTGACACGGAACTGACCTGCTTTGCCAGTCATTCCAGCTCCGGTGCTGCTGCTTGGTGCTGTTACTCAGCCGAGTCGCCGGGGCTCTACGGCTCATTACCTTCACCGAGACAGCATGGCCCGTAAAAAATCCACCCAACCATGCATTAAAATATATCCAAAACCAAGGGCCTTAGGTAAAAAAAATCCAAAACAGTACTTGTATATGGACAGTTACTCTGTCCGTGTGACTAAATCACTCCTTGTGGGACTTCCTCCACAACCACCTCCCACTAGCCCGCGAAAGGCAAGCTGGGAACGTGGGAACCTTGCGCACGCGCAGAAGTATGGGAAACATACCTTTATGGGTGAAATGTGAACTTTTACGCAAATGTGGTAGGGGAACAGTGACATACTTTCACTCGTCGTGATTTTGCTGGGATGTTGATAATGCTCGTTCTTCAGCAGAAGGGAGGAAGTAGTGGTGATATCGCCTACTCTTGAGTTAGACAACTGGTCTATGCATAGTTTTCATATTCTTCACTCAAAGACAAAAAAGGCAAAAGCTACAAGTCAGAAATACGTTTTATTTGCTGGTATTCATATAGAAACCTCTTTAATCAAAGCGATTATATTAGAATGCATTGGTATCATGAGACAATTTTTTGTTACTAGATGATTGTCTTTTTGCTTTGTTTTTTACTACCTATTTACTCTGTGCTAGTCAGCACTCTTGTCTTTTGTTGGTATTCCCAGACTGTATTTGAAGTGTACTTCGTTATAAAGACTGAGTAGTTAACTAGTGTGAGTCTTAAAATTCTTTGTTTCACGCCGTCCCACTTTTATTTTTTTTATATTCGTTATTATGTTTTGTTACTATTCGTGTTAAATATTAAATCATATTGATTATTCAACAGCTTTTTTTGTAAATATGAAATAATAGGTTCTAACTATACAGTGAGTCAGAAATCGTTAACAAGTGCTCCACATTTGCACAATTGTTCCATACATGGCTCATAGCCAGTTTGGGACGAATCTCTCAAGAATCAGGAGTAAATCCAGACGTAATCAGGAACGGTTTTAAGTATTATTACTATTAACTTTAAGACACTGACCAAATAAGAGAATGTGAATTAACATTCATTATCATGCTGTTAGTTTTTAAGTGCAGTTCACTACATGTTTTCCAAAAGTCATAAGTTTTAGATGGGATTAATATGGACAGAGCTAAAATTTGGGTAGAAAACAAGGACAGCTGAAAGTTATGGTTCCATATTATGAGTCTCCGTGTTTCAGATTTTGGAAGCGGATGTTGAGTATTATGCCAACTGGCACTGTACATGGTGATCTATTAAACCAGTAGTTGTGTGTTCAGTGCTACCACCTATTTTAACTAATCCTTAATTTTTTTTCATCGGTGAGTAATATATATTTTGTAGCTAAATAATCATGACTACTGTAACCACTTATTAAAGCATTTGTGCAGCAAATAGTGGTAGCCTGAATAACTTGGTAGGCCAAATTAGACAATTATACTAACTAATAGCCATCTTCCAGTTTTGCACAACAAAATAGTATCTGGTTGTGGTAGGCTACTTATAAAAATGTGTATTAATGTCCAGTACTGGTGCTTCAAATGGTGGTAACCCACATCCCACTTTCCACCCAGCACAGCATTGGT
Source organism: Protopterus annectens (assembly GCF_019279795.1). Taxonomy (NCBI): domain Eukaryota; kingdom Metazoa; phylum Chordata; order Ceratodontiformes; family Protopteridae; genus Protopterus; species Protopterus annectens. Next base: position 8,177,688 of record NC_056746.1, read on the forward strand.
ATGAAACCAATTGATTAAACATTTATTTATTAGTTTGTCAGTTAGTTAAGGTATTATAATTTTTATCTATACCTTTGTATAGTTTAAGAATACAAGATCTTAGAACACATCTATGAATGATCTGTGTGGTTATTGATAGTATGGGACACATAAAAATGCTAAAAATATAATCTCCTTCCACTACCTAGGGTTTAAAAAGGCTTGAATACCTCCTAAGGTAGGTCTCAATGCTGTCTGCCCCAATTTTGAATGGTAATAGGTGTCCAGTGGACTGGTCAGGGTAAACAAATGATAGTCTGTTCAGTGTTTTGAAATGTATCTTTAAAGCAGCAAGTAAAGCCACACCAGATGCTCTGAGGGGCCTTCTAACATAATGAACAAAAGTTTTTTTTTAAAATAAGCAGGAGCCAGATTATGCAGGGGCTAGTAAGTCAGAAGGAGTACCTTGTACACAAATGGACTTAACAGTGACCAACAGCTAGTGTAGATCCTGTCTCAAGGGTGTAATATGACAGCATACAAATTCATGCTGCAGAAATCTGCACCTTCTGCAGATGAGCCAAATCCCCATCCAACAATGCAAGATAAAGTTGTATTAGCCCATTGTAGGTACTAAATATGGGAAGAAGCTCCAAATCCAAGTCTGAACAGCACACACCACCTGATTCTTCAATATTAAACTGTTGTCAAGCTTTACACCAAATTCACAGCCTTGAGATGCAAATTCCAGTTGATTTCTTCCATATATAATGTGAAGAGAAAGGAGAGGAATATGCCAAGGATATATAGTGATGTTACACTAGTAATGTTTTAGTCTTTGCCACATTGAGCCATAGCTGACTCTCCCATCATCCACTGAAGAATGAACTGTCACAGACTGTGGAGTATCGGTGAGGTAACTGAGTGTCTTTCACATAAATTTTTAAAGATAAGCTAGTGTTAGTGGTGTACTAGGATAAAGCCCAAGCTATAGCCTTGGAGATCAGAGTTTGATTAGTAGCTCATGCCTTCAGCACTGTGAAGGGATGATAGGTTGCCGATCCTGGGGGGGGGGGGGGGGCAGGGAGGGACAGGTAGAGCAGGGACACACAACTGTCACAGTCCCTTGTAGGAGTAGTGTCATTGCAAAGGGCAGGATTTTGGCAAACCAGGCAACCACTTAGTAGTAGTCTTCATTAGTAACTGTACAAGGAGCATGCATTTGCAATACTTAAGCTGTAGTGGATTCCTATAGTGATGTAGGTAGCCTGCTCCTTCACCTGGGAGATAGGGTTACAGTTGCAGAAAGCACCCTCAGTTGCAGGTGTGTTGGAAAGTAACCATCATGGCTACTTGTATGGTGGCTTTCCTGAATGGCTCTCCCCTTATACAGTCATGTGTTTAATCCCCTATATAGAGTACAAATGAGTTTAGTCTAATTGTGGATGTCTTGATGGTTAGCAGGCATGAATGCAAAATGTCCCAGAAAAAAAAGGTTGATAAGATAAACCTTCTGTTCAAATGACTTGTCAAACTGGTAGCATATAAGCTGTGAAAAGCAAATGTACCCCACCTTTAACAATCTAAATGGTAACAGGCAAACCAGTCAAGCATGGTGCCAGATGGCTATTATTAGTGCTACAATAATATGTCGATGATACCTGATTTATTTTAGTAAGTTATCTTTTTGTGTTGGAGGTTATCACCATTCCTCAGTCCCTTAGTGCTGGTCAGTTTTGTGAGGGTTGTGCTCCCAGTGCTGTCCATCTAGGTCTTTTATGATCCTGCATATCCATGACTTTGTCTGATGAAGTTGTAGACATTTACTTGCAAATATTTCTGTGCAAGATATTTGGACAATTATCTACAAAATATAATTAACGTGTGATTCCAGTAATAAAGGTAAGAGATGCATCTTGAAGTTGTATATGAAAAAGTACTCTGTTTCATTATTTGTCATATCATCAATATATACTTTGAATTTTGGGGAAATCATTATTGTGTTTAATGCTTATATTACTGAAATAGCAAATTTACTGTCTACAACATTTCTCATAAGAATGCCTTAATATGCATACAGTAGGCTTGTTGTTAAATCATTTCATTTTCCAAGTGTTTGAATCCCTGGTAAGTTTCTGTCTTGCTCCAAATAGCATGGATTTTGTCTTAGTGACATTTAACAGTAATTTGTTTTTGTTGTCGTTGTTAATGTAGTCTGTGTCTGAAGGTCTTTTTCAGATTGCTTTGTATTAAGGAGGACTGTAATCTTCTAAATCTTGTGTACTCTCCCCAGCACATGTAGCATTAGCTAAAATATTCTGATTCCCAAAATGGAATATGCTTTCCTTTCAATCAGTCTCCACTCGGCTTATAATACTCAAAAAAAAAATCCAGATAGCTGAAAACAGAACAATTAAATTTGTCATACATGCCTATCTATAAATTTTCACCATTGCAACCTCTATGAAAATACCACCACTAACAGAGACACCATTTTAATAAGTAGTCTTATGTTAAAAATTCTAAAACAAGACTGTTGCCTCCCCCCTAAAAGATTACTTCAAGCCAGGGAACCAAGCTACTCACTTAAAAACAGCAAAGAAGCCTCAGTCTTACTTCTCAGACCTAGATTTAAACTTGCTACTAGAAAAAAAAAGTCTTCTCTAGAATTGGACTGAAAATTAAACTTGCTACTAGAGAAAAAAAGCTTTCTCTAGAAATGGACCTGCCATGTGTAATTCCTTGCCAATGTAGATAAAAAAATTCTGAAACATTGGGATTATTAAAAAAAAACAAAACAACTAAGGCAATTTGTACAAAATGAATTTAAGCGTACCTGCTTTCGCGACACAGGCTAATTGGCAATGAGCAATAAGTGTACCGTAATCCATTGTAAATGCACTGTTTTATATTTCCTTCAAATGCATCTTCAGCTATATGGGGTTAAGTAACACATTTCAGTTCTGCTACTTATTGTAAATATAATTTTTTTTCTCATGAAAGCATGTTAATTCACTTATTATCCAACCCGTGGTAGTGGTACTGCGGTAGCGTTGTCGCCTCACAACAAAACGTTGTCCCGTTCGATTCTCAGCTAGAGCGTCTTCTGTGTGGAGGCATGCATGAATGGGAGTGCCTTCGTTGAAGGTTGTGCGTCAGGGCTGGTAACTTGGCACGTAAAAATCCACTACCAAACATTAGCGGACTGGTGTTCCGCTGTGGCGACCCCTGACCAGGGTAAGCCGAAGGATGCAACAACATGCATCTATGTTCATGTCTATAAACTGCTGAGATATTTGTATTAAATGTATGTGTGTTAATTTGCTTTGTACTAATGTTCTCTATGCACCGCATAAGTGTTTTTCAGCATATTTACAGTTTTTCTGTATTCTTTTACCCACTTACCCAAATATAAAATTTTAAAATAAAATAAAATGAAACAAAAGTGTGATGAATTTGATCTCAAAAGTATTATATTGTTGGCCTATAGTATGAGCAGTATACATGGCAGGTTATTTGGGAATTTCTTGGAGATGGAAGACAGTAAGGGGACAAGAATGGAGCCTTAACGGACACCCTTAGATAAGGAGGAAATTATGGAGGTGGAAGAACCGATTTTAACAGTGAAAAATCTGTTGTATAGATTCCTAAGTAGCTCATAGGTAGTTACTAAGCATGCAATCCTAGAGACCATAGAGGAGACTAGTGTAATTTTCCAATTACACCAAGGCATTGTCTGGTTAAGTGGATTGCTGAGGGTCACACAGCAGCAAAAATAGAGTTGTGTTGGAAACAATGTATAATACATGTCTGCTATAATGGAAAGTATCATTGTGATTTTTTTCATTGCTGTTAAAGTATTTCTCTGCATGTTATAATTTAACAATATGATGAGTGAATAAAGTTTTTTTTAAAAAGAAAACCTCGCACAGTATGCAAATGAAGGAGGAGGGAATCAAACCCTTTACCACAGGAAGCGATTTGTTAACGGCTAATAGCCTTAATCCTCTGTGCTCACTGTCTCTGTCCTGTTAGAGAAGAAATCCTGGAACTAGGAGATGCTTGAGCTGACATCCAGACCAATCCTGTGGTTTAGTAGGAGTGAATGGTCTACCAGGTGAAAAACTTTAGTGAGGCCTTTGAATACTGTGCCTGTGAGATTACCCTTGCCAATCTTAAGTAATATTTCATCATTTAGTGTCCAGACAACAGTGATTTTACCACAAGCTGCCTTGAAGCCGCATTGTGTGATGTATTGAAAGAGTTGGTTGCAAATAATTTTCTATAATATTTTGCCGTTAGTGTGAGATATCCTAGGTTGTAAGTTTACTTTCACCAGCCAGGACAGCCGCCAGCCTTTACTATCTGCTCCCATACCTGTCATCCCTTCCCCCTTCTTAGACTACAAGTATTTTTACTGTTCTTCCTCTTCAATCATACTTACTGCCCTGCACTCTTTTCTCAGTATATATTGCCTCTGCTATACAGCTTTTGTCCACTAGAGGGCAATAGTTTCCTTTAGACCACCATTTTGACTCCAATTTTAAGTAACTTACAGGCTCTTGGATTCTAATATTCTGGAAGAGTTAATACTCCCACTCTGTTCTTTCTTTCTTCTAATATTCTTCACTGCCAACCCTCTCTGCATATTCTATTATCAAGGTATTGTGTCACCTTACCCTCTTCTGCTTTACTTACCTTTGCTTACTGCTCCTCTGATTGTTTTCCTAGGGTGAACTCCTCTGTGGCTCATCCCGCTCCGTGCGCCCTGCGGACTCACTCCGCTCCCCTACCCTGCCCCCAAATCCCACCCACCCCCAGTAGTCCTAAACTTATACTCTAACTGCCACACCCCTATGCATTAGGACCAACCTCTAACTCCTCCCCTTAAAGTGCTATTACCTCTGTTATATTCTCACTTTACCCCTATCTCCTCCCCCTTAAAGAACCATCACTCATTTACCTTTATCCATTACCCTACCACTCTATCCACAAATATCCCTACATTTAACCACCTTAACCTAAACAAATGGCTCAAGGATCCTGTAAACCCTTACCTTTATTACTACTCCTAATTATCATTATCATTCCCTATCTACTTACTCTCTGAACACCATAGATTCCTAGGACTGCATACCCACATCACACACACCTCTGTCCTTACCCCAGCTCCACTCATAGTGTTAGCAACCTCCCAGCTCAGCTAAGTACTCAGCAGCCATATTTCATAGACTCCATCACATCTCTCAATGTAACCCACTAGCTAGAAATAATAAGAACCTAATTTTTAAACTTCTACAACTCATCCTAAAAGTTCAGGTCCACTCCCTGTTAGATGGTGATATACACCCTAACCCAGGTCCTACCACTATCACAGCTACACAGCCTGATACACCAACAAATTCAATCACACAGACACTTACCAAGCCCCCCAACTCTCTCCTGATAGCTCATCTTAATATTCGTAGCATCAATAACAAAATAGCTCACCTGCATGCCCTTATTGATGTTTATTCCTTTGACATCCTCTGTCTGTCTGAAACATGGCTTAATCCATCAATACAAGACAGTGCAGTTCTACCCCTGGCTATAATATCATAAGACGTGACCGTAACACTAAAAAAAGGAGGAGGCGTAGCCATACTTTATAAGAATGGATTACAAGTTACCTTGTTAGACTCCAAACCTCCACTTTGCAACAATGCAGAAATTCTTCTAACTAAGGTTCAGCTTAACAAAAGCAAAGCCATATATCTATCATGTGTCTATCTTCCCCCAGGCAATAACATCAACACATTAGAGGCTATCCTCAGCTGGCTCTCAAGTAACTACCTCCAAGAAACCATTATACTTGGAGATTTTAACATTAACTGGAACTCCTGTATATCTGAGCAGCCTTCTACTCATATCAACTTATATGGTTTTACCCAAACTATAACATCCCCAATCCGCACCAATAAAACTAACAACAAAACTAGTACCCTTGACTGGATACTCACTAATACCCCCCCAACTAAACTATAAAACAGGCACCCTCCCTGAGGACACAAGTGATCACTTGCTTACCTATTTAATCAGAACAAAGCTGTCATCCTAAACTCTGCCATCTGTAGAACTATTCGCACTACCAAAAATTTTAACCCTGCTCACTTTCAAGCTGAACTAGTCACCTGTGACTGGTCACCCCTGAAATACCTCCCAATAGATAATGCCGTGAAATACTTTAACTCTAAATTTCTAACCATTTTAGACAGCCATGCCCCATTACGCAAAGTTAGAATTAGAACCAAACCGCACCATGGCTCACCAAAGCGACCAAACAAAAATCCTCCAAAGAAATAAACAATGGGCCAAATGGCTCAACTAAAAGCTCCTCAGACCACCTGCAATTCAGAAAGTTTAGAAATGAAACAAAAAAAGCCATATTAGCCGATAAAAGAAACTACTACTACCAACTACAACAAACCAACCAAAATAATCCCCAAAAATTCTGGCGAGGTATCAATAATCTCCTACACCCTGGATGCTCAAGTACTCCCTCTCCCTCTGGCTCTGATCACAACAATCCCATCCAAATAGCTGACTCATTTAATACTTTTTTCACTGAAACCATACAATCCCTAGCCAACCAGCTATCCCCTAGCATCCCAGGCTCTGCCACAACCTTTACCAATAATTCTCATCAATTTCATTTTTAGCCAGTGCCCACTTCACTTATCTGTAACCTCATACAGAAACTTAAACCCACTACTCTCTCTGCTGATAAATTACCTGCAGAATACCTGCAAAAAGCTGCTAAAGTCATAGCCTACCCCATATCCATCCTCATTAACAAAACTATTTCTGAAGGATCTATTCCCCTAATCTGGAAAGTCTCTCATATAATTCCCTGCATAAGGGAGGTAACTCCAAAGAGTTGTCCAATTATAGGCCCATAGCTATTCTATCTCCTTTGGCAAAAATAATGGAGAAATGTATACACATACAACTGTTAACCTACCTACTCGATCACAATTTATTAGCACCCTGTCAACATGGCTTTAGACCATTTCATAGCACCACCTCTGCTCTCTTATCCTTCACTAACCATATTAACAGCAATCGTAATATTGATACTCTATCCTCAGCTGTCTTTATTGATCTGTCCAAAGCATTTGACATGGTGAATCACCACCTCCTTATAGACACACTCAAAAACCTGTCATTGGACAACCATACTATACAGTGGTTCCATTCATACCTACATAACAGGCAACAGGCTGTACTATGGGAAAATACTTTATCTTCCCACGTCCCAGTCACTCTAGGGGTCCCACAAGGATCTATATTGGGCCCATTACTCTTCTCCATCTTTACAAATGACCTTCATTCTGTAATTCCTCAAGCTGACTGTATCCAATACGCTGACGACTCCACACTCATATGCGCTGCTGCTTCTCAATCAGAACTTCAGTCACTAACCCAAATGACCTTTAGTACAATTGAAAACTGGCTCCTACAAAGACGTCTTATCCTTAACCCCAAAAAAACAAAAATGCTACTATTTACCCCCACCCGCAGAACCTCCCCACTTAACTTTACTATTACTTCAAATGATGGAACTATAATATCTCCGAACCAACCACCAAACTACTCGGGTACTAATAGATAACAACTTGTCCTTTGAACCTCACATTAATAACACCATAAAAATAGTAAACAAGAAACTAGGTTCCCTCTATAGAATAAAACCCTTTCTTACACTTCCAGCCAGGGTTACTATTGCTCGTACCCACCTCATCTCTACCTTGCTCTATGCCTCCCCTATCTATACCAAAATATGTAGAAGTAATCTGAGTAAACTTACATCCTCCTACAACAATATTGCCAGATTTGCAGCTGGGTCCTCCTATAGAACTCATCACTGTATCAATCTGAATCAGTTAGGATGGTTAGAGTTGCCAAATTTAATACTTTTCAATCAATTAATAGTAGCCCATAAGATCCTGTATTTACCTCAAAATACACCCATACTTACATCCCTAGTCATCCCCTATAATAACCTCAAGACCTTACGCTCAGCTAATAACCTACTTGTACAAATATCAAAATCCAACAACTTAGCTGGTGACACCTTGTTCTCCAATACAGTAGGTAAAGCCTGGAACATCCTCCCAAGCCAGCTAACCTCAATATCCTCTGTCAGCTTATTTAAAAGCAAGCTTAAACCCTACCTCAAATCACACTGGCTATGCCCCTGTGTTAACCCAGACTAAGTACCTAACTATTAACTAGACTCCCACAATTCCTAGCCTATCATGATCTTGTGTTGTCTCACTAATTTTTAGTGAGCTTAACCTTCCTTAGGATTTTTTCTCATGTAAATAAGTATATACTGTGGAATGATCAAACACCTTCATATAGTATCACAACCTATGTGTTAAATAACACTAGAAATCCATCCTTGTTTGCTGTTCTTCTATACTCTATCTATTGATCTCTAGTGTTTTTCTTTCTTAGGTTTTTGTGAGACCTTAGTATCTCTTATCATAAATTACTAGGTGTATCTAATTTTGTAATATGTTATAGTGATTTGTACTACACCATTTCTAATACAATTGTATTAGTCTTATTCATCTATTCTTAGATAAATTTTTCCTTTTTCCTACTGAAATATAAAATATATAATCTTAGGCTTGTACTATAATTGTTAAAACTTATGTACCAAATTATACTGTTATTGTCTTTGTCTTGACCTTTTATGTTGTTGTAATTTGTGGAGCTTTTCTCCCCGGGCCTCCACTGAAAATGGACATATATCCAGCTGGACTAGCCCGGTCAACAAATGTAAAATAAAAATAAATAAAAAATAATGTAGAAATGGGCTGGAATGGAGCCTTTTTGGATGGTTTAGTTTTTTTGGGTAAAGGTTTGACTAAAGCTGTCTTTCACGATTTTGTCATAATGTTTTTACTAGTACAGAGATTGTAAACATGCAGAAGAGTAGCTGATGAATTTTGTACAGAAATAAACCAGGGAAATAGACTCCATCCACAACCCCTTTTCCCATTTTTGCACATGGGGTCAGGGTGTCACTTCAGCAGTGACAATCATCTCAAGCCAAGGTTTACACCGCCAGGTGGCTAGCCGTGCTACAGTAGTTCATTCGTACCACACACTTGCACCTATGGCCAATTTAGAGTGCCCAATCCACCTACTGCATGCCTTTGCAATGTGGGAGGAAACTGGAGCACCCAGAGGAAACTCACGTGACTGCAGGGAGGACATGCAGACTCTGCACGGAAGGCATCCCAGCTGAGAATCAAACCAGAGAACCTCTTTCTCTGTGGCAACAGCAGTAACCGCTTAATCCCCCATGAGACTAGTACTCGATTCAATGGGGAAGGACTACAGTTTGTTTAGATACACCTCATGGGCTGTAGGTGGCATAGCGGGGGTATAGTAGTTGGCTAAGATATGTTTTTTACTGATGCTAAGTAGTATATGGAGAAATGCAAGACTGTTTTCTTTGTAAGTCTTAATGTGGTCTGACATCCTAGGAATACAGATACCACCCCAATGGGTCTCATTCTGAGGGAGAGTGATAACTGAAACGCAGAACTGAGGTATACTATTATTACACTGAAGCCACATTTCAGTTACGATGCAGATATTTATACTTGCAGGTCAGAAGACCTTTAAAGGAGTAGAACTTCTTATTCAGGCTTCTATTATTGATTTTGTTTGACAATGTTGGTAGTTTGAGTAGACCTTGCTTAAAGGCATAACTACTGAGATGACGATTGTATTGGCCAATACACAGTAGAGGTAAAGGCCATCCCTAGCACAATAATTAGGTTTGTCAACCATTTCATCCCAAGCAGGTATGCTATATACTAGGATATAAGGGGGAGGAGAAGGAGGATGGGATGGAGGTAGAGAATAATGTAATGAGAGCTGAGACAGATTACTGAAATTCTTTAGGAAGTCACAAGCAGTTAGATGGCCATAAGCACATGGAATTTTCAGGTAATGAGATGTTGGTCAGTTGTCGGGAGGTGAACTTCATTCCAAACTTATTTTGACTTACTTAGTAGGGATTGTTATTTTAATCATGGTATTGCTGTGCATGCCTTCTCATGGCTAGGTAGTTAAGATTGCATATTATACAATGGCCGCCCATTAATATTCCAAAACGTGCACGCTGATTGGCCAGCATGCCTGTTGTAAATCCCACAATATACCAATGGAAAAAGGTCTGGTTGCCTGGACTTTTTTCCGTTGGTGTAAAGTGCTAAAGACATTTATTTATTTATTTATTTATTTTTTTGTCAAATAAAAAAGAAACAAAGAAAAAAACGGAGCAATGGCGACTTTCCTTTCTCCGTTCCTTCAATTTCAAAGCATTGATGTACTGGGTATGCGTGGGACGCAAGTCCCATATGCATGCTCAGTACATCGAAACAAAGAAGCAGTGTACCACAACCAGCGGAAAAACAGTAATGCGCCGTTATACAAAGACATTATTAAAGAAAAGTTTTTTTTTTCTTAAATAATGTCATTGTATAATAGCAATAACCAACTCCGTGGTTGTGGTATATTGAAGATTTACTCACGGTTGGCTTTATTTAATCACGAGGGCGAAGCCCTCGTGATTAAACCACACCAACCGTGGGTAAATCTTCAATATACCACACCACGTCGTCGGTTATTGCTTAAATATAGCGAACCTTTCTCTTAGTTTTTTTTATTAGAGTTTTGCTTCCAGTCTTACCAGGCCTTGCCCATATGGTTGAGGAGGGGCTGCATTGTTGACTTTGTGCAATCTAGATGTGATGGGAATTTTATTAAAATTCAAAATGGTTATGGGGAGGGATTCTACTTCCCAGCTGGCATGTTAGAAGGTAAGGAAGTGAGACCAATCATGTGGCTAGGTGTGTCTGAAATGTGTTAATGTTTTGAAATTATTTTGGTTTGAAGGTAATTATTTTTGTTGGGGGAGGCTTTTAATTGTTATGTTAATTATTTAAATATGCCACACAAAATCCACTATGGCAGGATCAGCTGGAACCAAAAACTAAGGAAATCAAGGAACCAAACAAGCACAACCTTAGCGAACCAATGGTTTATTCTTCACTTTCGTCCCAAAAGAGACTTCTTCAGAGTAAAATGAACACATCATCCAAACCTTTTATACAAGCTTCTATAATTAAGTTAATTAAAACAATAAACTAATCAAGTCACTCAATTCAATCATTAATTTAAATAAACAATACAATCAGTAAAAACAGAATAGTCCGAGCCCTAAAGTACATTTTCTTACTTAAACTCTTACTTAGACTCCCTTAATTTATTTTTAACCTTTTATGTTTTAAAAAAACATTTTAAATTAATAGTTTCATTCATACCTGGGGGCTTGTCTGCTCCTAATTTTAGTTGCCATAAGTTCTCTCTCTCTAGTCGATCCTATCCATAGGTTTATAGGTAGGTACTAGGCTATTGGCCCTAGGGCCTATATAAGCCTAGCCAAAAAGATACCCTGGCTTTCGCCACCCAGGAAAATTATTTTCCTGTGCCCCAGTCGAGCAGAGCCACAGAGGTGATCCCTGGGGTGAATTTCCTATTTCCCATCCAATCATCAAGATTTTTCTTGAAGAGTGCTAATGAGGAGCTTTGTTTCATATAGATAGGTAGTTTGTTCCAGAGTATGAGAAGTCTCTGGGACAGGAATCTATTCCTCCACCATGTTCTGTTTATTGTAGTGACAAGGTTTAGGACCCTAGAGCGTGTAGCTCGGAAGAATTGGGATTTCTTTATGTGGAGCATGTCCAACAGCTCTGGGTTTGACATAGCTTTGCATGTTAGGCAGAGATCTACTCTGAGTTTGCAATATGCGATGGAGTAAAGCTGGAGTTTTTTGAGACAGTCTACATAGGGCATCTGTTTGAGGCTGGTAATTCTCTTTGTGAAGTATTTCTGAGGGCTTTCCAGTTGTTGTAGATGTCTTGCGAGATACATACCAAAAGGGGTATTGTACTCTATAATGGGTCTAATAAGTGACAAATAGAGGGGAACAATGACCACTTTTTTTCCTGGATGAGAAACCTTTTGTGATGAGGTGTGCCACGTAGAAGGATTTCCTGACTACTGTGGCGATGTGATTATCAAAGGAGAGACTATTGTCCACCTGTGTCCCAAGGTCTCTTATAACACTTTCAGTGTTAAGTACACTACCACCTATGTGGTAGTTCATGGGTACAGAGTTTTTACCAAAGGGGATGACAATGCACTTTACCCCCTATGTGGTAGCTCATGGGTACAGAGTTTTTGCCAAAGGGGATGACAATGCACTTTTTGCCTTTGAGCTTGAGGCCATGACTTTGACACCTGGCATCTGTCTCAGTGAAGCCCTTTTGTAGGATGCCCACATCGTTAGGAGTCTCGATTATAGCTCCTAGTTTGCATCCCTATAATTACCTCCCCTAGTGTACCTGGGTACTTGTTCTAATATAGAGAAAATAAATTTCTTACTATGCTGGCACCTAAGGGTGTGTTTAAATAGAGCATTATTCAAATCCTTCCTCTTAATAGAATACAGATGTTCCTTAATATGTTTTTCCAAGCATCTAGTAGACATACCCTCATAGAAATCCCCACAACAGGAACAAAGTGGTATATAAGCAATCCCCAGGATTTTACAACTACACACCCCAGAAATGGGAATGGTTTTATCCAAATGAGACAAGTCAACAAAAGGACCTTGTAAAATGTACCTACATATGGTACACAAAGTGCATGTGTACATTCCCTTTTTCTTTACACTACGTATACCTGAAGAAGAATCAAAATAACTATCTTTATGTCAGCATCTTTTTAAGTTGGAATTATTTTTATATGATTGATTGGACAGTGCTCAGTGATGGCTGGTGGACATAGCTGGCCTTTGGCATAGACCAACTAGGCGGCTGCTAGGGGACCTCTCTAGCAGGGGTGCTTTTCCAGTATTTATTTGTTTACTTATTTTATTTTTTTTTTAAGTAAATAAATGGTTTCTGTAAAATGTGCTGAATGAATACAGAAAAAACTGAAGAGTAAGACAAACCGGGAGAAAAATAAGAAAAAAAATTAACCTGGATGGTGTAGGTAGACCATGGTGGGGGCTCCGGGTGGTGTGGGGGGTGCTGTGGAGCCCTTTTGCCTAGGGCACCAGTTGTCCCTGCTGGTGGATGAATGGTAATGGAGGATATTTTAGTGGTATTTTTAGTAATCGGATGATAAAATAGAGAGTGGTGTCCTCATTTCAGGTTGGGGCATATGAGTTCATGAATGAGCTGTGTGACGCCAAAGTCTGCTAGGTGTCTTATGTAGTTGTATGAGTGTGGACTTCAAAGCTTTTGTGGAAATACCGTAGAATTACAAAGTTCTTGTACTTTGATGCTGCAGCGATCATTGTATGTGGGAATGATTTGAATTTTGAGACAGAATGGAGGAAGGAAATAGGCAACTGCTAACCTGATTGGATTATTGTTTGTTGAGGGAATCTTGATTACAATGTACTTAAGGGCCAACTCAGAGGTGGAATATGTTTGAGTAATTGTGTGCCTTAAGTAGGAGTAATGTCCATCCTCCTATTCTTTTGCCAGGTTGTTGTTCTTCTTTCGGCTTTTCCTGGTTAGGGGTCGCCTCAGGGGAACTCTGGTCTGCTAATGATTGGCAGTAGATTTAAAGTATAGTTCTGTCACAGAAAAAAGTAATGTACAGTAGTGTTGTTTTTAATCCATTGTTCTGTGATGGCTGCAGCGTCTGAAGAGTGGAACATCAGGAAACTTGAATATTAGACAATTAGACAAATTTATTGTAAGTAGCAAAATAACATGTTGTTGTGAGAATTTCTGGAGATGGTGGTGGTAAGATTTGGAATAAGTTAGACTCAATAAAGTTGGAGTACATTTATTCAGTTATCTAGATAGTTTAGTTTAATGAGTTTCTTAGGCTTTAAAGTTAGCTAGGAACTACATCAGGATAAAGAACCATACTTTTTTGGGTTAGTGGAGTTGTGTAAGGGTATGGGGGGGTTGTAAAGTATGTGAAATAAGTGGATGTGTTTACATCAATTGGGACAGTAGGAGGAGACAATATATGCGTGAGCCACTAGTGATGTGTGTGGAATAAGGGATAGAGATGAGAAAGAAAAAGAACAATAGTAATGTAAACAGTGTACATGTGAAAAGGGATTCTTTTTTAAATTCTGTGATTAGGCAGTGAAGACTTACGTGTTGCTTAAAGATGAAAGGAAGGATCCGGTATAGGCTGCTCTGGTGGTTGGTTGAAGAATGAATATACTGTATTGTTTTTGGAGAAAAAACAGAAAATGTGAAAAATCCGTGTTTGTGTAAAAAAACTTTTAGAAAGAATAGGTTTGTGAAGATATCTAAAATTTTGTGTGTTGTGTTTAAAGAGGAAATTAATGTGTATAGATACGGAATTTTTAATAGAGAAGATAACTTTACACAATCAATCATCATTAGTATTACCTTTTGTATTGAGCATAAACAGAATATTGCAGCTGTTTTTTCCTTTTCATTCATCACAGTTAGACGTTGCCCGTTCGATTCTCAGTTAGAGTGTCTTCTGTGTGGCGACATGCGTGAATGGGCGTTCCTTTGTTGAAGGTTGTGCATTAGGCCCGGCAAGCCAGCACGTCAAAATCTACTGCCAATCATTAGCGGACCGGAGTTCCGCTGTGGCGACCCCTAACCAGGAAAAGCCGAAAGAAACAATTCACTGGCAGTAATACTGGAGTGTAATCACACAGGAGTCTTGTAGAGAGTGGAGCTAACTGTCACTGGCAGTAATACTGGAGTGCAATCACACAGGAATCTTATAGAGGGTGGAACTAACTGTCGCAGGCAGTAAAACTGGAGTGTAATCACCCAGAAGTCTTATATTGGGTGGCGGTATCTGTTGCTGGCAGTAATACTTGAATGTAATCACACAGGAGTTTTGTAGAGGGTGGAGATAACTGTTCATGTAGAATGTTGTACAAGGTGGTGTTGCAGAAATGTGGATTTGAATGTTCATTAGGGTGTATGTGGTTTGGTAACTATTGACAGCTTTGTTATAGTACAGTTAGTGTAAGTCCATTAATCTCCCATGATTTATATGGCCTCCAAACCTGGATACAGGGTCCACTGTAGGTTCATAGGTATATACGAGAATTATGGGTCTATGTTAAATCATTGAATGCTTAAAAAAAGCAAACAATGATTTATCGAACCCATGTAAGCGAAAGCTTACAATCTCGAACGTTTAGAACAGCGATTTTTTTTCCAAGGGGAAAAAAAAATCGCTGTTCCACAAAAAATTGTAAAACATTACATAAAGTGGGGGCCTTCCCCCCACACACCCCTACTTAAGTATACCAACTCCGAGATCGCACTACAGTCATGAAAATGGCAAAGTAACGGAAGCGACCAAGCGATTTCTTTCCCAGGGAAAAAATTTGCTTATATGGCATTTCACTATTTTGCCTTTTCGTGCTTTCAAGTTCGATCAAGATGCATTCAAAATAATGCGTCTTCGATCATTTAATAGCAACCCTATACTTATGACCACTAGGGTCTTTACAAGCCTAGCAGTGCAACCCAAATGTATCCCACAAGTTTGTCTGTAGGAGACAGAGTACAGAGTTAGAGCTTTCAGGCAATCTGCATTGGACATTTTGTTTATGCCATGTATTCCTTTTGTAATAAACCTTTGGGGGCATTCTACTTTCTGCATATGTCTAGTCAGGTGCATACCAAGGGGGCATTATACTCAATGATGGGTCTGATGAGGGCCGAGTATAGTGGTACAATGACATCCATGGAGCTAGATGTCATGCCTTTTACTCATAAGTTGAACAACATAGAAGGATTTTTACCTTCTACCTCGGGCACATGTTGGTCAAAGGCCAGGTTACTGCCTAATGTGTTTTTAGATCCCTGACTTATGGGGCAACATTCAGAGGTGTTTATCAATGACATAGTTTTCTGGGGTGACCAACTTCCCAAAAGGTATTATTGTGCCTTTTTTGGCAATGCGTTTTAAGCCATGGTTTTGGCACTAGTCATTTGTCTGTGTTAGATCCTCTTGTAAGATGTTTGTATCTTGGGGGGGGATTTGTGACTGCTCTTAGTTTGCAATCATCTGTGAACTTGGTCTTCCAGAGGCCTTTGACATTGGCCTTGACTTCCAAGAAGTAGATCCCAAAGAGGAGCAGACCCAGCACATAGCCCTGAGAGACTCTACTAGTGACCCACCTCTTTGTGGTGGTGTTCTCACCAATCCTAACTTCCTGTGTCCTGTCTGTAAGCCAACTTGTTATCTAGCATGTTCTATAGAGATGTATTCCTAATTCCGTAGGTTTAACAATGCCTGAGTGGGGTATTATATCACATGCCTTAGCCTGGTCAAGGTAGGCAGTATGCACTATTTTACCCTCATCAATTGCCTTGATGACCTTCTCAAAAAAAGTTTGCTAGGATCATTAGCTATGAACTTCCTTTGACAAAGCTAAAACAGGATGAATTCATTATCTGAAGGTCACCTATGTTGATCATTTCCATAATAAGTTTTCTTATAGCTTTGCATGTAAGACTAGTCGTAGGTTCATAGGGGGTTACTTGGTTAGCAGCCCAATAACCCTTACAAGCCTAGCCATGATAATCTTGAGTTACCTCCATTGTCCTTGGTTAGATGATGTAATTCGTAGAGCAAGTCTATGATAAAGTACGACTACCCCAGTCCACGAGGGGCATGGGTACCACCCCAGGGGTGACTTTGCGATCTCCCATCCATTTGTCCAGGTTGCTCTTGAAAATTGTCAGTGAGGAGCTCTGCTTCACGTAAATTGGAAGTTTATTCCACAGTAGTGGCAATCTCTGCGTGATATGTCTGTATCTCCGGCATGTTCTGTTAATGTCACAGGCTAGGGTAAAATCCCTAGAGCGAGTGACTCTTGTGACATTTGGCTTGTGGATGTGCAGCTTAACCATCAGGGTAGGGTCAGAGACTGCCTGTAGGCCAGGGATAAGTCGCTTCTCAGCAGCCTGTACAATACAGAGTACAGTGACAGGGCTTTCAGTCTAGCCATGTAAGTCATGGTTTTGAGGCCCTGTATTTTCTTGGTGAGAAACCTCTGTTGTCTCTCTAACTGCTTCAGGTGCCTGCTGAGGTACATGCAGAAGGGAGCATTGATCTGCATTAATGGTTATTAGAGGGTCGAGTACAGTGAAATTATACCTCCTTAGACCTGAATGTGATGCTGTTACTTATGAGATGTGCAACATACAAGGCTTTCATTACCACTGTGGAAACTTGGTGGTCAAAGTCCAGATTGCTATCTACCTGTGTTCCCAGATCTCAAACCACTGGGTTTGAACTTAAGAGGGTGCTGTCACTATTGTAATCGTCAGGGAATTCTGCTTTGACAAAGGGGATAATAGTGCACTTTTTTGCAGTTAGTTTTAGGCCGTGGCTTTGGCACCAGTCATTTGTCTGTGTTGGGTTCCTATTGGAACATCAAATTTCCAGTTGTCCAAATCACTAAAGATAGACCTTTAATGATCGAACAATTGGAAATTCGAATTCGTCACACTTAACATAAAAAAAAAAAAAAAAAAGAAAAAGTAAAGGGTGTAGGCAGGGGGACAAGCCCCCCCCACCCCCCCCTCTACTTAAATATACCAACTCTGAGATCGCACTACAGTGTAGGAAAGGGAAATCTTCCCATTCTGCACCGTAGATCGTTAAAGGTCAGTCTCGGAGTTGGTATATTTAAGTAGCGAGGGGTGTGGGAGGTGCAGCCCCCCCATGTGGGGGTGCAGGGGGGCTTACCCCCCTGCTTTAACCCATCAGGCTACGTTGTCTTTGTTTTTTTTCTTTTTAATTTCAAAGTTACGGAACTTCAGTCATATGGTGTCGACCATATGATATTCGAAATTCCGTAACTTCGATTTTCTAATAGGTAACCATCTGTGTTAGCCCTCCTGTAATTTCTTAACATCTTTGGGGGACTCAGTGATTGCATCAAGTTTGCAATCATCAGCGAACTTGGTAAGCCAAAGGCTGTTTACTTTACTTTAGCCTGGGCTTCCAAGAAATGGATTCCAAACAGTAAAGGGCCCAGCACAAATCCTTGTGGTATACCACTGGTGACTGGTCTGTTGGTAGAGGTGGAGTCACCAACTTTGACAGTATGTGTTCTGTCATTGAGCCAGTTGGCTAGCCATCTAGTGGCATAAGGGTTAATCCCCAGCAAGGAGAGTTTCTCAATGATACCCGAATGGGGGATTGTGTCAAAAGCCATGGCTAGGTCAAGATAGGTAGTATGCAATATCTTCCAGGGCTTTGGTGACTTTCTCTAAGAAATCTACTAGGTTTGATAAGCTTAATCTACCCTTAACAAAGCCAAACTGAGGTTGGTCTTGGATTTGAAGGTCTCCTGTGCAAGGGGATTACTGTTGCTGTTCTCCACTCTGCTGGAACAAAGACACTCTTTAGGCTATGCTTAAAGAGAATGCCAAGTTGGTCTGCTAGGTCGTATTTTAGATTGCTTAATAAGCAAACTGGAATGTTATCTGGTCCCACTGAGGCCGTGTTTTTGGCCTTGGAGAGTGCAGATACGACCTGATCTCTAGAGATACTAGGCAGAGGACCAGTGTCAGGCATGCTTTGGGGGTATGGCTGGTGGGAATAGGGAGGTGAAGTTTGCGCCAAATCTGTTATCTAGCAGGTTGACAGTTTCCTCCAGTATAGTATGAGTGGTACCATGAACAAGTACATCTTTTTTGATTGACTTGTGATTCTTCAACCCTTGAACATCTTAAACTGTGGGAGATCATTAGCCAAAACAACAACATTCCCAAGATCACAAAACACAAAAAAAAAAACATTTTTTTTCAGGAGGGCAGACACCTTGTGCCCATCCAGTGTGAGGACAGGCCCACCGTATATGAGGCTTATATATCCATTGTGCATCATATATATATATATATATATATATATATATACACACACACACACACACATTTATAGATGCCAACTTCCAACTTTGAGATTGCAGAATCGCAGAGAAGATGAAGAAAGTGAGAAAAACAAAGCAATCACTTTTTCTCTTTTCTGAGTCTGGCCACCAATACAGGATGCATGGGGACATTTTGGTTTGATGTTCTGAGTGTTGAAGATCTGTGATTGTGCACAGCTGACCCGATGTTTGTAGTGAGACCATTAGTTGAGAAGAAACAAGAGATGAAGAAGCAGTCCAACTGGAGTTTCCTAAACTTGAAGAAAGCATATGACAAGATCCCAAGAAAGCTGATCTGGGCAGTCCTGCAGTAGTTTGAAGTCCCAGAATCATTGGTTGAATTAGTCCTAGCTGTGTACAAGGACCTAATGACACAGGCATGAATAGTGTTCGCTCTTGCAGAGGATTCTCAATGAGAGTGAGTGTGCACCAGGTTTGGTTCAGCTCTGAGCCCAGCGCTGTTCATACTGATGATGGACTACATTAGCAAATTGGTCGGAAGGGACAGATCAAGAAAATTGCTGTATGCAGACAATGTGGCATTACAATGTAACTGCAAATGCTGGTAGCAGGAAGAAGGCAGCTCGACCAAGTAGCAAAAATAGTTTATTCACATTAAAAACAAAGTGCTCTATGGCAAATAATGACGTTAAGCGCTTTCAACTGAAAATAAATCAGTCTTCCTCAGAACACTGACATACATTGTAATCAAGTATTTATAATCTGTCCGTTGCTTGAATTTTTTTAAAACAATTGCGCCAAAACTTTTAAAAGGGCAATGTCAATAATACATTAAAATGCTGTTGCATTACTGAAATTCATACTATAGATTTTCTTCTTTTAAATTATTAACCACTAATTAATGCAATGAATGTTTGTAAAAATGCTTATGAAGATGCATGCAATATTGCTTATGAATTTACTACACATTGTGATATTTGACAGTGAATAAAATAATAAATAACTACCACTATGCATTCAAAAAATAAAGTGAATATATATAGAAAGAATATATATATATAAATAAATTATGTATCTTCATAATTTATTTATATATATATTCTTTCTATATATATTCACTTTATTTATTTTTTGAATGCATAGTGGTAGTTATTTATTATTTTATTCACTGTCAAATATCACAATGTGTAGTAAATTCATAAGCAATATTGCATGCATCTTCATAAGCATTTTTACAAACATTCATTGCATTAATTAGTGGTTAATAATTTAAAAGAAGAAAATCTATAGTATGAATTTCAGTAATGCAACAGCATTTTAATGTATTATTGACATTGCCCTTTTAAAAGTTTTGGCGCAATTTTTTTAAAAAAATTCAAGCAACGGACAGATTATAAATACTTGATTACAATGTATGTCAGTGTTCTGAGGAAGACTGATTTATTTTCAGTTGAAAGCGCTTAACGTCATTATTTGCCATAGAGCACTTTGTTTTTAATGTGAATAAACTATTTTTGCTACTTGGTCGAGCTGCCTTCTTCCTGCTACCAGCATTTGCAGTTACATTGTCGTGGAACAGCGTTTACTTTTGGAATGTGGCATTACAGGCAGACTGAGCAAGAATTTCAGCAAAGAATAGGGGAATGATATGCAAAACCGAAGGCACATGGGATGAAGCTGAGTACAGATAAGATGGTTGTAATAGCAGCAAATGGTGGAGTTCAGAAGAATATGAGAATTGAGGTAGAAGGGAAAATAGTGGAACAGGTTAACATCTTCAAGTATCTGGGAGGGGTGGTTGAGGAGAAGGGAAGTTTGAATGAGGAAGTCAAAGCTAGAATCAGAGGGGCTGCAGCCAGCTGGCACAGAGTGTCAGGTGTAGTATATGACAGAAGAATGCCAAACCAAAAAAGCTGAAAAATAAAGTGAATGCTATAGAAGCTGAAAAGTAAGGTGTATAAAACAGTGGTGGGACCAGTAGTATTGTATGGTACAGAAAGCTCGACAGTAAAGGCTGAGCAGCTGAGGAAGCTAGAGGTGATGGAGATGAAGTGCCTGAGAAGGGTGGTAGGGTGTACACTGTGGGAGAGATGAAGAAATGAGGACATAAAAGCAGAAACCAAAGTGGCTCCAATTGCAGAAAAGGTTAAAGAGAACAGATTACAGTGGTTTGGGCACATGTACAGAAAAGCAAAAGACAGTCTAGTGAAGATGATTTGGGACAGTTTGGAAGAAAGCAAGAGGAAACAAGGGCATTCAGCAAAGAGGTGAATGGAGTGTGTGATAGAAGACCTGCTACAGTCAGGCATGAGTGCTGAAGAAGGCAGTAGTGTAAGTCATACAGAGAGAGATTGAGACAATTGACACAACACCCCGACCCCATGTAGAAAATGAGAAAACAGGGATTGATGATGATGATGATGATCTGAGTCTGTGCAGCCACAAGTAGTATGGCTTACCTGGACACAACAGTCCAGATGCAGCAATACCAGTGCTCCGTACAACTTATTTACTTATATTTTGTTAACAGAGTTAATCTTGCAGGGCAAATCCTGTTTTCACTGGAGAAGCAGGAAGTAAGAAACTGCATTTAGACAACAAAAATGTATATATGAATACATTTTCAGTCGAGTTAACAAATTAAAGATTAAGCAGCAGGATACTCATAGAATCATAGGAGGTTACTAGGCTAATGGCCCTAGGGCCCTTACAAGCCTAGCCAAGAGTTTATCCCCAAAAAGAAACCTCAGTCAGCACCCCTGTCAATGAGGGACACAGGTAGAACCTGTGGGACAAATTTATGTTTTCCCATCCACTCATCAAGGTTGTGCATGAAGAGGGTCAGCAAGGTACTCTGTTTGACGTGTATGGGAGGTTTAGTCCAGAGACGGTGCAGCATCTGGGAGACAAACCTGTCTCTCCAGCAGATTTTGTTGATGTCATATGATAAATTCAGGTCTTTTGAGTGGGTAATGCATGAGGTGTTACACTCAGAGATATGGAGCATCACTGGTAGGGCAGGGTCTGAGATTGCCTTGTAGACACACAGATCACCTATGAGCAATCTGTACGATATTGAGTAGAGTGACAGTAATTTGAGCCTGTCCATATAGGACAGGTTTTGGAGGTCATGGATTCTCTTTGTGAGGTATTTCTGTGGCCTTTCCAGTTGGTGCAGATGTTTGGAGGGATACATACCAAACGGGGTGTTATACTCAATTATTGGTCTAATGAGGGAGGAGTATAGAGAGGTAATAACCTACTTTTTTTCTGGATGCAATCCCTTAACTTATGAGATGAATCAAGTAAAAGGCTTTTCTGACCACTGCTACTATATGATGGTTGAATGTGAGATTATAAACCTGAGTACCCAGGTCGGTCACCACAGGTTGTGTGCTTAGGGGCTGCCGTTGATGTGGTAATCAGTAGGAGCCATGTTTTTGCTGAATGTTATGATGATACATTTTTTTGCATTTAGCTTGAGGCCATGACTTTGGCACCAATCACTAGTTGCTGTGAGACTCTCTTGCAGTATGTTAACATCAAACTTACAGTCATCCACAAACTTGGTCAGCCACAGGCCTTTTCTCTTTGCCTGGACGTCTGAGAAGTAGATGCCAAACACTAGGGGTCCCAGGACAGATCCCTGGGGAACTCCACTAGTGACAGGTCTGCTGTTGGAGGTGGATGTGCCTATTTTGACCTTGAGGGTCCCATTGGTGAGCCAGTTGGCCACCCACCTGATGAGATAGGGATTTATGCCAAGTTGTGTTAGTTTCTTGATGATGTCTGAGTGGGGGATTGTGTTAAAGGCCTTGGCCAAGTCAAGATAAGCTGTATGTACTGACTTTCCCTCATCCAGGGGCTTGGTGACAGTCTCAAAGAAGTCAGCAACGTTCAACAGGCAAGATCTGCCCTTAATGAATCCAAACTGGGTGGGGTCAAGTGCTTGGAGATTTCCTATGTCCTTGTTTGAGATCCATAATAGTATGCTCCATGGCTTTACAGATCAGACTTGTCAAGCTAATGGGGCAATAGTTTCCAGGGTCAGTAGTGGCACCACTTTTGTGCAAGGGGATGACAATGGCAGTTCACTCTGTTGGAATGAATCCTGTACTTAGGCTGTGGTTGAATAGGGTGCTCAATGACGAAGCCAGTTCTTCCTGGAGATGGTGCAGAATACAACCTGGGATACTGTCAGGTCCCATGGAAGCTGTGTTCTTTGCCTTGGATAGGCCCTTTAACACTTGATCTACAGAGATATGAGGTGTAGGACAAGTATCAGGGATGTCAAAAGGGCCTTTGGGGAGCGGGGGGTGAAGTTTGTGCTGAACCTATATGCTAGCATGTTGGCTAAGTCAACAGGATCAAAATTATACTGTTAAATACTAATTCAGAACAAACCTGGGCCTTGCCATGGAGGTTTCTGACATAACCGAAGAAGGCTTTGTGGTTTCCCTGTGTTTCAGAGGCTAGTTTTGATTCATGATTGGCTTTGGAGGTTTTCACTAGTGATCTAATTTGCTTGTTGAGGCTAATGAAAGAGCTTTTCCAATTTGGAATTTGTTCCTTTTTGCCCTTGGATAACAGTTTCTTCCTTTTGTTGTAAAGCCTGTTGATAGAGGATATCCACCAAACAGGTTTGTTTTTCTTTGAGGAGCAGGTTTTAGTTTTGTTGGATATGTCTGAGTTCATGCACTTGTACATGTACTTGTATGCTGCATTGGCATGCTGTTCAGCATAGTTGTCAGCATCTTCTGAAGAGGCGGTGGTGTGAAGCTGCTGATACCCCCCATTAGGAGGTTGTAGTCAGCTTTTGAGTAGTTTTTAGCTTGATTACGGCTGGGGTGGGGGTGGGGGGTGGGTGGTGGGATAGAAACTTCAAATGAGACAATCTAATGATCTGATCTCACCAGGAAGGAGCATATTATAGGAGTGGTGCAGCGGTTGCCCATGTTAGTGAGAACCAAGTCCAGAATGTTATCTCCCCTTGTGGGGGATGGGTTGAGCTGGTCTAGTGCATTAGAACTGATGAAGTCAAGGAATCGCTGAGTGAGTGCATTAGTGCAGGAATAGTTCACCCAGTCTGTGGTGGTGTAGTTGAAGTCACCAAGGATCAGGGTGTTGGGGGGGGGGTACCTTGATGGAGTCAATTAGATCCAGGTAAGAGGAGTGGGTGTCCTGAGTCATGGAGGGGGGTCTATAGCTGGCTATAACTTGGATGGATGTCTTACCAACCATCAGTTGCACCTGGAGTAGTTCCAGTGCGCCATGCTGGCAACCAATCTGATGGTGTGCCTGTCCTTAGTGAAGATAGAGACTCCACCACCCTAGTCTTTCCGACCTCATTTTGGGGTCAGAGTGTGTGGAAAGAGGTGTAGCTTGATAAGGCAAGGGTGCGCGCTCCACATCCCTGAACCAAGTTTCTGTGACCACACAGACATCGGCATCTTCCAGTGCAAGGAGAGCCTCCAGTGAGTGCATTTTCAGATTAAGGCTCCTAGTGTTAAGCTGCATGACCTTCAATTTGCTTTTTGACTGATCTTTTATGTTGGAAGATTTGTCTTTTGGACATTGCCTAAAAAATGCACAATGGAGGAGGCGAGGGCCTTGGCCAGTGTCCAGAATCCCAGTGGTGACAGGTGGAGGCCATCTCTTGCAAAGCATCGAGGCTTGTCAACCATGTCATCCCAGGCAGACAGAAACTGGATCCCCTTGGAATGACACCAGAAACTAAGCCAATTGTTGAAGTCAATTATTTTTTGTTGGTATTGTGATATCATTCTTGGTGAAGGTAGAATGCTGCTTAGGACTAGGGTCATACCTGCCTGGGACACATACTCAGAGAGCTCAATCATGTCTCTCTTCATATAATCCAGAGAGGTACATCTCAAGTCATTCACACCAACATGACAATGACAGAGTCATACTTGTACTTGTTGTGGAGAGACTTAAGTCTGTGCATGATGTGGCAGATTCTGGCACCATAGAGATAATAGGTCTATATTATCATATTGCATGCTCAGAAGAGCGAATGACAGATAATTGACCCCAGTTAAGCGAAAGCTAAAAACGTGGAAACTTCAGAACAGCGATTATTTTCCAATGGAAATCAATTGCTCTTCTGGGGGGGGGGGCCTGTAAAACATTACTTCATGTGTGGGGGTGAACAGCCCCCTACATCCCCCTACTTAAATATACCAACTCCAAGATTGCACTACAGTGCTGAAAATGCAAATGGAAAGAATTCGCTGAAAAGCCACTTCGCTGTTTTGCCTTTTCGCCCTCTACAGTTCGACAAAGAAGCATTTGACTACCTGCATCTGTGACACCCCCTACTTAAATATACCACCTCTGAGATCGCACTACAGTGTCAAAAATGCAAAGTAGCGAAAGTGGCCAAACAAATTCTTTCCCAGGGAAAGAATTAGCTGAAAAGCCGCTTAGCTATTTTGCCTTTTTTCGCTTTACAGTTCAACAAAGACGAATTTGACAACCTGCGTCTGTGACAGCGTAATAGGGAGCCCAGATAACTTGACTGTGATCTTCTCCTTGTCGAGCCTGGTGAGGAGGACATTAGTGTGTCTCACAACTGAGTCGCCAGTGACTAGTTTGTTTGGTTTATTTTTATGCCTTGTGGGCTTTGACGGTTTATTGTTTTGCCTTATGGGCTGTGTTTGTGAGACACTGGTGTTTGGTGCTGTGCGTGGAATGTTTGTGAGTGTGTTTTGGAGGTCTCTGCTGTTTAGGTAAGATTTTATTGAGGACTTTTGCATAGGTGGATGTGTGTTGTGCTTGGCTGTGTGATGTGCGTGGTGTTTGTGCTGGCAATCTCCTCTTTGTCAGGAGTACTGACTGTGGCACAAGAGAGCATGGATTCCAGGTTACTGGTGTAGATGCATTTCACTTAAGTAGAAGAATTATGTGCTAGGAGAATAGGAATGTCAGTAAACATCAGGAGATTGCTACACTGTCTCAGTATGCCCATGTCGACCAGGCTGGCAGTAGAAAGTGATGGGAATTGTCCAGACATAGTGTTCCTAATACTTGGGCAGACGTATGGAGAGAGGGTTTTGATAAGGGTTTGTCCAGAAGAGTGTAGACCACAAAAACCTTCTTAAATATAAAGTAACTGGCCTGAAGCACAAGTGCTAAAACCAAAACTAAGATGCTTAGAATAACAGATTAATCAGGCTAATAACAAGCAGTAATAAATGCAGCAGAATAAAATAACTTGAACACTTACGAGCATGCAGCAAAAATAAGGTAATAAAGCAGGAAGAACACATCTATGGTAAAGGCAGCTGAATAACATGTAAAACATATATATGTATGTATGTATGTATGTGTATATATATATATATATATATATATATATATATATATATTTTTTTTTTTTTTTTGGAGATGGAAGAAACTGAATATACTTTAGGATTAAGAAACTAAGTGGGTTGGCCTTCCCAAATGTTCTCTCTGTACTCCATAGACTGAGCTAATGAGATGGGTCAGGGAGGAGTGTCAAAAATCAAAGAAGCAAGGGGGTAATCCTTCCGAAATGATCTCACTGTACTCAGCTGAGTGAGCAAATGAGATGGGAATGGGAGGAGGGACCCAAATCAAATTTACAGCAGTGGTGGCCAGTTCCAAAGCCACCAAGTTTAACAGTACAATAGCACTTGGGAGCCAGGGTGGGAACAGACAAAGCAGACACACAGAGGCCAACAATAAACAATGAAACAAATATATAAATGCAGAACAGTGCAAAGCAAGTGCAAAAAGTATACTTCTCTCAGTTAGGTGTATCACATGGTTATAGAAGCCAAGACAGTTTGTACCAGAAAATTAATTTTAGGAAACATACTTGAGTTTAGGTGAATGCTTACAGTACAAAGTACTTCACAAATAGCTGTGTTTATATACTGAAATATTGAAATGTGAAATTCAGGTTGTACATTGCAAAACTCTCTAACTGGCTATATTGAAATATGTGGTAAATGCATTACTAATATTAGATAGGAAGACAAGAGCAGAATAGAAGACAAAAGGAATAAAAACAAGTGCGAGTTACATTGATTTAAACAGGAGATATAGTTAAAATAAAACAAGGAATCAAAAAACGTGCGTACAGTAGAATGACGATAGAAACAGTACAGGGGCAGGTAAGGAAAACAACGTAGAGAGTGAGAAAATGGAGATGGGAGAAAAGCGTAATATCAACAAGAAAGAAAAATACTCATATTTAGTTGGGTATAGCACTCCCTTACAACAAAATCTGGAACACACAGCTGAGTTGAAATTCATAGAACCACATAGTACTATAGGGCAGTGAGTTAAAAAATGCAGCAAATGGGATGTGTAGATGACAGTATAATTGCATGCAAAAGAAGAAGAAGCAGTCTTATAAGTTCATAAGGATGTGCAAGTGAGGGTCAGGGACATCAGGCATGAAGTGGCGCAAGTGCTTGCATCTGAGTATATAGGCAAAAAGCATGCAGAACGTTGTGGTATTACAGGACCAAAAATGCAAGGAACAGTGGTGACTACTTTTCAGCAGCATTTACTGAGCATGGCTGGCCAGGAGTGCATCCTGGTAGCACACGTGCATAATCTTTCCACATCAGTGGCTACCAAGGTTTGTGTAGCTGTTGCCATTCTAGCTACAAGGAGTTTGTGAGGAAAATTGGTTATGCATTTGGTATATTACAGGAATCGGCCTGTAGAATTTTCAAAATGTTCCTCAATTAATTGCTGCCACATGTGAATGAGCGGAACCCTGTCAGTTGATTGAATTTTCAGAAATTCGAAATTCACATGGTCGAGACCATATGATCGAGTTTTTGAAAACTCAAAGCTTTTGAATGGAGATTGCGGTACATCGAGAATAGGGAAATTTACCCTTTTTCTTCACTGTAGTGCGAGTTGGTATATATAATTTGCAGGGGGTGTGGGGGGTACAGGGCTTGACCCCCTGCATAAATGTAAAAAAAGAAAAAAAGTAGATTTTGGGGGGGGTTGTGTTTTTTTTTTTTTTTTTATTAAGTGTTTGGAAACACAGTCATATGGTCTTGTTTGCATGAATTTCAAGTTTCTGAAACCTTTGTCATCTGACATAGATCCAAATGAGCACATGTATTTCTTCAGCATGGCAGGGGAGAGGGCACCACCATGTATGGCTTTTATGATATCGTCTGCCCTCCATGAAGTGTTTGGAGCTATAGATTGCACCTATACTGTGTTACATCAAAAGAAAGGTCTGTCATTCTATCAATTGTCAGGTAGCGTACTACAGACAGCGGCTCATAACCCGTGCACCTACACAGCACCCTTGATTACTACATATGGTAAAAAAAATCTTTATGGCTTTTTTTCTATAGGACCACCTGTTCGGTAAGTGCAGGCACACTGGTGCAGCCTTATATTTAAAACTACAGTCAGGGTGTACACATGTCTCACCCCTCTGTTCATATCCCCCCTTATGTCCCTAATACATTGCATAAAATGCGGGATATCCCCTGGAGCCATGGTTGATGCCCATATGAAGCCCACAGAGCATACACCCCTGACCATGGGTAACATAGGAGCATAGGATGCTGATGGTAACATTAGCTGGCATCCACAGGGAGAGAGCCATGGATGCTGCTTATGTTAGCATTGACTGCATGAGTCCAATCATAGCATTATCTCCCACAGGATATAAAAATGCTGGGGGAAATTCTTCTGAAGGCCATGTGCTCTACCATTCATTTCCTGGTCACCTTTGGTAGATGTGAACTATGCCTGGATTACAGTTCTGCACATCGGTTAATTGATGCCTAGAGGTGCACACATATCTGGCACTGGCTGTGACAGTGGCCAGTGCATTAAACCACTGGTAGCCTGCCTTATATTGGGTGTGCACATGTCAGATATACAGTTCATTGGTCTGCCAGCACAAGCCCAGAAGTAATATTGGTAGTGCTGTCTATCACAGAAGAGGCCCCCCCTTGACAAGCTCAGGGAACCTATATGCTGTGCTTCTAAGGCAGTGGTATACGTGAGACCACAGTGTCATCTCAGGTAGTGGGTGTAGGATCACCCAGGAAGGAGACAGCCATTGTCAGTATGCCTTGAGACTGCTAGTCGCTGTGCTTGTCGTCATCATTAGACCCTGTGCAGATTCAACATGCCTTGAGACTGCTAGTCGCTGTACTTGTCGTCATCATTAGACCCTGTGCAGATTCAACATGCCTTGAGACTGCTAGTCGCTGTGCTTGTCGTCATCATTAGACCCTGTGCAGATTCAACATGCCTTGAGACTGCTAGTCGCTGTGCTTGTCATCATCATTAGACCCTGTGCAGATTCAACATGCCTTGAGACTGCTAGTCGCTGTGCTTGTCGTCATCATTAGACCCTGTGCAGATTCAACATGCCTTGAGACTGCTAGTCACTGTGCTTTTCGTCATCATTAGACCCTGTGCAGATTCAACATGCCTTGAGACTGCTAGTCGCTGTGCTTGTCGTCATCATTAGACCCTGTGCAGATTCAACATGCCTTGAGACTGCTAGTCGCTGTACTTGTCGTCATCATTAGACCCTGTGCAGATTCAACATGCCTTGAGACTGCTAGTCGCTGTGCTTGTCGTCATCATTAGACCCTGTGCAGATTCAACATGCCTTGAGACTGCTAGTCACTGTGCTTGTCGTCATCATTAGACCCTGTGCAGATTCAACATGCCTTGAGACTGCTAGTCGCTGTGCTTGTCGTCATCATTAGACCCTGTGCAGATTCAACATGCCTTGAGACTGCTAGTTGCTGTGCTTGTCGTCATCATTAGACCCTGTGCAGATTCAACATGCCTTGAGACTGCTAGTCGCTGTGCTTGTCGTCATCATTAGACCCTGTGCAGATTCAACATGCCTTGAGACTGCTAGTCGCTGTTCTTGTCGTCATCATTAGACCCTGTGCATATGCTGATATCTGCTGCTTGTCCTTGAACAGCCACTAAATGTGTCACAGTGTTAGAGGTCTGTCCTTTAACTACATACTACATGAATATCAGAGTGACAATGAACACCCCACAAGCCAGGATGTCCTGTGGTATTCATGCATGTGACAGATGGATGCATGTTAACAATTACCACATACATGCCTTTGCTAATTGCAGTTTGAGTCCAAACACCTGACATATGTATGAAGAACACAGGAAATTGTCAGTGTGTTCACTGCTCCCTGACGTCAGATTGATGCAGTTGCTGTATGGCATGTGTGGTATCACTACTAATGTGGCTGTTCTTCATATGAGATGCACAATGTTTGACCACTTCTACAGTCTGTGTCCATGCCTTCCAGTTTGATATCCATTCCTTCATCATGTATGCTTTGATGCCAAGAATGATCATCCGCAAGGATTTTAGTGGGAATTGGCCTCCCTTTTGTTGCAGTCCTTTTCCCCACTGTGATGCATGCCTTCTTCAGGTTGTACCATATCATGTTATTGATGGTTCCAACATTGCAGCAGTGTGCAGTTCCTTCCACCTGTGTCATTGACGTTGTTGTCCACTTTGTACCCCATATTGTCCCATAAAGGCTGAGGAACAACCCTGTCCAAAACAGTCATCACCCATGCGTCCTGAGTGCCTGTAGCAGGACTTTGTAGTTGACAGGGCTGAACTTGTATAATCTCTACCATCTGCCTCGTCAAGAGATCATGCATACACCTAGAAGGAGCATAAGCCATATTAGCAGGCAAGTGATGTGTGAAGTAGAACTGCCACACATATGTTTACCTGACTGTTAAGCACAAGACGCAGCTGTACAGAAATGGATAGACAGTCCAGAACAAAGGTATTATGGACACTAGGGTATCCCGGTGGTTAGTAAGGTGTGCAATGATAAAGGTGGACTTGTGCAGGGATATAGCTATGGTATGTAGCAGAGGGTTCCACTGGGAGCTATATGGGTTAATGCCTTCTCTGACAGCAGGTGTGGTTTTTCACAGGGGGCACACATGTGACACACAGGGCAGGGATATCATATCAAGGACAGGAAGGAGATGATGGTGAGTGCTACTATCATTTCCTTGACTTTTTCTCCCTTTAACTAACCAGTAGTGAAGGCAGTAACCACTGCTCAGCACAGTTGTGTGAGCACAGTGCTCCACGTGCGGGCCATTTGCAGTATTTTATGGCCTTGCATCTGTGTCGCATGAAGTGGTATACATATGCTTTTAAAAGTGTTTTTTTTTTCTGGATTGTTAAGAGGGTAGAGCACTTATCTCGGGGACCATTTTTAGTCCCTGGCAGGGAACCTTCTTGACAAGATATTTATTCAGTCATATGCAAGTTGTACTTGGGATGTGATTGTTGGTATGTGTGTCATACATAAATATATGTGTGTGTGTGTGTGTGTGTGTGTGTATGTGTGTGTATATATATATATATATATATATATATATATATATATATATATATATATACATATCTGCATATTTGTATATACGTGTATATACACACATGTGTGTATGTGTGTATATATATATATATATATATATATATATATATATATATATATATATATATAGACGTATATATACATACACACACACACACACACACACAAAAAAAAAAAAACTGTAAGCCTGTTTCCTACCTTTCGTGTAACTAGTGTTCCAGATACAGATTTGCTGTATCCAGGACTGTATGTAAGCTTCTGAGCCCCCCAAGCTTTTCTGTGTTGGAGGGAAGCCTTCTAGCTTATCAGTGGGAGTGGTAAGCACTAGGTAACCCGTCTACCACATAAGGAGTGGTTCTGGCCCAGAAATTGTAGTTACTGGCTGTTTGAGCAATCTCTTCCATCTCTCTCAACTTTCTGATTTGAAAGCCTGCATTTGCACTTGTTTCTGTCCTGTAACTCGTCTAGTGCACATACAGATTCTGAGTTTTAGCACTTAAATTTGCTTATTCGTGCTCAGCACTTGTTCAGAACTTGTTGTAACCACTAAATAACCTACTATTTACTACAGCACTCAACCTTCCTCATTACCTAGAGGAAAACAGTTTTTGTACTTACTTTTCTCACTTGCTTAGAGAAAAACAGCTCTTGTGCTCTCCTCACTTATCTAGAGGAAAATAGTTTTTTATTCAGGCATGTCCAAGGGTCAGCTCCCAGTGTTCTGTGCTGTTTATCTGATGAATCTGGGCATCTTGAGGCAATGTAGAAATTGCCTCATGTACACAGACAACCCTCTCCTCCTACCACCCAACACTACAACCTGTGAGAGATGCACTTGTCTAGCCAAACTGGAGGTAAAGCTCTCTCCAACCAAGACTGAACTTGACAGTCATGAAGAGAAGGTAAACATTTGCACCACACCACACTCATCACATGGTCTCACTAAACCTACACCACCAAAATCCACACATAGTAACACAAAAACATTCGCAGAGGCTCTCAGTAATAATCTGTCTAAGCAACAGAGACTTCCAAAGCAGAAACGCAAGCAACCTCCATCCCTCAACACGACCCAAGTGACACATAGCCCACAGATTCTGTGTGCCACTCAACCACAGCCAGTAAGGCAAAACAACGTACCCAACACACTAGTCATAGGTGACTGTATAGTCAGGCACACTGATGTCCCACTCACCAGGCTAAACAAGGAGAAGGTTACTGTCAGCTGCCTGTCAGGTGCCAGGATCCGCCACATAACCCACGCACTCAGGTTACTCCACAACAAGTACAAATATGACTCTGTCATTGTCCATGTTGGTGTGAATGACCTGAGATGTACCTCCCTGGACTACATGAAAAGAGACATGGAAGAGCTCTCCGATCTTGTAGCCCAAGCAGGTATGACCCTAGTCCTGAGTAGCATTCTGCCATCGCCCAGAATGATACTGCAGTACAAGGACAAAATGATTGACTTCAAAAATTGGCTAAGCTTCTGGTGTTATTCTAAGGGGATCCAGTATCTGAATGCTTGGGATGACATGGTCGACAGACCACGATGCTTTGCCACAGATGACCTGCACCTGTCACCCCTGGGATTCCGGATACTGGCTAAGGCTCTTGCTGCCCCTATAGTGCCTTTTGTAGGCAAGGTTCAAATGACAAATTCACCACCGTAACAGGAACAGGCAAGCAAAAACTGAGGGTAATGCTACTCAATGCTAGAAGTCTAAATCTCAAAATGCACTCCTTAAAATGGAGAACATCGATATCTGTGCAGTGACTGAGACCTGGTTCAAAGCTCCAGAGAGCACCCCTACACTATCAGGGTTTAACTCATACCACACTTTTCGGCCATGTAACCTGGTCCAAAACACCAAAGGTGGAGGTGTGTCCATGTTCATTAAGGATATCCACACCTCCAGGCTAGTTGCTCAGCATAATGTATCTGAGGTTGTCCAAGTGCAACTAACTCTGGGAAAAACTGCAATCCAAATTGTAGCTTGCTACAGATCCCCCACCATGCCCCAGGATTCCCACTCCTCTTTTCTTGATGTACTGGAAAATATTAAGGTTCAACCAAACACCCTAATAATGGGCAACTTAACTACCCCACCATTAACTGGGAAAACTACTCGTGTACCAACTCCTTAGCTCAATGCTTTCTGGAATTCATAAACTCCAATGTCCTGGATCAACTTATCCACACCCCCACAGGGGCAACAGTATCCTAGACCTAGTCATTACCAACATGAGTGACCGGTGTTCCACACCTGACGTCAACTCCTCGTTGGTCTGATCCGACCATAAGCTAATCACCCTTGATATCCACATCCCGCCCCCACCCCCCATTAAGGAAACCACGGTAAAAAATTTCTCCAAAGCCAACTTCATGCTTCTTAAGACAGAAGTGATGAACTTCATGACACCCATGCAGATGGACAATACAGTTACAACTGCTGAGTCCTGCACAAATGCACTCTATAAGCACTTACACGAGTGCATGGATCGTGCTATCCCAAACAGAACCAAGACGCTATCCTCCAAAAAAGGAAGCCAATCTGGTGGTCCCCTGCCATAAACAATCTGTACAACAGAATGAAGAAACTGTTGCAAAAGAGAGCAAAATCCCATGAGTGGAGGAGCTCCCTGGTCAGCCTCAGTAAGAAGCGGAGATCCCTTATAAGATCCTCCAAAGCTAGCTACGAAAACAAAATCGCCACTAACTCTAAGGATAACCACAAAGCATGCTATAGCTATATCAAGAATCTCAATGGCAACACCCAGATCTGCTCTGAGTTACAGCACAACGGCACGAAAATTACCAAACCAGCTGATATTGCCAACATCCTGGCAGATGGGTTCAGTGCTAACTTTACCCCCCTCACCCCCTAAAGGGCCCATATCTTTACAGGAAGAATGCAGAGTCCCTGTAATCACAACTACGCAGGTAAAAGCTGCACTCTCTAAAGCCAAAAACACAGCATCCATGGGACCGGACAACATCCCAGGCTGCGTTTTACACAAACGTCAGAACGAACTGGCTCCCCACTTAAGCACCATGTTCAATAATAGCCTCACATCAGACTTTGCACCCACTGAATGGCGCACAGCAACAGTTATCCCACTCCACAAAGGGGGAGCCACCACTGATCCCAGGAACTATCGACCTATTAGCCTGACGAGCCTGGTCTGCAAGGCATTGGAACGTATCATCATGGAACTCCTAAACAAAGACATTGGTAACCTCCAAACTCTGGATCCCACCCAGTTCGGGTTTGTGAAAGGCAGATCATGCCTCCTGAACCTGATCGACTTCTTTGAGGCAGTCACCAAAGCCGTAGATGACGGTAAGGTGGTTCACACAGCATATCTTGACCTTGCCAAAGCTTTTGACACCATCCCCCATTTTGGAATTATAGCTAAACTCACTAAACTAGGTATAAATCCCTATGTCACAAGATGGGTTGCCAGCTGGCTCACTGACAGAACCCACACTGTAAAAGTTGCAGACTCCAAATCTGACCTCAAAGCAGTGACAAGTGGAGTACCACAGGGTTCAGTCCTGGGACCTCTCCTGTTTCTTATCTACATCTCTGAAGTACAGGCTAACACAGAAGGCCTCTGGCTAACGAAGTTCGCAGATGACTGCAAACTAGGAGCCATAGTCAAGTCCCAAAATGATGTGGACATCCTACAGAAGGGCCTCGCTGAGACAGATGCCTGGTGTCAGAGCCATGGCCTCAAGCTTAATGCCAAAAAGTGCAGTGTCATCCCCTTTGGTAAAAACTCTGTACCCATGAACTACCACATAGGCAGCAATTTACTTAACACCGAATGTGTGATAAGAGACCTTGGGACCCAGGTGGACAGTAGTCTCTCCTTTGATAGTCACATCGCCACAGTAGTCAGGAA
This sequence comes from Protopterus annectens, assembly GCF_019279795.1. Lineage (NCBI taxonomy): Eukaryota > Metazoa > Chordata > Ceratodontiformes > Protopteridae > Protopterus > Protopterus annectens. The sequence goes on from NC_056746.1 coordinate 8,213,016, forward strand.
GTCCTTCTACGTGGCACACCTCATCATAAAAGGGTTCTCATCCAGGAAAAAATAGGTCATTGTTCCTCTCTACTCAACACTCATTAGACTCATTGTAGAGTACAACACCCCTTTTGGAATTTACCTCACAAGACATCTACAGCAGCTGGAAAGCCCACAGAAGTACCTCACAAAGAGGATTACTGGCCTCAAACAAATGCCCTATACTGACCGTCTCAAAAAACTCCAGCTTTACTCCATAGCATATTGCCTACTCCAAGGTGATCTCTGCCTAACATATAAAGCTATGTCAAACCCAGAGCTGATGGACATGCTACACCTAAAGAAATCCCAATCCCTCTGAGCTACACGCTCTAGGGACATAAACCTTGTCACCACAATAAACAAGACATGCTGGAGGGATAAATTCCTGTTCCAGAGACTTCCCATACTCTGGAGCAGGCTACCCATCTATTGTCAAGCAAAGTTCTTCATTAGCACTCTTCAAGAAAAATCTTGATGAGTGGATGGGAAATAGGAAATACACCCCGAGGATCACTTCTGTGTCTCTGCTTGACAGTGGCACAGGAAAATAATTTTCCTGGGTGGCGTAAGCCAGGGAACCTTGTTGGCTAGGCTTACATAGGCCCTTGGGCCAATAGCTTAGTACCTACCTATGAACACACACACACACACACACACACACACATATATATATATATATATATATATATATATATATATATATATTATATAGACACGTATGTATGTATAGTTTTGTGTGTGTGTGTGTGTGTGTATATGTATATATATATATATATATATATATATATATATATATATATATATATATATATATGTACACATTTTTATATATCATCATCATCTTTCGGCTTTTCCCGTTAGGGGTCGCCACAGCGGATCATCTCTTTCCATTTCTTCCTATCCTTTGCATTTTGCTCTGTCACACCAACCGCCTGCAAGTCCTCTTTCATCACGTCCATAAACCTTATCTTAGGCCTTCCTCTTTTCCTGTTACCTGGCAGCTCCATCCTTAGCATCTTTTTCCCAATATACCCATCATCCCTCCTCAGCACATGTCCAAACCAACGCAATCTCGTCTCTCTTGCTTTGTCTCCAAACTGTCCAACATGAGTTGACCCTCTAATATACTGATTCCTAATCCTATCCATCCTAGTCGTACCGAGTGCAAATCTTAACATTTTTAACTCTGTCACATCCAGCTCTGAGTCCTGCCTTTTTGTCAATGCCACTGTCTCCAACCCATATAACATAGCTGGTCTCACTACCCTCTTGTAGACCTTCCCTTTCACTCTTACTTGTACCCGTCTGTCACAAATCACTCCTGACACTCTTCTCCACCCATTCCACCCTGCCTGTACTCTCTCCTTCACCTCTCTTCCACATTCACCATTACTCTGAACTGTTGATCCCAAGTACTTAAACTCGTCCACCTTTACCAACTCTACTCCCTGCATCCTCTCCATTCCTCTACCCTCCCTCCCTCTCATTTACACACATATATTCTGTCTTAGCCCTGCTGACCTTCATTCCTCTGCTCTCTAGAGCATATCTCCACCTCTCCAGAGTCTCCTCAACCTGATTCCTACTCTCACTACAGATCACAATGTCATCTGCAAACATCATAGTCCACGGGGCCTCCTGTCTGATCTCATCTGTCAACCTGTCCATCACCACTGCAAATAAGAAAGGACTCAGAGCTGATCCTTGATGTAATCCCACCTCCACCTTAAACGGATCTGTCACTCCCACTGCAGTCCTCACCACTGTCACACTACCCTTGTACATATCCTGTACCACTCTTACATACTTCTCTGCCACTCCCGACTTCCTCATACAATACCACAACTCTTCTCTAGGCACCCTGTCATATGCTTTCTCCAAGTCTACAAAGACACAATGCAACTCCTTCTGACCTTCTCTGTATTTCTCCAATAACACTCTCAGAGCAAACATTGCATCTGTAGTGCTCTTTCCTGGCATGAAACCATACTGCTGATCACTAATCATCACCTCCCTTCTTAACCTAGCTTCTACTACTCTTTCCCATAACTTCAAGCTGTGACTGATCAATTTTATCCCTCTGTAGTTACTGCAGCTCTGCACATCACCCTTATTCTTAAAGATAGGTACCAAAACACTTTTTTCTCCACTCCTCAGGCATCCTCTGACTTTCCAGAATTTCATTAAACAATCTAGTTAAAAATTCCACTGCCATTTCTCCTAAGCACCTCCATGCTTCCATTGGGATGTCATCTGGGCCAACAGCCTTTCCATTCTTCATCCTCTTCATAGCTGTCCTTACGTCCTCCTTGCTAATCTGTTTCACTTCCTGATTCACTATCCCCACATCATCCAACCTTCTCTCTCTCATTCTCTTCATTCATCAGCCTCTCAAAATACTCTTTCCATCTACTCAACACACTCTCCTCTCTTGTGAGTACCCTTCCCTCACTATCCTTTATCACCCTTACTTGCTGCACATCTTTCCCAGCTCTGTCCCTCTGTCTAGCCAATCGGTACAGGTCATTTTCTCCCTCTTTAGTGTCCAATCTCTCATACAACTCTCCATATGCCTTATCCTTAGCTTTTGCCACCTCTCTCTTTGCCATGCACCTCATCTCCTTATACTCATGTCTACTTTCTTCATCTCTTTCACAATCCCACTTCTTCTTCGCCAGCCTCTTCCTCTGTATACTCTCCTGTACTTCCTCATTCCACCACCAAATCTCCTTGTTCTCCTTCCTCTGTCCAGATGTCACACCAAGCACCTTTCTAGCAGTCTCCCTTACTAGTTCTGCTGTAGTTACCCAGCTATTCGGTAACTCTCCACTGCCTCCCAGTGCCTGTCTTAACTCTTCCCTAAACTCCACTTCACAATCACCCTTTTTTTAACTTCCACCATTTAATCCTTGGCACTGCTTTCACACTCCTCCTCCTCTTCTTCTTCACCAACGTCATCCTACAGACCACCATTCTATGCTGCTTAACTACACTTTCCCCTGCCACCACTTTACAGTCTCCAATCTCCTTCAGACTGGCCCTCCTACATAGGATATAATCCACCTGTGTGCATCTTCCTCCACTCTTGTACGTCACTCTATGCTCCTACCTTTTCTTAAAATACATATTCACCACAGCCATGTCCATCCTTTTCGCAAAATCCACAATCATCTGACCTTCTGCATTCCTCTCCTTAACACCATACCTACCCATCACTTCCTCATCCCCTTTGTTCACTTCACCAACATGCACATTAAAGTCCGCTCCAATCACTAGTCTTTTACCCTTGGGTACACTCACCACAACTTCATCCAACTCACTCCAAAATTTCTCTTTCTCATCCATCGCACACCCAACTTGTGGAGCATATGCACTAACAACATTCATCATTACACCATCAATTTCAAACTTCATAAACATCACTCTGTCAGACACTCTCTTCACATCTAAAACACTCTTGGCATATTGTTCCTTTAGTATAACCCCTACCCCATTTCTCCTGCCATCCACACCATGATAGAACAATTTAAACCCATTTCCTAAACACCTGGCCTTACTTCCCTTCCATCTGGTCTCTTGCACGCACAATATATCAACCTTCCTTCTCTCAATCATATCAGCTAGCTCTCTTCCTATACCAGTCATACTGCCAACATTCAGAGTTCCTACCCTCACTGCTACACTCCTAACCTTCCTCCTCTCTTTCAGGCATGCCTTCGCCCTCCTCTTCTCCTTCGGCCAACAGTAGCCCAATTTCCGCCAGCACCCTGTTGGCTAACAGTACTGGTGGTGGTCATTGTTAACCCGGGCCTCGACTGATCTGGTATGGAAATATGAAACTTTTACGCCATAAGTATGTGTGTAGATACATACACGCACACACACGCATATATATATATATATATATATATATATATATATATATATATATATACACACACACACACACACATATATATATATATATATTTATATTTATATGTGTGTGTGTGTGTGTGTATGTATGTATATATATATATATATATATATATATATATATATATATATATATATATATATATAATGTGTATATGCAGATATATATATATATATATATATATATATATATATATATATATATATGCATATACACATGTGTGTGTGTATGTATATATATATATATATATATATATATATATATATATATATATACATATTTGTGTCATATACTTGTATATGTATATACACACACGTATTTTATATATATATTTCATGAGTCATCCAAGACAGTGCACGAGGCGCCCAAGTGCAACAGAGAAAATTCATGACTCTGACTACGAGACTCCAGCACATGCGGCCACTGTATAATTCATGATATAATCCAAATGGAAGAATGTAGCAAGAACGGGTATTCAATAATAATTTTAATTCAGTATAACATAATTTAAATGAAATAATTGGATGAAATGGCAGAGGATGAACCACAAACAGGTTTCATCCTGTGGCGTCATCAGTGTGTCAACAGGAAGTAACAGAGTAATGTATATAAAGTCCATATTTAAAGAAACGGTCAGAACTGTGCTTGGGACTTTATTTGAATTATGTTGCGATATTGATTCATTGTTTTATGAGGCACTTTTTTGAATTTTGGCAATGGCAGAGGGACAGGACTTTAGATCATTTATTAATAACCTTTTGGAGGGAATGGATGACTTTACTGTTTTTATCCGGGAAGTTGCTAATGACAATAATGTAGCCACACAGTACAGTATAAATGGTATGTTCAAGATGTTTACTGAATCTGCCAAAAAACTTAGGGCCATCGTCTGGCATAACAAGTTGTTGAAAGCATATTTGAATGCCGGCATAGCTCCAAGGGAGTTACATGTTTATTTGGAACTGTGGGAGTAGGAGTTGATAATCGTGAGTTTTTACAAAAGTGGCGTCAAATTCAAATGACTGCCTCAAGGATGTTTATTATTTTGCTAATTGAATATTACAACCAACAGTAGACAGTTTTGTCTGATAAACTTAATCAATCATATAAGAATGTTCAGAGTTTTTCTTAACAGAACTGGTTTGATGTCAAGTATACAAGTTTTCTCAAAGAAGTCAATAGTTTTGAGTCTGAATGATGTGCCCGTAAGCTTAAAAAATATCAGAGTGATTTATCTGATTACCACAACCATACAGCTTATTCTTGGAAGTGTTTAAAAAGGTCTGTTAGATTTGTTGATGCCACTAAGAACAATGTTGGGTTTAAATAAAAAAGAACACGTTCCATACTCCAGAAATCCACTGATTCAGCTAATGTTGATTCTAGTGCATCTGAGTTCTCTTCCAATAATACTGATACAGAGACAGACATGGGAGAGGCAGCTGATTTTATTTCCCCAATCAATAAACAATCCAGAGGCCCTTTAGAAGGACTGGGAGAAAACATTGGAGGAATGATCAAGACCAAATTCAGAAGACTGATGCAGATGTGGATGTTCAACTTGGGGTCAATACAACTAATACAGGTGTGAATGATGAAAATCACTTGGTGGTGAATTTAACTTCCCACCCTTTTACTCAGGATGAAATTAATGTGTTAAATAAAGGTTTAGGATTTGTCCCGTCATTTTTTGTTTCTCTATATTCTTTTGTCATAGATATGAAGCAGTTTTGTCGTAGTTTGAATTTGAAGTATTATTTTTTGCAACAACGTGGGGCTGGTACTTTGACACCTCATTCAGTTTCAAAAAGTCAAACTTTCCCATTGTGAGATTATTCAAACAACAGGTAATTAATGAATTACATATAAATCAAAATTATATTTTTTAGGCATTTTAGTCATAATATGACAGAGGAACAAAAGGCAGCTTTGAATAGCCTTAAGACAAATCATTCCATAAATAGTATGAATGCTGATAAGGGTGGTGCTATTGTTATTTTGAATGGGGTTGATTATGATTTTGAAGTGTCCAGACAATTGAATGATGTTATCTCATATTGCAAATTGCCTCATGGTCCTATCATTGAATTCAAGTCTTATATTGATGTTTTTTTTTGTCTGATATGAAAGATAAGGGTTTCATCATGATAATTTGGTACATCAATTAATGGTGGATGATCCAAAACCTCAGTATTTTTATATTTTACCCAAAATTCATAACTCAGTTCTCAATCCTCCTGGTCGACTCATAGTGTGTGGAAGGGGTTCTCTAAATGAACCCTTGTCGGCCTATTTGGAATGTATGCTTAAGCCACTTTTGGTCTTTGTTAGAGCCTGTATTAACTATACTAATGAGTTTCTTTTGCTGATGAACGATTTGCAGGTACCGCATAATGCGTATTTGTGCATGTTGGATTTACAGTCTTTGTACACCAGCATTCCCCATTTTTCATGGTTTAATGGCCATTAAATATTGGTTAGGACATTCAAAGATGCATTCTGAAATCCAGGTTCAATTCATTTTGAAGGTGTTGGGTATAGATGTTCTTCATCTCACATTGCTGCAGTCCTTACTTATGGGTAGTCCGCTGTCCTCGGTCGGCCCGAATACCAAAGTATTAGGCTGACGTCGGTCATGGGCGCCTAGATCTGACATCAGAGCGTCAGGGTATAAAGGCGCATTTGAAGGTGTTGGGTATAGTTTTGGAACACAGCGTGTTTAGGTAAAGATCTGTTTGGTATCGGAAAATCAAGGGTACGGCTATGTGTGCTTCTTTTGCCCCAGTATGTGCTGACCTGTTCATGGGGTGTTTGGAACTCAAGCTTATTTATATTATCTTATTATTATTATTATTAGTAAACCTGAACACCACAAAACAGCAACTGTCAGAATTTGCCTGAACACGTTAGACCAAGTTCACGGTACATTGACAACAATTCTGACAGTAAATGGGAAAAAGAATGATAACGATCCTGTACTGTAAGAAATACAAAGGGATCCTGTAGAGCTACACATTTAAAGCTTTTATATGCGTGTGTGTGTGTGTGTGTGTGTGTGTGTGTGTGTGTGTGTGTAACATGAGCAGAAGATTACAAATCAAAGTAGAATGAAATGGTATTGAAACAAGGGAAGTTAATAAAATAAGGATAGAATAGATTTTGAATGCAGGACCTTGCAGACAACAATAACTATACCAGAATAATATGTTTACAAAGTAGAAGAAAGTATTTCAAGAACTATGACAACACGAAGTTGGTGAAAGGAGATTTTGCCATTGGGGATGACTTCAAGTAATGGCATAAGAAATAGCCAGGTGGGAACTAGAATTTATTGGAGAAATTGGCAAAGGAACCAAAGAATTGGGTGCAAGTAACAAGGGAGGGAAAAATCATAAAGTGGGAAGAGGCCAAGCAGACATTTAGACTATGGGTTGAAGACCATCTTCCCTTCCAAGGATTCTTAGAGTATAGGCAGTGAGAAAGGTTGAAGGGAGAGTTAAATGAAAGATTAGCTCTTGTTGAGTTTTTATTGAGTCTAAAACAGAAGTTGCAATTTAAAAAAGAACAATGGGGCATATAAAATAATGCATGATAACTATAAGAATCAGTCAGAAAAGGGTAGAAAAGACTGTGAAGTAACGTAATTGCAATATGCAAAGAAAAATATGGAAGATGCTTATAAGGCTGAAAAGTATACAACAAAATCTAGAAGGTTCAAGATTTTTGCATGAAAGTGTTTGCATAAATATCTTTATATCGTAAATAGACTTCAGAGAATTTTTCCTCAAATAGAAGGCAAATGTTGGAGATGTGCTGAGAAAAAAAATATGTGTTTATTTATTTTTGGAGTACCACAACTTTGCAAATATTCAGAATTCCTTTTGGAGTACTTTGCCAGAAATGGGGAGCAGATTATTATAATTATGGAAGTGATACTTTTTTTAACATCTTTATTAAATTTCCACATGTGACAAAGGCAATCTTACATTTATATAAACGAAAAACATGCATAATGAAATCACTTTAGTTGTAAACAGTTTATTTCACAGACACCATTGAAACAACTGTAGTTTTAAACATTACTAATCACTTAGAAACATTGTAGTCATTGGCAGTTAAGCATTATATAGCTCATTCAGATTCTGCTGCTTAAACCTCATTGCTGCTCTGCATATACTTTTCCCACAATTCCCATTTTTTCAATGTAGTTTGCTCCTTCCATTTTCTAAAGATCCCAATTCCAGTTATTTTATCTCAGTTACTATATTTACTACTTCTAGCAAAGTTGGTCTAGACATTGATTTCCATTTTCTAGTAATTGCTTTTTTGGCAGCCACCATAATTAGACTCAGCAAGGCTTTACTATGCCTAGGCAATTCCGATTCTGTAACATAACTCAAAAAAATCATCTCCCTAGTCAGTCCAATCTGCTCACCCAGCATCTCCAACAGAGCAGCCTGCAGGGAATCCCAAAAGTCTGCTAGCTCATCACACCTCCAAAAATATGTTCCCAGCTACCTCTTTCTTGCCCATCACACCTCCAGCATTTGCTATCCACCTGAGGAAGAATTCTTTGGAGTCTACTTGGGGTATAAAATACCTATGTAAACATTTCCAGGCAAAGATCCTAAATTTTCTGGACTTTGTTGCATATTTGGGAGATATACATATATCCTCCCATTGTCTCTTTGTGAATTGCATATCCAGTCTCTCTTCCCAATCCTTTCTAAGCACCTCTGATTGATTCTTGAAATTATCATGCAGTATTTTATATGCTTTACTAATTATTCCTTTTTGGTAACTGCGGTGGTGGTGTCTTGTAAGCGTTTGCATGCCTCACAGTTAGGATTCACTTAAAGCCGCTGCTGTGTGTGGCGACATGCGTGATGGAATGTTCGCCGTTGAAGGTTGTGCGTTAGGCCCGGCAAGCCAGCATGTAAAACTCTACTGCCAATCATTAGCGGAAAAAGCCGAAAGACACACACACACACACTAATTATTCCTTTTTAATAGCAGCTTCTGTTTTACATTCTATTAAAAATGCTACCAGTGCTGGTCTTTCATTTAGGAGCCCCCTATTTATTTCCATTTGCCTATACTCTGATATCAATCCTTGATAGGGAAGGCAATCTCTAACCTGCAGTCCAAATACATTTTTGGCCTCTTCCCATTCTATTACCTTTCCCTTTCTAGTTATTTGCTCCCAATACCTTGGTTCCTTTGTCAATTTTCTCCAATAAATTCCACCTCCCTCTTGTCTAATATCTGTATCCCTGACCACAGTCAACCCTATCAGCAAAATCTCTTTTCTCCATTCTCGTACTGGTTTGGTTCTTAGAATACTCCCTGCTATTTTATGAATATAATACTCTGTATGATTTTGGTTGTTCTCCTTAAGAGTCTGCATCCAAAGTCCCAATCTCTCCTTATTTCTTGAGCTTCCTCCCTGCATCATCATCATCCCTTTCCACCTTGAATTATAGTTTTCTGCCTGTGTTATGTATAAGAGCCTTAGCTGTGTTGCTTTAAAATACCCCCTCAAATTAGGTAATCCTAGTCCACCTTGTTCTATTGGTGGAATCATCTTATCCCATTTGACCCTTGCTGTCTTCCCTTACCAGATAAAATCCTTCAACTCTTTTTTTAATTGTTGTCCACAATTTGTACTCTGGTTGATAAAAGCATGCCTGACCTGTGTATAAGACTAAAGGGACTAAAAACATTTTAATGGCTTGTAGCTTAGTATCCATATCCATATAACAAAACTTCCATTTTCTCAATTTTTGTATTATCTTCTATTTAGTCTCTTCCCACGTATCCAGAGCTGCCACCACAGAGTCATTTCTAACCCATACTCCTAAATACTTCATTTTGTCATGTTCCTATAAATATGGATATAGTTGGACCAATTTGTGTGTGGGCACATAATTTACCGCTGCTGCCTTTGTTTTAGCTTCATTAATTTTGTATCCTGAGAAGATTTGAAACTGTCTTAAAATGTTCCACAACACTGTAATGTCCCTTTCTGGTTTTGTCATATATAGGATAATATCATCTGCATATAGAGCCAGCTTTTCCTGAATACCATACCAATTATATCCTTGAATTTCTGAGTCCCTTATTTTCTTTGCCAGTGGTTCTAAATATAATGCAAACAACAAAGGGGAAAGCGGTCAACCCTGCCTGGTTCCTCTACTCCAGCAGAAATTATCGGAGAGGACCCCACCCACTTTAATTTGCACCTCCAATCCCTCATATATTATTCTAATCAACCTTATAATTGTATCAGGGAAAGCAAATGCTTCCATTGCCCTGCTAATGATGTCCCAGTCTACTCTGTCAAATGCTTTCTCTGCATCAAGACCCACCAATAAAAGTGGTACTTTCTTACATTCTGCTTCCCTGTGGATCATCAGAGTTCTGTTAATATTGTCACAAAACCACACTGATCCATATCTATCAATTTTGGTATCACTTTTGCCATTCTTTTAGCCATTATAGACATAAACACTTTATAATCATGGTTTAGTAATGAAATGGGCCTGTACGAAGCTGGATCCAATGGATCTTTACCCTCTTTAGGTATTACCGTTACCACTGCCTTCTTCCAGGATGCTGGAACTTCTCCTCCTCTTAAAATACTGTTAAACAAAACTTTCCAGATCTTTATAATTTTTTTCCTTCCCAACTTCCAAACTTCCACAGGAATACCATCTATTCCTGGGGACCTTCCTGTAGATTGGTTATATATAACCATTTTTATGTTATCCCTTCATATCCGGTTAGCAATTGAGCCTCATCTACCTCTAAGTTTGGCATATTTAAATCTTCCATAAACATTTCCATTTGTACCTTTTCTTGATTTCCATATTTCTCTGCTTTATACAAATTTTCATAAAATTTCCAAAATATTTCTAATACTTCTACAGGGTCTCTTGTTATCTTCCTTGTTATAGGCTCCCTAAGCTTGGTGACTACCCTTTCCACTTTTTGTTGCCTGAGCTGTTGCGCTAAGAGTTTTTGGGCTCTAGAATTATTATCAAAAAAACAGTTGCTTAACAGCAGTCTTTCTAAACTCATGCATATTATAGAGGTAATTCCTTATTTTCTGTTTAGCATTCTGCAGTTGCTCCTTTTCTTGTTCTGAGAGATTTCTAACATTTGTCAGTCTCTGTAAATGATTCTTGTTACTGTTTAGCCATATTTCACTTACTTTTATTTCCAACCTAGTTTTAAACTCCACTTTAATTTTATCACACTCCTTAGCTATGTTTTCAGAAGACAAATCTGTCTTCTCTAGTAGCTCCTGAAATATGCTCACCTATGCTCACAAACTGATCTTCCAGCCTTCCCTCTGCCCCGCACTCCCTTCTACCTTTATAATGCACCACACTCAACGACATCTAAGATCAAACAATCAAAACCTCATAGAAATTTACAGACCCCCTCCACCCTCCTGGACAAAATCTCCTGTCCTTCTCACTAGCACGCTTATGGAACTCCCTTCCTCCCTCCATTCGTACCATTACAAGCCTCCCATCCTTAAAAAAATCACTCCACTCCCACCTAACCTCCACATGGGAGTGCTCCTGCTCTCACCCCTCTTAACCTACTCTGTACTCTGCTATTCTTTCTCTTCTTTCGCTCTAATTCCCAGGTAGCAATTTTCATGGGCTACCGGTATACTGCTCTCTCCCGTCAGAACCTACTCTTTACACTACTACTTCTTCTTTTCATCACTCAAAATTCCAGGTAGCTTTATTCTTTGACTACCTGCATACTAGCTAACTCTCCTCAAAAAAAAAAAAAAAAAAAAAAATTATAAATATATTGTTGCTTGTATACCCTGTGTTTTTAGCCCTCTACACATTTAATTACATAATCTGTACAATGTTTAACCTCATGTAATGCATATGTATATATTCATCTTCATGTAATCTTATGTGGAGCTTTTCTCCCCAGGACTCCATTGAAAACGGGTTCTTTGGGCCCAATGGACTATCCTGGTTAAACAAATGCAGATAAATAAATAAATAAAATAAATAAGTCCACAACCCATTCCTTAAATTCTTCTCTTTTCAACCGGTAGGTGGAGAAGCGCCAGTGTCTCATTTTCATTTCAATCCCTTGCGTTTTTATTTTAGTTATTATTGATGCATGATCTGAAATAGTTATTGGGTGCGTTTCAAGACCTTCAATTAAATGCACTTGTTCCTGTGAGATATAAAATCTGTCTAGCCTAGCCCAGTTTTTGTATTTCGGTGAGTAACATGTAAATTCACTCCGAACTCCTAGTACTGAATTCATATCTTCCATGCCAAACATTTTCATAAATTTCTTCAAAAATCTACCCTCCCTTGTTATATTATTCCTTAAGGAAATAATACTTTTTAGCTAAAATATGGAAACTGAATTGCCTAGACACAGAAAAGCCATACAAAGTTTAATGCTATTGGCTTCCAAAAAAGCAGTTACTAGAAAATGGAAATGAAAAGTTAAACTATCCATAACCGAATTTGGTAAAGGAAATAAAAAGATGTTGGTTGGGATCTTTAGAAAAGGGAAGGAGCAAACTACATAGAGATAAATGAAATTTGTGGGAACAATGCATACAGAATAATTTTCAGGAACAGCAGTGAAATTTCAAGGAAGGCAGGACTTCAGCAATCTTCGTAATGTTGAAGAAATCACATATGTACAATGCATGAGCAATGCAACTGTATCTGTACCCATGTCATTGTGCAATGTGTGGTATTAATAAAGCTATTAAAAAGGCAAAAAAAAGTTTTGCATGGAAACGAAAGTCTTTTGAATCAGGTAATAGCTTGTGGGCTGATGCCTGTTTAGATCAAATGAGAGAGTAATAGAGGGTGGTCTACCAGATTGAAAGCCTTAGCAGGATTTATAAAGAGAGCACCAATGAAGTTTTCTTTGTCTGTTTTTAAAAGGATCTCATCTTTGAGGGCCCAGAGAACAGTCATAGTACTTCTCACAGCACAAAATCCATGTTGTCTATGTGAGAGGATGTTATATTGTTGTAGGTATTTTGTAAATGATTTTCTTTAGGATTTTCCTTAGGGCTTATTTCTGAAAGATTCTTTACTCCACATACTCACTTTGTCAGCAGGCACACATCAGGGCCACCTGTCAGCTCCCTGCAGAAATGGAAACCCACTCTACCCAATGCCAGTCATAGTTTACTTTAGCCTGTTGTTCCCAAGTGGGAGCTAGCTCTGTCTGGGCTCTTTCAAACATGTTGCCTATGCAATTTCCACGTGATCAAGAGCCATGCTCAGGCTGTCAAAGTAGTATTTATATATAGTTAAACGTACACTACATTCATCCAGTATATGCAATTAAAGTAATTTACATCAGTCTGCAAGGTCAAAGTGTTGCAGTATGCTAATTTGGACAGAGTATTTTAAAAAGAAGCTGTCAACTTGTGTGCCTATTCAAAACATAAAACCCATAAATAGCAGGATTGAATTTTGTGGTATGCAGTGTTGCTGTGCACAGTGCCAACTTTCCATGCAACAGAAAGTACTCTAGCTGTTAACTATTCCTGCAACCTTACTTACCAGATTGTAGGCTCAGGAACTGCAATTTGCTTGCCAAGTCTTAACCATAGCCTTCCACCTCCACAGTGTGGGGCTCTGCCTCTCATAATGTGGAATAAAAGGATAAAAATGTTCGACACTTGCAAACAGCTAAGAACTTCAACTAGGATCCTCACATGAGGGTTAATGTACAGGTGAAAGATGAAAGCCAGGAAGAGGATGTGCATTTGAAATAAAATACTCAAGTACTGTGCTTAAATCACAGCAATAAGCATGACTTTATCCTTTACAAATCTGCCTGCCTATGCCTTAATGTAATAGGACTGCTAACCTGCATAGTAGTAAGTAATGATGCAGACTCCGGGGCCGGGAGCATCACTGGGAAGAAAACATGGTAAAACGTACAGAAACGGTCACAACTGCAGTGCTCCCAAGACAACATGTTGAGCAGAAACAGCCCATGACAATGGTTCCTAATACACAATAAATGGCTATATTGCTGGGAATTTTCTGTGTTACATTCTCCAGTTCTACCTGCGCTTTCCTTTTTTCTGGAGTAATACCACTGACCTCATTTACACAAACTACTCTTTGAGCAAGCAGTAAAAGGAGAGGAAAAGAAAACAAAATGGGCTTTGTTATGAAAATGTGATAATACATCGGCAAGGACTGGCACGGGAGTGAGGCAGCCACAGACTGTTTTCTTATCTTCTGATGCATGGGAGTGTGTAACAATACCACCTCTTTCCTCAGTGAAACAGACAAAAGTTGTATTTCTTGGAGTTTCTGGTTTAGGGTGCTATGGTACCAGTGACAGGAGATTGCTGCAGGTCTTGCCTGCTTTCCTCTGGGGAATTTCAGATAACCTTACCATGTGAATAGACTTGCTTTTGAACTGTTCTGCACTATGAAGCCTCGGCGCTGTATTGCTATCAATACAGTACCTTTTTCTAGCCAAACATGCCAGTCTGCCGTGAAAATGTCCTACCCAGTTTTATGCATTCTTGGAACTGTGCTACACTTAGTAGATGCTGGAAATGGTAAGTGTTTGCAGCTTAGTTACCACTGACAACAGCCCAGAGCTGCTGCTAGTTACCAGCATACCTCTTAACTTCTTAGTGCAAGAAAATGTGGACAAAGCCAAAGTAATGGAGGGGGGAGGTCAAAAAATAGGGAAATATTTTAAATATTGATCTGATGTTGTCAATTTTCATTCATTCGTCAACATATGAGTTAGTTTCCGATCCTTGGAACAGACTCAGACGCTGTTCTACAGCTTGTGGGAACCACAAACTCTCAAGCTCCTCCCTTACCCAGATCTCATTTACCACCATTGGAAGCGTAGTTTCTATTTCAAAAATGATAAGTGCCTTTTTATTGTCATTTATCTTTTTTCTAGTATTTATCCTCCCTTTACCTTTTATTCTTGCCATTTGTCGGTTACTTCTGATCATTACAATTGTTGGTATATTTTGCTTTACTGCTTAGCAGTATCTGTCCAGTTACTGTTGTTGGTAGTCTTCTACCTTCTTCCATCTTGCTATTGTTTAAAAAAAAAAAAAAAAAAAAGTTTTTTGTCTCCTTTTTCTTAGTGTTTAATTTTTGTTAAAGTTTCTAGTTGCTGTGTTATTGCTAGAGGGGTCATGGCAGATAAACCTTCGGGTTTTAAAAAGTGTGGTAAATGTGAACACAAGAGTTCCCTATCTGATTCCAGTGTATTCTGTGTATTGCTTAGGACCTGAGCATTTACAGGCTGTATCCTATATGTAAATCATTTAAACCAAGAGCCCTTGTGGACTGGGAAAAACAATTTGATACTTAAAGGCCTCATTCCATCGGCCTTTGGAGAATCCTTTCAGGATCTCATTCCTCCAAGTCGGACAAGAAGGAGAAAAAAAAAAGAGATCTTCAGCACAAGCTGGCATATCTCAGTCTTCTTTGGATCTGACCTCGAAGCCAAGGAAGAAGATTAAGGAATCTTCGGATCCGACACACACCACAAGTCAACGGATCCTAACACTTCTGACACCAGTCTGTTTCTTTGGATCCAAGTCTGTTGGAGCCAGAATCATTACCTAGGACCAGATATGCATCATCCCTGTATGCAGTCCAATCTTGTTTCCCATCGCCATTCCTTGAAAGACGTCATTCTCCCTGTGTCGCATCTTCCCGTTCATCCAGAAGTCTCACAGAAGCAGACAGGACTAGAATGATGAGGAAGTTTCTTTAAATACAAATTCAGATGGGAGTTCTCCCGTCCCCTACCCCAATGGGTCCAGAAGCCTTGACTCATATGACTCCACCTCTTTTAGCTCCTACTTCAACCCGTCCTTCGGATCGGAGGCCTGAGATCTGAGTATCCTGATGCCTTCTGCTTTGGATCTGAAGTTACCCTTATGTTCAGATCCAAAGTCTTCTCCAAGCTTGTTAGAGTTGGAGGGCTCTCAGAGCCGAAGCTTCATTGTCAGATCTGAGGGGTTAGAGTTGACTCCGAAGTTGTCGGAGCCATCTCTTCCCTTTGGTGCTTTGACATTCAATAGCTCTACTCAGACTCCTGTCTCCAGGATGGTGTCTTCGAGTCAGAGGGAACTGTTGTTCCATAAGCTTGTCTTTTCGGCAACAGCTGTTTCTTTCTTCCCAGAGCATTCTGCTTTTGACGTGGTAGAGGGAGTATTCTCATCTAGAGATCAGATGGATCCTCCCCCCTCAGATCTCCCTTCTGGTTCTCAGATGTCTTTGTGTTGTGAGCCTCAGTATTCTCCTCCACAGGGGCAGCCAGTGTAAAGTTTCCAGATGACCCCATAGGGCGTAGTTATCTCTTCCAATACTTCTCAGGAGCATCCCACCAAAGTAATCCATAGGAAGAGAAAGTGCAAGACAAGGCACTTGGACTCCCCTCAAGAGTCAGTCATGGAAGATACGGATTTCGATTATGGAGCAGGGTCCCCAAGATCGCCACTCAATGACGAATCCCTTGGAGACATTTTAGAAATCCTGAAACAGTGGGGTGGTTGGTCCACCCACAACCCTTCTCAAGAGGAATCTGTATTTCTGGAACCTTTTGGTGCTGACTCATCTACTTCCTGGGTAGCTCCACCTGCTCATTCACTTGATCTCTCACCGGGCATGGAAGGAACCAGATTCTGTAGAGCTGATCCCCAAGAGATCAGATAGGATCCTAGTACCACCCAAAACTAGGGAATTCTGGAACAAAGGAGTACTCATTGATGCTATGGTCGTGGTGGCAGCCACCAAAAAAGAACTCGCAGAACAAAATTAGTCTGTCACCCCCCTAACAGGAAGTCTAGGGTGATGGACATATTTGAGAAGTGAGTATACTCAGGTCCTTGTACTACTTGGAGCATTTTGCCAAATTGCAGAGGGATTTGATCAAGGAGCTCTCAAAAACCCTCTCAGGGACTAGTACTGCTGAGGCAGAGTATTTTGTTGCTTCACAGTTAGCCACCCTTCAGTTCATTTTGAATTCGTCTATGAGTATTATTTCCCATGCAGCTGAAGGAGCCTGTAGAGCAGTGGGTTCAGGCATTTCCATTAGGAGGCATGCCTGGATGTACCTGTGTGATTTTGTAGAGACCTTTAAATTATCCTTTGTCGAGCTCCTTTTGACGCAATTTTTTATTTGGCCCCAAGGTTAAAGACGCACTATTCAGGCGTGGGAAAGATGGGAAGACTCTGCTTGCTGTTCGTGTACATTCTTCGACTTCTCAGAGAAACTTTTCCAGGAATCAGCGAGGTGGTCAAAAGATATGGTTCAGAAAATCCCAGGGTCCTTTCCATGTTACACATGGAGAAAGTTCTCCTCCAGGCAGAGGGGTGAACTCCAACAGAAGACACTGCCCACAAGGCAGAGGAGCCCTGCAGAACCAAGGGTGCAAATATTCTTTCTCTGACCGGTCCTATCAGCACTCCTAAAAGGAGGCCCAGTTGTCCTACTTTGGAGGGAGTGTGGAGTCACTTATACCTGCACCAGAGAGCCTGGCTAGACATAATAAAAGATACTTGGGTACAGAGGATTATTTCCAGAGGCTATATAATTCCCTTTTCCCTACCACCACCGTTACAGATCAAAATTCCTGACATTCCACCCAGGCAGAGAAAAACAGCAGCTTTGAAAATACAAAAGCTGTTAGAAAAAAAAGAGTCATCCAAGAGGTCCCCCCATATTAGAAAGGATCTAGAACTTGCCCAGGTTTCTTTTTAGTACCAAAGAAAACAGGGGACTAGAAACCAGTCTTGGATCTCCACAGTCTGAACAAGTCAGTTCAGTGTACCAAGTTCTGGATGTTAATGGTTCAGCCCATTTTGTCTTTCCTGCACAGGAAAGACAGGATGTGTTCTGTAGATCTCCAGGATGTATACTACCACATAAAAGTGAACAGACGGTCCAGGAGATACCTATGATTCTGTCTGGGAGCCAGTTACTACCAGTTCAAAGCACTGCCCTTTGATCTCACTACAGCCTCCAGGGTGTTTACTGAATGCAGGGAAGTGGTAGCAGCTCACTTCAGACTGCAGGGATTTAGAGTGTTTCCATACCTAGACGACTGGCTCCTTACCCCCTTGATCAAGCATCTACTGATAACAGCTCAGAACTATGTACTCCAGACTTGTTCCAGTCTGGGCATCACAAGAAGTATCACCTTCAAACTTTTCAGTCTCTAGAATTCATAGATGCCAATTTCAACACAACGTCAGTGAAAGCATCTATGCCCTTGCTGAGAGTTCAAACCATTTGTTTCCAGTTCAGCAGGATAATTCATAGTTCATCGCTACCTGCCCACAAGGTATTGCAGACTTCAGGGGTCCATGTCAGCAGTGATAGTTCTGCTTCCAGTAGCACAGTACCAAATGGGAATCTTACAATGGACATTGGCAAGGTACTGGTCCATCTTATGTCAGCCTTTGTCCACCGAGATCAACATAATTCAGGCTCGCAAGAGATTCCTTTGGTGGTGGATTCACTCCTCCGCTTTTGCAAGGTCATCCATTCATTCTTCCTCAACCCAAGGCCATAATGACCTTGGACACTTCTCAGATCGGGTGGGGTGGGCATTTCTTCGGGAAGACTGTTCAAGGCACATGGTCCCCCTGAAGAGGCCAACTTGCATATCAATGTACTGAAAATGAGAGCAGTCCTCCTAGCATTGCAGGCGTTCAAAGACTCTGTCTCTCCCAGGACTTTTGCAATTCAAACAAACAATATGTCTGTAAACAAACAAGGAGGAATCGGATTGTAACCCTTGTGTCGAGAAGACCTGAGAGTGTGGCAATGGACAATATCTTCAAATTGATTTCTGACTGCAGTACATATACCGGGAAGTTCAGCATGATAGCAGACAAGTTGAGGAGGTCCTTATTATTACCTCATGAGTGGTCTTTCAATACAGAAGTAGCAGAAGTGATATTCCACCAATTGGGCCAGTCATGCTGCAGCCTATTTGCATCTTCTCTGAACAACAAACGCAGCAGGTTCTTTGCCCTAATCCCTCTGCTGAGGGAGTCACCAAGAGATGCTTTCTTTCACAAGTGGCCCCAGGTCTTCTCTATGCTTATCATGTTCCCCCATGTTCCTACAGAAAGCATCTCGATTGAAGAGCAAAGTCATCCTCATTTCTCCTTATTGGCCTCAACAGAGCAGGCTCCCCTTCCTTTGGCTTCATCTGTTCATCTGGCTTACCCTCCTTGGATTCTGGAGCCAATTCCAGACCTCCTGTCTCACCTCACAGATATGACTCATCTGGACATTTCCATCCTCAAATTAACTGCATGGTTTCTCCAATTCCAGTGATACTGAATGCTCTCATCCCCAGTCAGCCATATGCTTTTATATTCTCATAAGACTTCCACTAGGACGATCTGCTAGAGGAAATGGGAAAGATTTGCTCTTTGGGCACAACTACATGACACAGACCCTTTTTAGCACCAGTACATAAGATCCTGACTTTCATTTTCAGTGAGGGTGCTAGTCCTTCTACAGTTAAGGTTCAGCTAGCTGCTATTTCCAGTTTTCATACTGGAGTTGAAAATTCTACCTTAGCATCTTCACGCCTTTGTAAAAGGAGCTTATTTACTAAAGACCCCCCTTCAAGGACCCTATGCCACCTTGGGATCTTACCATAATGTTACAGGCCCTAACTTAGAGACCTTTTGAATGTGCAGTGAAATGTGAATTACGATATCTGACTTGGAAAACAATTTTTCTCATAGCCATAACATCGGCTAGAAGAGTGTCATAACTGCAAGCCTTGTCTTCTAAGCCTCCTTATTTAATTTTTCACAAGGATAGAGTGTCTTTAAGAACCATCCCTATCTTCCTTCCTAAGGTGGTGCCAGGATCTAACATTAATCAAGCCATAAATCTCCTGGTATTATTTCCAAGTTTCTCTAACAATGGTGAATGCACGATGTTCATCGTGTTTCACTGTTGCAGTCATGACTTTAGGGTTCTCCCCTGCCGGCAGGCAGTCCTTGGTCAGCCAGAATCCCAAAGTCTGGGTCCAGCGTCGGCTGTTCAGCCATGCTCCCTGACGTCAGAGTGCCAGGAGTACAACGCTGACAACCGACGCCATGTTCTCCAGCCTTTCTTGCCGTGCGGTGATAGCAGTTCGCAAGTGCTGGTCGACTGACTCCTGACAATTTTTTCTGAACAAACTTCAGTCCGAAGACTTTCTTCTCCTACTCAAAGCTAAGTACCCCATTGGGGAAACTTTTTTCTTTCTCCAGTCCGATGTCAGAAAAAGTTAATAATTGTATTTCATGTGGGAAGCAAATACCTCATAAGGATTTTCATTCTTACTGTATTCCTTGCTTAGGCCCTGACCACGACGTAGCTAGTTGTCGGTTTTGTGCTAGATTCAATCAACGTACAATTAAACGAAGGTACGATTTTGCATTTCATTACTTCGGTAGGTGTTTTAATTACAAAATGTCGTCGGATACGGTTCCGGCTACCGGAGTTCACAAACGACGCAAGGACAAAGACAGGCCTCCGAGGTCCAAATCAGACGATATCGCACAAGCAGAGCCAGCTTCAGGTTCGGCCGTCGTCAGTGAGGCGCTTTTGCAGCCCCTGTCATCGGCCATTTCGGAACCGATGGCCGAAACGGACTCCCACGAGGAGCCAACTAGGCCTTTGAATATTTCTGTTGCAGGACCTTCGGACAATGCTCCTTCAGATGGGTCCGGAGCCGCTGTGCAGGTACCGGCTTCCGAAGGGGTTTTCAGGCCTACTCAGCTTCTAATAAAGGCAAAGCCAAAGACAAAGGCAAAGACTCCTTCCAAATCAAAGACTGCAGCCCAGGCCTCTTCTGATCCGGCTCCCAAGTCTCAGAAACAGTTACTTAAGATGGCGGAGGACTTACTTACTATGATTAGGGGTTCACATCCCCCTCCAGATAAAAGGCCAAGGCAGGAAGTATATTATGACTCCTCTGATCTGGCTTCTGTTTCTTCAGTTTCTTCTTCTGACCAGGAATATTCTTTCCCTCCTTATGAGGATTCTGATGCTGAGGAATCCATTCCTTCAGCTTCTCCCCCTGAGGATTTCTCTTTTGGGGAAACTTTGCATGAAATGAGGGAACATTTCCACTGGGAAGGACAGGAGTATTCGGAATCTAAGAAAAGACTAAGGGATTTTCTTCTTCTTCCCCAACATAGACCTCTGGCTATTCCTCCTATTTTGGATATTGTGGATGATGCTTTTTCGGAGGCTAACTTAACTCCTGACTCTTTTCCTCCAGCTCCTGTCAAGCCAGACAGATATTATAGGGTTCCTGATTCCCACCAGTTTTTATACAAGAACCCTACTGCTGACCCTAAAACCATTTCTCAGGGTCCTAAGGGCGTTAAGGCCGCTTCTGCTAAAAACCCCATTCCCACTGAGAAAGATTCCAGATCTTTAGAAAGATGGGGCAAAAAAGTGTACACTTCTGCTACTTTATCTATTAGGGCTTAAAACTGTCAGTTTCATATGCTGAAATACCAGCAATTTCTCCTGTCTGTTTTAAAACAAAAGCTAACTTCCATTTCCGCCTGTGCAGATGATAAGGAATTACATGACTTAATGCATGCCACTGAACAAGTTGGGAAGCATGGTTTACACTGTGGATTTGATGCCTTGGAGGCTTCTTGTAGGGCTGCTGCCTCTGGCACAGTAATTAGAAGGCATGCATGGTTAAAGGAACAAAATTTGCCAGATCAAGTAAAAGCTAAATTATTGGATGCTCCTGTTCAGCATAATGTTTTGTTTGGATCAAAAGCTGAAGAGGTGATTAAAAAGATGGAGGACAAGGCAAAATCCATGCAAACAGTTAAAGATTTCTTACAAGTACAGCCACCCAGATTTAGTAGGAATTGGCCTACAAAAAATTGGTCCTTTCCCAATTCAGACAGGCCTCAGAGGGGTAGATACAGACGCTCCCGAGGAAGGCCTCAAACGCAAGCCTCTTATAGACCAAGACAGTGGACTGCTTCCACCCCTAGAGGAGGAGAGGACAGGTCGCAAGCTCATAGGAAACAGACTCAATGACTCCCTCTGTTGGGCTGCAGGAACTTCTTGCCTGGAAGCCCCTCTCGGAGGAAAACTTTCTCTTTTTCACCTAAATTGGACTCTTATAACCCAAGACAAGTGGGTGCTGGATGTGGTTTCAAGAGGTTACAAATTCCATTTTCATACCCTACCAAGGCCAAGCGGATGGCCAGATCTTCCGAAACATCAATGGTCAGAGGCCTTAAACCAGGTGGAAGCTCTCTTGGCTATGAAAGCCATAGAACTAGTTCCACTTTCAGAGATGGGACAAGGTTTTTACTCAAGGCTCTTTCTAGTCCCCAGAAAGCAAAATTCATGGAGACCCATTCTGGATCTGTCAGTCTTGAACACTTTTCTGGAGATACCAAAATTCAAGATGCTTACTCTACAGCAGCTACTTCCAATGCTGACCAAAAATGCATGGATGGTAACTTTGGATTTAAAGGAGGCATATTTACACATTCCCATCAGGCAGGAACGCAGAAAATACCTCAGGTTCAAGGCCGGATCGAGGCACTATCAATTCTCTGCGCTGCCCTTTGGATTGTCTACTGCGCCCAGGGTCTTCACCAAATGCCTGGCTCCATTAGTAGCTTATTGCAGACTCAAGGGAATTCAAATTTACCCTTATCTGGACGACTGTCTTATTCAGGCAGACAGCAAGGATGTCTTACTCCAGAATCTAGAGTTTGTTCAGAATCTTCTCAAGTTCCTGGGATTCACTGTAAACATAAAAAAGTCAAATTTGACACCCTCACAACAGATCATTTTTCTGGGCGCTTCTCTAAACACAACAACCCAGATGGCATTTCTGACATACGAAAAACAATTACAGCTGGCTTCAACTTTCAAAACCTTGGCAACTTTAACTCAGCTATCTGCAAGGAGATTCCTGCAGGCTTTGGGTTACATGGCCTCCTGCATCCTTCTCATACCATATGCAAGACTACATATGAGGAAAATACAGTGGTACCTAAAAAGTGTATGGTCTCAGCATTGCCACAGTTTAGACATACTGATCTCCGACCTGCCTTGTCTTCAAAATGAATTCCTTTGGTGGTCCAAGGCATGTACTCTAAACAAAGGAAAACCCTTCTGTCTGCCTCCTGCCACTCCGATACTAACCACGTACACCTCAGATTATGCATGGGGAGCCCATTTTCAGGGCAACTGTCTGCAGGGCCTTTGGACAAAGGATCAGAAGCACCTGCATATGAATTTAAAGGAAATGTTAGCCATTCAGAAAGCTCTACTGGCCTTCAGGAATCTTCTACAACCAGGACAACTACTGATACGGACAGACAACACCACAGTTATGTGGTACATAAACAAGCAAGGGGGATCTCATTCCTATCCCCTTTGCAGACTAGCCATGGATCTTTGGAACACAGCTCTAGCTTGCAATCTGGACCTTCAAGCTCAGTTTCTACCAGGGAAGCAAAACTTCCTGGCAGACAGTCTGAGCAGAAACCTTTCGGACCCACACGAATGGATGCTGGACACCGAAATATTAAAAATGATTACAGCAGTCTGGGGATGTCCTCACATAGACCTCTTTGCATCTCACCTCAATCATCAACTACAGATTTTGTGCACCAGGACTTTCCACAAACAAGCTTGGAAAGTGGATGCACTATCATTCAGTTGGAGAAACCTCTCGAGATATGCCTTTCCGCCTCTTCCTCTTCTTCCACGGGTATTATTAAAGATCAAACAGGACAAGCCCAAGATGATAATTTTGCTGGCCCCAAATTGGCCTCGACAGTTTTGGTACCCAGCACTGAAAAACCTTTGTCTGGAGCCCCCTTGGGTTTTACCACAGACTCCGAACCTTCTGTCCCAACACCAGGGTCAGGTTCTACATTCCCATGTCAAAACTCTCAGCCTGGCGGCCTGGTTAATCCAGGGTCTTTGATTCATTCTCTCCTACCCAAGCAGGTTATGGATGTCATTTTAGAAACCAGACGTCCTAGCACTAGAAAATCTTATGTAGGAAAATGGAAAAGATTTTGTTCCTGGATGCAGGCTCAGGATTCTGATCCTCTTATTCCTAACATTTTTCTGATTTTACTTTACCTGACAGACCTCTTACATAATCGTCTCTCTTTCTCTTCCATAAAGATACATGCCTCTGCTATTTCTGCTCATTATAATACAGACCCTCCAATCTTTTCCCACCAGCTCATGAGACAGTTTCTCAGAGGAGCTAAGAACTTAAGGCCCCCTAGATCTCCTCCCATTCCTGCTTGGGATCTCAACTATGTTTTGGAAAAGCTCACCTTACCTCCTTTTGAGCCTGCTGCCACATCTGACATCAAGTTTTTATCTTGGAAGACAGCCATCCTGTTAGCTCTGACCTCTGCCAGGAGAGTTTCAGAGTTGCAAGCTCTTATGGCTGTGGAACCTTATATTATTTTTCATCAAGACAGGGTGTCTTTAAGGACTAATCCTACTTTCATGCCTAAGGTGGTTTCCAAAGTGGCTTTAAATCAAACTATTCACTTGCCAACTTTTTTCCCCACTCCTCAAAATAAAGGGGAAAGGATCTTACATTCCTTGGATGTACACAGACAACTACGTTTTTACTTAGACAGAACCAAGGACATCAGGAAATCAGAGCAATTGTTTGTTTCTTATGCTTCAAGTTCCCAAGGTAAAGCCATTTCAAAACAGACCATTTCTAAATGGATTGCTCATGGAATCAGATTTTGCTATTCACACCATGGAAAGCAAATCACAGGGAGTATAAAGACTCACTCTACCAGAGCTGCTGCCACTTTAGCTGCCTTCCTCAGGGGAGTTCCTACCAAAGACATTTTGGAAGCTGCAACTTGGAGTTCAGTGCATACTTTTTCAAAACACTACAATCTACCTCTCTACTCTTAAGTCTAGGGCAGGCTTTGCTTCTGCAGTCTTGCAGGGCCTTCTAGCCGCCCCCTCTACTTTATGACCACCTCCCTTTCATTCTGGTTTGGGATTCTACCCTACAGTCATGACTGCAACAGTGAAACACGATGAACATAGTACACTTGTGTACACTTACCATAAATGTAGATGTTCGAGTGTCTTCACTGTTGCAGTCTGGGTTTCCCTCCCTCCTGTCCCCTCTTATTTTTTCTTTTGTGTGGTTCCTTTTTTCACCATTCTTCTGAGGTGTATTTGCAAAGGGTATGGGACCTTACTCATTTTGGAACTCCTAACATCTGGGGCAAGAAAAACTGGAGAACATGGCGTCGGCTGTCAGCTTTGTATTCCTGGCGCTCTGACGTCAGGGAGCATGGCTGAACAGCCGACACCGGACCCAGACTTTGGGATTCTGGCTGACCGAGGACTGCCTGCCGGCAGGGGAGAACCCTACAGTCATGACTGCAACAGTGAAGACACTCGAACATCTACATTTATGGTAAGTGTACACAACTGTACTTTGCACTTACTGGTTGTCCGTAGGCAATTACGTTTCTGTCAAAGACATGCATCTGGAGCGTTTCTCCCCGGGCCTCTACTGAAAACTGGCTTCTTTCCAACTCCATCTTTCTCGGTTAACAAATGTTAAATAAATAAAAAATAAAATATCTACACATATCTGAGAAATTTAGAAAATCTGACCAGTTATTTGTATCTTTTTCAGAAACCTGATTGGGTCAACTAATCTCGAAAGTAACTTCATCAAGTTGGGAGACTGACTTTATTTCCTTCATCTGTAACAAGCTGGGTTTGGTCCTTCCTAAACCCTTGAAAGGCCATTCAACCAGGTCCATGGCAACTTCTTCAGCCTTCCTATCCAGAACTTCCATGGACGATATTTGTACAGCAGCAACTTGGGCTAACCCTCATACCTTTATTACTCATTACAAATTGGATCTGGCCTCGAGGGGAAGTGCAGCCTTTGGCTCTATAGTACTCGGTAATATTCTTCCTTGGAGTCCACCCGGGATTCAGGTAGCTGGGGACTCTGTCCCATATGTTGAGGAATGAATAAAAATTGACAACATCAGATAAAGAAGTTATGTATTCACCATAACATTCCATTTGTGTTGCCCATTTTCATTTTTCCTCAACTCCCCTCCCTCCAGCCCTCTGCCATGTTTCTTTGATAACTTCTGTTACAGCAGGATAGTGCCTCAGGTACCAAGTTTTTCCTTTGAGGTCCAGGAAGTGATTTTCCATACTATGTAAAATATAGCAATGATGTTCTTCGTGTTTCACTGTTGCAGTCATTCCATTTGGGTAATCTGCTGGCAGGTTGCCCTCAGTCGACCTGAATTCCAAAGTCTTGGGTCCTGCGTCGGTTACTATCTCCTCTTCCATGATGTCAGGTCGTCAGGGGTATAAAACAAGCAGCCGACGCCATTTTCTTTAGTGCCCGAAGCAGAAGCATTTCGCAAGTGCCGGTTGGCCGACACCTGAAATATTCAAATTTGAGTTTCAGAACCGAAGTCTTCACTAAAGCTAAGTACCCCATTGGGGAAACTTTTTTCTTGCTCCATACCAATGTCATAAAAAGTTAATAATTGTATTACTTGTGGAAAGCAAATACCTCATAAGGATTTCCATTTATACTGTATTCCTTGCCTAGGCCGTGATCACAACGTGCCTGGCTGTCGGTTTTGTGCTAGATTTAACCAACGCACTGTTAAGCGTCGGTACAGTTTTGCCTTAAAGTATTTTGGAAACAGATTTAACTACCCAGAAATGTCATCGGATAGCAATCCGACTACCGGAGTACATAAAAAATGCAAAGAAAAGGACAGAGACAGACAACCGAGGTCCAAAACCGACGACAAAGGTTCTCCTAAGGCAGTCGCCGGTACTCAGTGAGGCGCTTTCGCAGCCCCTGATACCCACTACTTTTGAGTCACAGGCCCCTACCGACACCCATGTGCAGTCCGGCATGCTGCGAGATACTCAAAATATTGGACCCACGGATGTATCTCCCTCGGATGAGTCCAGAGCCGCTGAGCAGGCACTGGCTTCTGAGGGTGTATTCAGACCTCAACATTTTTATATCAAACCAACGACAGCTGCAAAACCAAAGACAAAAGCAACTTCTAAAACTAAAAAAATGACGCATGAGCCACATGCACAGGCCTCTATGCCTAAAAAACAGATGATTAAAATGGCTGAAGACCTTATTACCTTGATCAGGGGTTCCCATCCCCCTCCAGATAAGAGGCCGAGGCAAGACACTGATTATGAATCTTCAGATCAGGTTTCTATTTCTTCTGATTCCTCTTCTGATCAGGAATTATCTGTTCCTCCCTATGAGGATTCTGATGCAGAGGAGTCTGTACCATCTGCATCACCTCCTGAGGATTATTCATTTGGAGAAACCTTGCATACTTTGAGGGAGCATTTTCACTGGGAGAGTTAAGATTTCTCAGAATCAAAAAAGAGGCTCAGGGATTTCCTTCCTCTCCCTCAGCACAGGCCTTTGGCCATACCCCCTGTTTTAGACATTGTGGATGATGTGTTTTCGGAGTCAAGCTTGACCCCTGACTCATTACCTCCGGCTTCCAGCAAACCTGACAGATATTACAGGTTCCCTGACTCACACAAATTTTTATTTAGAAACCCTGCTGCTGACCCTGAAACTATTTCACAGGGTCCAAAGGGAGTTAAGGCCTCAACAGCAAAAAATCCTACCCCCTCTGACAGAGATTCAAGGGCACTGGATAGATGGGGAAAAAAGGTTTATACATCTGCAACCTTGGCAATTAGGGCCTTAAACTGCCAGTTTCATATGCTCAAGTATCAACAACATGTTATGGGATTGCAGAAACGGAAAATTATGTTGATTTCTGAATGTGCAGAAAATAAAGAATTGCAGGAATTATTGTATGCAGCTGAACAGGTTGGAAAGCATACTTTGCAGTGTGGTTTGCTTCTTTAGAGGCCTCCTGCAGGGCTGCAGTTACTGCATCTGTGATTAGGAGGCATGCCTGGCTTAAAGAACAAAATTTGCCTGATCATGTTAAAGCTAAATTACTAGATGCACCTTTACAGCATGACACTCTGTTTGGTATTAAGGCAGAAGAGGTTTTAAAGAAAATGGAAGACAAATCTAAGTCTATGCAAACTCTAAAAGACTTCTTACAAGAGCAGCTACCAAGATTCAGTAGACACTGGCCTACAAAAGGTTTGTCCTTTTCTGTGTCAGACAGAGCTCAAAGGGGTAAATCCAGACACCCTAAGGGTTCCAGATACCAGCCACAAGATTCATACAGGTCAAAGGAATGGGGCACTTCTACCTCCAAATCTGGAGGAGATAAAGCGTAAACCTACAGAAAACAGTCCCAATGAATTCTCTCTGCCTTCACCAAGCACTTATCTTTTGGCAGCACCCTTTGGGGGAAAATTAGCACTTTTTGCTCAAAATTGGCAGTTAATAACCCACGACAAGTGGGTGCTAAACATAGTATCACAGGGATACAGATTCCATTTCCATACTCTGCCAGTGGCAAACGGTTGGTCAGATCTGCCAAAAAATCAATGGGCAGAGGCACAGAAACAGGTTATGTCCCTCATGGATATGGGGGCCATTCAGCCAGTACCAGAACAGGAAAAAGGACAACGTTTTTACTCAAGACTGGTCTTGGTACCCAGAAAGGACAAGGCTGGCAGCCAATACTGGATTTATTGATTTTGAACACATACCTGGACAATCCAAAATTCAAAATGCTGACTTTGCAGCAGCTTCTGCCCATGCTGGGCAAGAATGGTTGGCTGGTGAGATTAGACCTAAAAGAGGCATACCTGTATGTCCCAATAAGGCAATTGTGCAGAAGATACCGCAGACTCAAGGCTGGCTTAATGCATTACCAATTCTCTGCACTGCCCTTTGGCTTATCTACTGCGCCCAGGATCTTTACAAAGTGCCTGGCACCAGTAATTGTATTTTGCAGACAAAGAAGTATTCAAATATATCCTTACTTGGACGACTGTCTCATTCAAGCAGAGAACAAGGACATTCTTCTTCAACACCTGGTGTTTGTGAATTTCTAACATGCCTAGGGTACACAATAAACGAAAATAAATCACAACTGGTACCCTCTCAAAAGATAACATTCCTGGGTGCAAGCTTGAATACAACTGCCCAGATGGCTTACCTCATGCCAGACAAGCAAAGGCAACTGACTACTTACTTCAAACTGATGGCAAGAAAAACCCAGTTATCTGCAAGACAAATTCTGCAGGCTTTGGGTTTCATGGCATCCTGCATCCTACTGATTCCATATGCAAGACTGCATATGAGGAAACTTCAATGGTACCTAAAAAGTTTATGGAGTCAACATTGTCACAGTCTGGAAACAATGATTTCTCTCATTCCCTGCCTACAACAGGAGTTTCTATGGTGGGCAAAGGCATGTCACCAAAACATGGGACGGGCCTTCACTCTACCCCGTCAGCCAAACCTTAAGAGCAGACACATCTGATTATGCCTGGGGGGCCCACATGGCGGGAAGATGCATTCAGGGCATATGGAACCCAAAACAAATGCTTCTACATATCAACCAGAAAGAGATGCTAGCTGTTCAAAATGCCCTGACAGCCTTCAAGGACTTACTTCATCCAGGACAACTACTGATAAGGACGGACAACACCATGGTCATGTGGTATATAAACAAGCAGGGGGGCACGCACTCATACCCCCTTTGCAGATTAGCCATGGCACTGTGGGACACAGCTTTGACTTACCAAATACATCTTCAAGCTCAATTCCCACCAGGAAAGCAAAATACTCTGGCAGACGATTTAAGCAGAAACCTTATGGATCCTCATGAGTGGAAACTAAATCCATAAGTCTTCAGCATGATAACAAAGAAATGGGGGAGCCCAGACATAGATCTATTTGCCTCCCCTCAAAACTATCAATTGAAAAGATTCTGCACAAGGACTTATCACAGACAAGCATGGAAAGTGGACGTCTTATCCTTCAATTGGAAAAACCTATCAGTTTACACCTTTCCTCCACTGCCTCTTCTTCCCAAGGTCCTCCTAAAAGTCAGACAAGAGAAACCAAAGATGATACTAATTTCCCCGTACTGGCCCCGCCAATACTGGTACCCAATCCTAAGGAACTTGTCTCAATACCCAGGTTGGACCTTACCTCAAGGACCTCAACTACTGTCCCAGCAAAACAATCAGATCCTGCACAATCAACTCCAGACACTGAACCTGGCAGCATGGCTGATCATGTAGTTATACAAACAACACCTCTCAGTAAAGCTGTGATGGATGTCATTTTGGAAGCCAGAAGGCCTAGTACTAGAAAATCTTATGCTGATAAATGGAAGAGATTCTGTGCTTGGAATTAAGCACAAGGAACTGATACAGCAGAACCAAATATTCCTCAGATATTACAATACTTAACTGAGATGCTTGACAAAGGCCTATCTTTCTCATCAATTAAAATCCATGCCTCTGCCATTTCAGCTCATTACAATACAGAGCCACCAATCTTTTCTCATCCTTTACTAAAGCAGTATCTTAGATGAGCCAAAAATTTAAGGCCTCCTAGAAGATCACCAATACCTGCATGGGACTTCAATTATGTGTTGGAAAAGTTCACCCTGCCTCCATTTGAACCAGTTGCTACTGCTGATATAAAGTTCTTATCATGGAAAACGGTTCTGCTACTAACAATTACTTTAGCAAGAAGAGTCTCAGAGCTTCATGCCCTCATGGCTGTGGAGCCTTTTTATCATATTTTACCCAGACAGGGTGTCTCTGAGGACAAATCCAACATTTATGCCTAAGGTGGTTTCCAGTGTGGCTCTTAACCAAACTATTCATCTGCCAACCTTTTATCCAAATCCGCAGAACAAGGGGGAGAGAATTCTGCATTCCTTGGACGTACACAGACAGTTAAGATTCTACTTGAGCAGGACTAAAGCTCTAAGAAAAACTGAGCAATTACTAATGACATATGCTGCAGGATCAGAAGGAAAGGCTATTTCAAAGCAGACTATTTCAAAGTGGATAAGCCACTGCATTCATTTCTGCTACTTACACCATCGTAAACCTGTGCCCAAGGGCATTAGGTCTCATTCCACCAGAGCTGCAGCTACTTCAGCAGCCTTTCTCAGAGGAGTACCAACCAAAGATATTCTAGAGACTGCTACTTGGAGTTCTGTTCACACCTTTACAAAGCATTATCATTTGCCTCTCTACTCTAAGTCTAGGGCAGGCTTTGCCACTGCAGTTCTGCAGGGCCTTATAGCCGCACCTAATGCTGTTTAGCTCCAGCCTCCCAACCATAGCTTTGGGATTCTACCCAAATGTAATGACTGCAACAGTGCAACACGAAGAACATAGTACAGTTGTGTACACTTACCATAAATGTAGATGTTCGAGTGTATTCACTGTTGCAATCCAGGTTGCCCGCCCACCATCCCCCCTTTCATTCTGGAGTTTCTTTCCTTCTCTATCTTCTACAGCCTATGTGGTGTATTTGCTTGTAGATGAAGGTAAAGTTTATATTGATGCATGTGTATATATATATATATATATATATATATATATATATATATATATATTTCTTTTTTTCTTTTTGTTTTGTTTTTTTTGCTTTTTGCTACCTTTTTGGGGCACCTGTCATATGGGGCAAAAAAAGCTAAAGAAAATGGCGTTGGTTGCTTGTTTTATACTCCTGATGACCTGACGTCATGGAAGAGGAGACAGCAACAGACGCAGGACCCAAGATTTTGGAATTCAGGCTGACTGAGGGCAACCTGCCAGCAGATTACCCAAATGTAATGACTGCAACATTGAATACACTCGAACATCTACGTTTATGGTAAGTGTACACAACTGTACTTTTTACTGTAGGGAGCTGCAAACAAGATCTGGAGAAGGAAGGAACTACAGCATTATGGGTAAGGAAGGAGCTCGAGAGTTTGTGGTTTCCACGAGCTGTAGAACAATGGCTGAGATGGACCTGAGGATTGGATTTGAACCCATATGTTGAGGAAGAATGAAAATGCATAACACAGATGGAACGTTATGATGAGTACATAACTTCTTTTTTTAATAAACTTAAAAATTTGTTAAAATAACAGATTTTATGTTAGCATGCATTTTCTGAAGGATATGAAGTCTAAAACACAAATGTCAGTCATTATTTAGTGGCTTCAATCCCCATTCATTTGCCACAAAAACACAAATTTTATGATGAACAGAGCAAAAATATGAGACAAAAATCTGGACATTTTACGAAAATCTGGACAATTGAAAGGTAATAGTGTAATGCACTGCAATTAATGCTAGTGTGCTACTGTTTTTAAAATGCAGACCAATGTATACCTCTTTGCTTGAAAACTGCCACTCCTGTTAAGAAGACCATTTATGTGCGCGCGTGTGTGTATAAATAAATATGTATGTGTGTCTATGTATACATTATATATGATGTGTTCTCCTTTCTGTAATTGGAAGGTTAACTGTTCAACCTAAGTGTTAATGTGAGTACGATATCTTTGTATTCTTTCTTCAAAACTACACACACTCACCACACAAGCATTCTCTTTTTTACACACACTGTATCTTATTTTTTGAGGGTGATACCCCCTGCAACATTCATATAGGGCCTGCAACCCAACACCCCACTAATTTTACATATTAATTTCAAGATTGCCCAAGGACTGGGACATAATCTTGAGATATAGCGATTAGGAATTTAGTGATCTGAATTAGTTTACTTCATTTGGTCTTCAACCTGTGGGATACCGGATTCATATCGGATTAGAGCCGGCAATTTCACTAGCATCTGCTCTGAGCTCCAAGCCCCTCCCCTTACCCATAATACACCTCCACTACCTTCCAACCCCCAGATCTCGTTTGCTGCGGCTTGCTGAAGCACCATGATCTCCTGAGCTCCGAGTAGTGAGTGGGTTTTCTGCTTTTAAGCAGCTTTTTTCTCTTAAATTTTGAGTATGTGTTTAGTGTAGGTTCCATCTCCTCCTCCCCTCGCTGGTGCATTCTGTAATAGAACCTTTTTTGTACTTTAAAGTTAGTTTGTTAGTGTGATTTGCTTCCCCTCCCCCCTTCAGTGTGTTCTGTGTGACTTGAGTGTGTGGTGAGTGGTCTGAGTGGGAAAACTGGTAATTTTTTCTCTTCTTTTTTCCCTTCTCTAGTGTGAGTGGGTGGATAGAGGCATGGTTGATAAGCCTGTTTTCAAAAGGTGCACTGAGTGTGGCCATAAATTGGCTCCTGCAGATGTCCACACTCTTTGTGTGATGTGCTTGGGCGTTACCCACCTGAATACTGATTGCTCTATATGCACGGGTTTTAATCCACACGCTATAAAGGACAGGAAGGATAAGTTGGCCCTGAAAGTCCTTCTTCCCACTTCTGAGGCAGTTGCATTATCCTCGGCTTCAGTCACAGCAGCTGCTGTGGCCGCCTCTCCTTCCTCTCTTGCCCTTGCTTCTCCTCCCTCTCAGGCTGTGACCCAGCCTCCCATTTGAAAGCCTGTGGAAGTGGAGCAGAAAAGGGGCAGGGAGAAGGAGAGAGAGCCAAAATCTCACAAACCAAAAAAAGTAAGAGATCTCCAGACCTTCCTTCTCCCAACAGAAGTTAGTGTAGGATCTGTGACTCCCCTCAGCTCTGATCTCTGAGATTTTCCCTGGAGCCGGAAGTGATACATTCTCCATCTAGGGCCTCAGTTCCTCGACCTGCCAGGTCGGAGTCCGTGGCCTCGTCGAGATCCACGCGTAGCTTATCAGAAGTTGACATGGATAAAATGATGAGGAGGTTCATTCGTACTCAGATCCAGATGGGAGTCTTGCCAGCCCCCTCTCCCTCTGGAGGAGGGAGCTTGCTTCCTTTTTTCATACCGATTTCTCCTTCTCTGATCCATCCACCGGGTTTGGAGTACTGTGATCTGAGGATGGCCTTAGTCAGGGGGTCAGTGCTGATGGTACCTGCTTCCTCAACGCTGACAGCTGCCTGGAGCATGTCGGATTTCACCAGTTTGGATCCGAGCAGCTCTCAGAGCCAGAGCTTGGGTGTTGGATCCGAGGGAGCAGAACTTTTTTCATCAGCTCCAGCATTGTCAGGCCAAGTTCCCTCCCTCAGTGCTCCATCCACTTCGGGTCTGGCTCTGATTCTCACGTCGGATCCGGGGAGACCGGCTTCCTTATTGGTTCCCCAAAAGGTTTGTTCTCCCTTGGCGTTCAACATGGTAGAAAGGGTTCTCTCCGCTGGATTGAGACCCCTGATCCCCTTGGATTCTGCCCCGACCTCCTAGGCTCTATCTACGAATCCTTCATTTTACCAGAGGGACAGCCCATGCTCGAGGAGCCCCAGACGGTTCTCCCTGAGGAACAAGTGGCTTGCGAGTTCCCCCCAGAGAGCCCCACTGGAGACTTGCCTCGCAAGCATATGTGTAAGAGGAGGCACTTGGACTCCCCTGAGCCCCTCACCAATGACACAGATTTGGTTGATGAGGAAGGTTTCCCCAGGTCACCTCCCAAGGATGTCTCCTTTGGAGACATCATGGAAATCCTATACCAACGGGGAGGTTGGTCTGCCCCCAAACCTTCTTCTGACGAGTCTGTGTTCCTGGAGGCTTTCGGCATGGGCCCATCTACTTCCTGGGTGTCCCCTCCTGCAGATCCTCTGGTTGACCTGGTCACTTCGCAGGCCTGGAAGGAGCTGGACACCATGGAACCAATCCCTAAATGTCCTGATAAGATCTTGAGTCCTCCATCAGATTGACCAGTGTGGAACAAGGGCTCCCCCGTAGATGCTATGGTGGTAGCAGCAGCCACAAAAAAGGAACTAACCCAAGAGAGTTCCTCGGTTCATCCTCCTGACTGAGAGTCGTGGATGATGGATTGCTTAGGGAAGAAGGTTTATGCGTCAGCAACCTTTTCCATTAGGGTGCTGAACTACCTGGCCCACGTCACGAGACTCCAGCGCAACCTGGTCAAGGAGCTAGCTGAGTCTCCCCGTAAGTCCATGTCGCAGGAGGACAGGGGCTCGTTCTCCACAAGGATGGCCACGTTGAAAGCAGTCTCCAACATGTCCATGCGACTCCTCTCACATGCTACTGAAGGAACGGCTAGGGTGACTGGGTCTGAAGTGTTCATGAGGTGCAACACCTGGCTCAGACTATGTCAGTTTTTGGAACCTTTCAAGGCGTCCTTTGCTAATGCCCCTTATGACAGCTCTACTCTCTTTGGTAAGACCGTCAAAGAGACTTTAGTCCAGAGTGAGAAGGGTGGGAAGACGCCGTCTGCCATTGGAATCTGCTTCTTGAACCCTCAAAGATCCTTTTCCCGGAATCAGTGAGGGCAAAAGAAGATGTGGTTCCAGATGTCACAGTATTCCTGGGACACTCAGGGCTCTTCTTCCCTCAGAGGCAGAGGGGGACAGGATAGACGCTGGCCCAGAGGTAGAGGGGGTCCGAGGAATTTTAGATCTTAAGAACCTTTCTTGGACAGGCCCAGACAGCAACCCTGAGGGACTGCCCGACTGCTCTACTCTGGAGTCACTCAGGGGAGGATTGTCATTGCACCTGGTGGCATGGGAGTCCGTAACATCAGACCGCTGGGTGCTTCAGATCATATTCAGAGGATACACTATCCCCTTTATGGTTCCTCCCAAACCTCCAAAACCCCTCCCGGATATACCACCCATGCAAAGTAAGACAGCAGCACAGGAAATTTCCAAGCTGCTTGGAAAACGAGCCATCAACCCCCCCCCCAGATCAGTCCAGATCAGGCTTCTACTCCAGGTTTGGAAAACGGGGGACTTGAGGCCCATTCTGGAATTATCTACCCTGAACCTATCAGTTGCCAAAGAAAATTTCTGGATGGTCACACTACAGTCCATCATGTCATACCTGCAAGACAGCGACTGGATGTGCTCGTTAGACCTCCAGGATACCTACTATCACATAAAGATGCACAGAAGCTCCATGAGGTTCCTCCGCTTCCAGTTAGGAGTCAATCATTACCAATTTCAAGCCCTACCCTCTGGTCTTACCACAGCCCTCAGGGTGTTCACCAAAGTGATGGCGGTAGTAGTGGCTCACCTGAGGTTTCAGGTCTATCTGTACCTGGACGATTGGCTCCTCACTGCTCCCACCAGGCGTCTACTATCTCAAACCAGGGATTATTTCTTAAAGCTTGCTCTGCATTTGGGGATCACAATCAATGCATCCAAATCTCTTATAAATCCTGTCCAGGTGATAGACTACATTGGGGCAAGGGTAGACACCTTACAGTGCAAAATCTTCCTGACCTCGGAGAGAGTGCAAAACCTGAGGATGTATGTCTCTCTGATCTACCGTTCTCATCTTCCATCGGCAGAATCAGTGTTGAGGGCCTTAGGTTCAATGGCAGCGACCATAATGCTTCTTCCGTGCACCCGGTTACATATGAGAATTCTACAGTGGACACTAGCTGTACAATGGTCCCTGTTGGAAATTCCATTATCGTATCCAGTACATCTCCGTTGAGTCTGTCGGTCGTCCCTTCTGTGTTGGATGTGCTCTCCGGAGATCTTGGAGGGAAGACCCTTTGTTTCAGCCCCTGTCCAAGCCATAGTGACCACGGATGCCTCCAAGCTCGGGTGGGGGGGCATTGTTCAGGCAGGGCAGTCCAAGGCCTGTGGTCCCCTGTCGAGACCAGCTTGCACATAAATGTTCTAGAGATGAGAGCTGTCATTTTGGTGTTGCAGGCCCTTCATGCCTTTCTTCCTCTGGGAACCATTGCAATTCAGTCAGACAACATGTCAGTGGTCTGGTACATCAACAAACAGGGAGG
Source organism: Protopterus annectens (assembly GCF_019279795.1). Lineage (NCBI taxonomy): Eukaryota > Metazoa > Chordata > Ceratodontiformes > Protopteridae > Protopterus > Protopterus annectens. The sequence continues at coordinate 8,249,829 of NC_056746.1, forward strand.
GACCAGATCTTACCCCCTTTGTCACGAGGCCATGAGAGTGTGGGAATGGGCGATCTCCACCGGTCGCTTTTTCATAGTAACGCACATTCTGGGACAGTCCAACATTCTAGTGGACAGGTTAAGTCGGACTATTCTGATGCCTTATGAGTGGTATCTGAATCTTTCAGTAGTGGAGCAGATCTTCCTGGAGTGGGGTCAGCCTTGCTGCGATCTCTTCTCATCTCTTTCCAACACGAAGTGCAGCGATTTTTTTTTTTTGTCTAGTCCATGCTTGGCCTCCTGGTCTTCTGTATGCTTACCCTCCAGTACCTCTAATTCCGAGGTTTCTGCAGAAAGCTCATCGACTGGGGAACAAAGTGATCCTCATTGCCCCCTTTTGGCCCCACCAGGTATGGTTTCCCTTCCTTTGGTCTCATCTTCTGGCTCCGCTCTGGATCTTGGATCCCATTCAGGATCTGATTTCACACCCATCGGGGGTTCCTCATCCGAACCTGGACAGTTTGAAGCTCACAGCTTGGCTGCTCCAGTTCCCATAATTGCTAGGACTCCTGGATTATCCTCTTCAGTTAGATCTATTCTAGTGGCTGCTCATAAGTCTTTAACCAGAAAGGTTTACCGCAGAAAATGGAAATGTTTTTCGTTTTGGGCTTCTCAAAGGAGTTTAGACCCTTTCACGGCTCCTATTTCTGCCATTCTTGATTTCCTAGCCAATATTTTTCAGTAGGAAGCAAGTTCTCCTACTATCAAAGTTCAGTTGGCTGCCATTTCTCATTTTCATGTGAATGAGAATTCTGCCTCCCTGGCCTTCTCCAGACTGTGTAAAGCCTTTATCATAGGGACTTTTCTGTTACGCCCTCTGGTCAAGGATCCTGTTCCCCCATGGGACCTTACTATGGTTCTTCAAGCTCTGGTCATTCCAACTTTTGAACCTGCCGCAACCACAGATCTTAAATTTTTATCTTGGAAAACAGCATTCCTGGTGGCTATCACTTCTGCTAAAAGGGTTTCAGAACTGCAAGCTTTGTCCATCAAATTTCCATATATGATTTTCCATAAAGATAGGGTTTCCCTTCGGACCAATCCGTCTTTTCTTCCTAAGGTGGCATCACAAGTTAATATCAATCAGACCATTAATTTACCTGTCTTCTTCCCTAACCTTGCTAACAAAATGGAATACTCTGTATATCTGGAATACAATGGAAGATTCTAGTTGTCTACTGATGTACTATGTTCTTCATCTGTAAATATGTTGTAAGTAATTGCTATGTAAATTGTTAATCGCTATGTAATCCAATGTAACTACTGTCTGTTTGTTTTAACTGTGGAGCTTTTCTCCCCGGGCCTCCGCTGAAAATGGACCTATGTCCAGTCGGACACTCCCGGTCAACAAATATAAATAAATAAATAAATACATACTCCACTTGTTGGATGTTCATAGACAGTTACGATTTTATTTACACAGGACCAAAAACTTCCGTAAATCTGATCAGTTGTTTGTGTCCTTTTCCAAACCCTTTTTGGGTAAACCTATCCCCAAGGTCACTATTGCTAGGTGGATTTCCTTGTGCATCCTTCAGGTCTATAAGGATTAAGGTATGTCTCCTCCAGGTCAGGTGAACGCTCATTCCACTAAGTCCATGGCTACTTCTGCGGCCTTTTGGTCTAGAGCCTCATTGGATGATATTTGTTCTGCAGCTACTTGGTCCTCATCTCATATCTTTATTTCTCACTACAAATTGGATTTGACTTCTAGGAGGAGAGCATCCTTTAGTTCTGCGGTGCTCTAGAATATCCTTCCATGACGGCCACCCAGGAGTTTAGTAGCTGGGGACTCTGTCCCACAAGTTGAAGACCAAATGAAGTAAACTACTTCAGATAAAGAAGATATGTACTCACCACAACGTTCCATCTGAGTAGTTCTACTTCATTTGTCTTCAACCGTCCCTCCCTCCTTCCCCCTGACCTTGTCATATGAACAGCCTGCAGGCTGCAGTTGTAGGTCATAAAGTATTTTTCAAGTCAGGTTATCAGTATAAGGTCAGCAAACTCTGTCTGGGGGTTGGAAGGTAGTGGAGATGTATTATGGGTAAGGGGAGGAGCTTGGAGCAGATGCTAGTGAAATTGCCGGCTCGGATCCAATACTGATCCAGTATACCACAGGTTGAAGACAAATGAAGTAGAACTACTCAGATGGAACATTATGATGAGTAAAATAACTTCTTTTTTTCCTGTAATGGCACTTAAATTGTTTGCTATTACAAGGGGTACACCTAACATCCTCAGGTATACAATGGAAACCCTCAAGCAACCCTCACACACAAATACACACAGCAGAATGTAGTTGGTCCTCCAGTAAATCTAGATAGTCTTCAGAAGAGCTCTGTAACTTAAGCCAATGCCCATAACCTGTAATTGCATACCTTTCCATGGCTCTCTGAGCAGGCAGCTGATGAAAAAATGTATCAGTTGGATGGGACGGCATTTAGAGCTCTGTATGCATTCTGTACATTTATAGTGAGGCCAGAAGGGGAGAAACACTGCTACCATTTTATTAGTTTTAGAAAGATGCATACATATTTAAAATAACAGGCCCATTGAAGCAACAATACTAGGCTGTGAGTACCATACGATCATGTATGGCTATGCAGTGCGGAAGGCAATAATTCGAATACTATATGGATGGTGCTGTATGGAGACATACCTCTCAAATGTACCTCATCAGAAACATTCATCATTTTGAGTCTTAAAATGTCCATGCTCTTTGAAGTTCCACATTGAAAGGATCTGTCACATATTCAGTGTCAAGAACTTTTAATTGGTATTTATGGTAAATAATACTAAATCATTAATTAATCAAAAGTCTAACCCTGTTAATAATTTCAAAATAAATAACCCCTTTTAACCATGCAGTGAGCTTCCTAGTTGAAACTGTTAGTTTGTAAGTATTCTACATTTTACATATTTGTTCCACATTTTCATAGGTTCATAGGTAGGTACTAGGCTATCGGCTCAAGGGCCTAAGTAAGCCTAGCTATCAAGGTTCCCTGGCTTAACCCACCCAAGAAAGTTATTTTCCTGTGCCCCTGTCGAACAGAGCCACAGAAGTGATCCCCGGGGTGTATTTCCAATTTCCCATCCACTCATCAAGATTTTCTTTGAAGAGTGCCAATGAGGAACTTTGCTTGACATAGATAGGTAGCTTGTTCCAGAGTATGGGAAGTCTCTGAGACAGGAATCTATCCCTCCAGCATGTCCTGTTTATTGTGGTGACAAGATTTAGGTCCCTAGAGTGTGTAGCCCGGAGGGATTGGGATTTCTTTAGGTGTAGAATGTCCAACAGCTCTGGGGTTGACATGGCTTTATATGTTAGGCAGAGATTACCTCGGAGTAGGCGATATGCTACGGAGTAAAGCTTTTTGAGACGGTCAGTGTAGGGCATCTGTTTGAGGCCAGTAATCCTCTTCTGTGGCCTTTCCAGCTGCTGCAGATGTCTTGTGAGGTACATTCCAAAAGGGGCATTGTACTCTATAATGGGTCTAATGAGTGTCAAGTAGAGGGGAACAATGACCTCTTTTTCCTGGGTGAGAACCCTTTTGTGATGAGGTGTGCCACATTGAAGGATATCCTGACTACTGTGGCGATGTGATTATCAAAAGCCGAAAGAAGAAGAAGAAGACTACTGTCCACCTAAGTCGCAAGGTCTCTTATCACACATTCGGCGTTAAGTAGACTGCCGCCTATGTGGTAGTTCATGGGTGCAGAGTTTTTACCAAAGGGGATGACAATGCAATTTTTGGCATTGAGCTTGAGGCCATGGCTCTGACACCAGGCATCTGTCTCAGTGTGTCCCTTCTGTAGGATGTCCACATCATTTGGGGACTCAACTATGGCTCCTTGTTTGCCGTCATCTGCGAACTCCATTAGCCAAAGGCCTTCTGTGTTAGCCTGTATTCAGAGAAGTAGATACCAAACAGGAGAAGTCCCAGGACTGAACCCTGCGGTACTCCACTTGTCGCTTGTCTGAAGTCAGATTTGGAGTCTACAACTTTTACAGTGTGGGTTCTGTCAGTGAGCCAGTTGGCAAACTATCTTGTGACGTAGGGATTTATACTTAGTTTAGTGAGTTTAGCTATAATTCCAGATTGGGGGATGGTGTCGAAAGCCTTGGCGAGATCAAGATAAGCTGTGTGAACCACCTTACCCTCGTCTACGGCTTTGGTGACTTCCTCAAAGAAGTCGATCAGGTTCAAGAGGCATGATCTGCCTTTCACAAACCCAAACTGGGTGGGGTCCAGAGTTTGGAGGTTACCAATGTCTTAGTTTATGAGTTCCATGATGATACATTCCATGGCCTTACAGACTAGGCTTGTCAGGCTAATAGGGTGATAGTTCCCGGGATCAGTGGTGGCTCCCCCTTTATGGAGTGGGATAACTGTTGCTGAGTGCTATTCAGTGGGCACAAAGCCTGATGCGAGGCTATTATTGAACATGGTGCTTAAGTGGGGAGCCAGTTTGTTCTGAAGCTGGTGTAAAACGCAGCCTGGGATGTTGTCCGGTCCCATGGATGCTGTGTTTTTGGCTTTAGAGAGTGGAGTTTTTACCTACGTAGTTGTGATTACAGGGACTCTGCATTCTTTCTGTATTGATATGGGCCCTTTAGGGGGTGGAGGGGTAAAGCTAGCACTGAACCTATATACCAGTATGTTGGCAATATCAGTTGGTTCTGTAATTTTCGTGCCTTTGTGGTGTAACTCAGAGCAGATCTGGGTGTTGCCATCGAGATTCTTGACATAGCTATAGAATGCTTTGTGGTTGTCCTTAGAATTAGTGGTGATTTTGTTTTCGTAGCTAGCTTTGGAGGAGCTTTTATCTGCGTAATAGTGATTACAGGGACTGCATTCTTCCTGTATAGATATGGGCCCTTTAGGGGGTGGGGTGGGTGGGTAAAGTTAGCACTGAACCTATCTGCCAGGATGTTGGCAATATCAGTTGGCTCTGTAATTTCCATGCCATTGTGCTGTAACTCAGGGCAGATCTGGGTGTTGCCATTGAGATTCTTGACATAGCTATAGAATGCTTTGTGGTTGTCTCTAGAATCAGTGGTAATTTTATTTTCATAGCTAGCTTTGGAGGATCTTATAAGGGATCTCAGCTTCTTACTGAGGCTGACCAGGGAGCTCCTCCACTCATGGGATTTTATTCTTTTTTTACAACAGTTTTGTCCGTTTGTTGTAGAGTTTGTTTATGGCAGGGGACCACCAGATTGGCTTCCTTTTTTTGGAGGATTGCATCTTGGTTCTGTTTGAGATAGCACGATCAATGCACTCGTGTAAGTACTTGTAGAGTGCATTTGTGTAGGATTCAGCAGTCGTAACTGTATTGTCCATCTGCATGGGTGTCATAAAGTTCGCTAGTTCTGTCTTAAGAAGCATGAAGTTGGCTTTGGAGAAATTTTTTACCATGGTTTCCTTAATGGAGGGTGGGGGCGGGATGTGGATATCTAGGGTGATTAGCTTATGGTCGGATCTGACCAACAAGGAGTTGACATCAGGTGTGGAACACCTGTCATGCATGATGGTAATGACTAGGTCTAGGATATTGTTGCCCCTGGTGGGGGTGTGGAAAAGTTGGTCCAGGGCATTGGAATTTATGAATTCCATAAAGCATTGAAGAAAGGAGTTGGTACGTGAGTAGTTTTCCCAGTTAATGGTGGGGTGGTTGAAATCGCCCATTATTAGGGTGGTTGGTTGAACCCTAATATTTTCCAGTATATCAAGAAAAGAGGAGTGGGAATCCTGGGGCATGGTGGGGGATCTGTTACAAGCTACAATTTGGATTGCAGTTTTGCCTAGAGTTAGTTGCACTTGGATACCTCAGATGCGTTATGCTGAGCAACTATACTGGAGGTGTGGATATGCTTAATGAATATGGACATACCTCCGCCTTTGGTGTTCCGGTCCAGCTTAGATGGCCGAAAAGTGTGGTATGAGTTGTAGCCTGGTAATGCAGGGGTGCTCTCTGGAGCCTTGAACCAGGTCTCAGTCACTGCATAGATATCGATGTTCTCCGTTTTAAGGAGTGCCTCAAGGGAGTGCATTTTGAGATTTAGACTTCTAGCACTGAGTAGCATTACCCTCAGTTTTTGCTTGCCTGTTCCTGTTACGGTGGTGAATTTGCCATTTGAACCTTGCCTAAAAAAGGAACTATAGGGGTGGCAAGAGCCTTAGCCAGTATCAGGAATCCCAGGGGTGACAGGTGCAGGCCATCTCTGGCAAAGCATAGTGGTCTGTTGACCATGTCGTCCCAGGCAGATAGATACTGGATCCCCTTAGAATGACACCAGAAGCTTAGCCAATTGTTGAAATTGGTCATTTTGTCTTTGTACTGAGGTATCATTCTGGGCGATGGCAGAATGCTACTCAGGGCTAGGGTCATACCTGCCTGGGCTACAAGATCAGAGAGCTCTTCCATGTCTTTTTTTATGTAATCCAGGGAGGTACGTATCAGGTCATTCACACCAGCATGGACAATGACAGAGTCATATTTGTACTTGTTGTGGAGTGACCTGAGTGTGTGGATTATGTGGCGGATCCTGGCACCTGACAGGCAGCTGACAGTAACCTTCTTGTTTAGCCTGGTGAGTGGGACATCAGTGTGCCTGACTATAGAGTCACCTATGGCTAGTGTGTTGGGTACATTGTTTTGCCTTATGGGCTGTGGTTGAGTTGCACACTGAGTATGTCAGCTATGTGCCATTTGGGTTATGTTGGTGGGGTGGAGGTTACTTGCATTTCTGCTTTGGAGGTGTCTGTTGCTTGAGCAGATTATTATTGAGAGCCTCTGTGAATGTTTTTGTATTACTATGTGTGGATTTTGGTGGTGTAGGTTTAGTGGGACTATGTGATGAGTGTGGTGTGGTGCAAGTGTTTACCTTCTCCTCTTGACTGTCATGTTCAGTCTTGGTTGGAGAGAGCTTTACCTCCAATTTGGCTAGATAAGAGCATCTCTCACAGGTTGTAGTGTTGGGTGGTAGGAGGAGAGGGTTGTCTGTGTACATGAGGCAATTGCTACATTGCCCCAAGATGCCCAGATTCATCAGATAGACAAGAGAGAACACTGGGAGCTGACCCTTGGACATGCCTGAATAAAAACTGTTTTCTTCTAGACAAGTGAGGAAAGTGAGTACAAGAGCTGTTTTTCTCTAAGCAAGTGAGGAAAGTAAGTACAAAAACTGTTTTCCTCTAGGTAATGAGGAAGGTTGAGTACTGTAGTAATTTGTAGCTTATTTAATGCTTACAAGTTCTGAACAAGTGAAGTAAATAAAGTTAAATAAGCACCGCTGTTATCCAAAGGTCCACTCATAAAATGAAAAAACGTGTATATCTAGCAAAATAATATACGAGTAACAGACCACCACAAGACCGTATAAAACAAAAAACAATAAATTTAATAAAAACAAACTGGATGACCGCTTTCACGTACTACCAAGGTACGCTTCTTCAGATCTTAAAAACATGCATCAAACTTCACTTTATATAGGCTACCATTCAAATAGATTAATTGGTTAATTGAACAATTGCTATAACAAACAATCAACCACCATAAGATGACTAGCTACTACATAAAAATGAACTACATCTATACAACTAAAATACACAACATAAATCAATAATACATAAACTATGACCATAAGTTTTCTAAAACCTCATAAATGGCAAATATTAAAAAAAAATATATATATATATATATATATATGTACACATATTCTCAAAAGTGCTTACCTATGTATAAATATTTACTAACATATAATACTTACACATATTATAAATAAAACTACATATTCAAAACACTGAATATTAAATGGATTAATACCAATACCTATAACTATTTAGCATCATAAATGTACACATATATACTGCAAACTAGTGTATAAATATAATAACTCTGTCATACTATCTATATATAATATTATTAATATTGTTATTATTAATATTTTATTTCATTTCAAACTACGTGCTTCAAGTACAGGCTTAATAGTTATGGATTGTTCAAACCAGGTTCATAATGCGCTCGCAGTTTAAAAATCCATCAAAGTTCTATATTCTCTAAATAATTCTTAGTATTACCCCCTCGCCTACTAGGCATCACCATTTGCAGCACCCTAAACTTAAACTCATGTCCCTCATTACCCATAATGTGTTTAGCTAAAGCATTTTGTGGGTTAGATTTTCTGATATCATAAATATGATTATAGACTCTGTCTTTAAGTCTTCTTGTTGTCATACCCACATAAAACGATTGGCATTGAACACACGTAGCCAAATACACAAGGTTAGTACTATCACATGTGGCATGAAACCTTGGTTCAAACATCTTACCCATAGTTGGATGTATAAAAACTTGTGAGGCAGTAATCATCCAACACATATTACACTTGCCACATGGAAACGTACCTACATGCCCCTCATAACCATATTGCTGTCTGATAACTGATTGTCCATGATCTATACAGAGTAACCTTTTTAAATTTCTACTATTACTATAGGTAAATTTTGGTGTCATACCTACTATTTTAACAATAGAGGGATCAACTGTCAATATATGCCAATGTTTCTTTATGATCTTCACTAACTCTTTACTATCATTAGTGTACCTCATAATAAAGGACACTCTCAGATCATTGACATTCTCACTAGTAATAACACTTTGCCGTCTAGTACATATCTTACTATCCACTTTCTTATACCCGTTCAAAATCTAGGCTCTTACTTTTCTCACCATGGAAATATTATAACCTCTCTCTATAAAGAGGCATTCCATGGTGTCTGCATGTTCATTTAAAGTTGTTCTTTCCTTACATAACCTGGTCAGTCTAATGAACTGATCTTTGACTATATTTGGGAATATAAAATGTGGATGCATACTATTGAACTTTAGCAATGTATTTTTCCAACACATTTTTCTGAAAAGAGAAGTAGAGATACTACCTTCTAAACTTTTATGAATTGTTATTTCTAAAAAATCAATCTTACAACTAGAATGTTCTATAGTGAACCTTAAAAAACTTGTTGTGGATTCTAGATACCTAATGAACTCATTGAGCTCTTCTACAGTACCATTCCAAAACAATAGTACATCATCTACAAATCGCCTATACAATAAAATTTTCTTATAAAATTCACTATTAAAAAGATATTGTTGCTCCCAAAAATGCACTAATAAGTTGGCATATGTATTAGCACATGGGGTGCCCATAGCGACACCCCATTTTTGTAGATACAACTTATTATTAAACATAAAGACATTATTAGAAAGAACAATGTCTAATAAAGTGCAAGTCAATAACTGTTGGTCATTATTAAAATTAGAGTTACAATTCAATAGCTCCCTTATGGCCTCAATCCCATAAGAATTAGGAATTGAGGTAAACAAATTCCTCACATCCATAGTAACTAATAGACATGTATCTGACAGACCATCATTGAAAGATTGTTCTAAAGTATTAATCAATTGATAACTATCTTTCAAGACAGTGGGTATATTCCTAACCAGTGGACTCAGTAACTTCTCCAGATAAACAGAAATTGTTTCAGTGGCCCACCCTTCACCCGCAACTATAGGGCGCATTGGTAACGGAAAAATCCCTTTGTGAATTTTAGGTAGTCCCTTAATGTAGGGAATAACAGGAAATGAGGAAGGTTGAGTACTGTAGTAATTTGTAGCTTATTTAATGCTTACAAGTTCTGAACAAGTGCTGAGCATGAATAAGCAAATTCAAGTGCTAAAACTAAGAATCTGTATCTGAACTAGACTAGGTACAGGAAGGAAACAAGTGCAAATGTGGGCTTTTAAATCAGAAAGTTGAGAGAGATGGAAAATTGCCCAAATGGCCAATAACTACAATTTCTGGGCCAGAAACCACTCCTTATGTGGTAGATAGGTTACCTAATGCTTACCACTCCCACTGATAAACTAGAAGGCTTCCCTCCAACACATAAAAGCTTGGGGGGCTCAGGAGCTTACAGACAGTCCTGGATACAGCAAATCTGCATCTGGACTAGACTAGTTACAGGAAGGGGGGAAACAAATGCAGGCTTTTAAATCAGGAAGTTGAGAGAGAGATGGAAAAACTGCCCAAACGGCTAGTAACTACAATTTCTGGGCCAGAAACCACTCCTTATGTAGTAGATAGGTTACCTAGCTAGCAGGCTTCCGTCCAACCCAGACAGGCTTGGGGGGGGGGTCAGAAGCTTACAAACAGTCCTGGATATAGAAAATTTGTATCTGGACTAGACTAGTTACAGGAAAGGCAGGAAACAAGCATAACTTTTTGTTACAGTTAAGCAGAACACAGGGAGATTCTAGCAAAGTTTTTTTTGTAAAGGAAAGGGAGAGAGGGGAAGCAGAAGATAATTAAAGGTTAAGAAACTAAGTGGGTTGGCCTTCTCAAATGTTCTCTATGTATTAGTTAGATTGAGCTAATGACACTAGACTGGGAGATCCCTGGAGTGTCCCAGATCAAATTTACAGTAGGGGCAGGCAACTGCAAAGCCACCAACTATAACAGCAAAACACCAACAGGCAGGGAGGGTGGGTAACAATACTACAGCTACTAGCCTACACTATTTTAGACAGTAAACACTACCGAAATGTTTATCACAGCAGAAGAACAACAATGAGACACAAAATGAAAGTTTTAAACAGATAAAGGAGCAAGGAGACTCTAGAGAATGCTTTTAACTGCAAACAAATCAGTTATATGATACACTCCTTGGCAGGAAATCAGAACAAACAAATATCTTTTGCACAGTGAAACTAGCTAAAAAGCTTTATAAACAGTATGACAGTAAAAACCTTATTTATCAGGCCCTGTAAGGCAGACAATTTTAGTTTAACCGTGCAGATTAGTTAATAGCAATAAAATACAGTAAAAAGTATGCAGCAGGCAATAAAAAGTGCTATATATATAAATTGCTAGAAGCAATAACTAGTAAAAATAAGCAAAAAAAAAAAAACAGGATACTTATATATCTCAAATCAGAGTTGTAGTCATTGGCCCTCCTCCACTCGGCTCATTGTGTTTATAGACAGAAATCCTGTCAAAGTTAGGGCTTAAGTACCAGAAGATACAACCTTAAACAACTTTTTTTAAAAAAGCTCAAAAGAACCAATGAGTGCTTACTCCAAGCCCTAGACCATCCAACCTCCACCAGTCAGCAGCCATTCATCACAATCCTGTCACAAAGGTAAAGAAAGGCTTCTACTAATACAAGATGGCCTGCTCATGTGCTCAGAGCAACCACTGCAAAAACAAATGGGCCCAGAGACAGCAAATCTGAACTGGGACACCACTGTTGGTGAAAGGTTAGGAGCTATTGGCGAGTAGTCAGTAGTGGTTACTTACAGCATGCTGCTGTTATCCAGGAAAATGAGAAATGCTTTTGTGATATAAGAAACTATCACTGAGTAGTGCTATATATGTATACCATTATGTGAGGATAATGGTTATAAGATTTGAGATGGTTGAACTGTGTCAACAAAACCAGGCTAGTTTATGGACCATAAAGCATCTAAACTATGAGGAAGTTTGCCCACTGATCACAAGCATCTGTTTTTCTCCATTACAGTTCATGATCCCTAAAAAATAATTTCTATGTTATAATATCCAACACAAACTGTTAGGAGTCAAGCCTTATATGACTTTTTTATAGCATAATTTATCATGTCCGTTATGACCTGTTCCATGGCCTTGCAGATGAGGATCATCAGGCCGATAGGTCTATCATTCTTAGGGGTCCATGGTGGTTGCTGCTGTTGTGTGCCAAACCTCAGGGACAAAAAACAGTGCACATTTAACACTGTTCAACAAAAATCCTTGTATATTAGGTTCAATAGTGGAGTCATTTTTTTTTTTTTATTTTGGAGAGTACCTTTAGCAACTGTTCTTTTGTGATGTTAGGGGATTGGAGATCCTTAGGTAAATGTTGGCTTTTTATAGATGTGTGTTGGGTGGAATTTTTTTGAATTTGTTTGCTAATATATTTTTTGATACTCAGTGGATCAAAGTAGGTAGTGCAGTTATGAATATGTTCAGGGCAGTATTGACTGTTATTTTGAAATGTCCTAAGTAAGGAAAGATTTTTAATTATCCTTAGCTTCAGATGCCAGCCTTTATTCATGGGGAGCCTTTGTTTCCCTGATGGTATTTTTGAGTACCTTGGTTAACCTTTTGATGTTAACCTTGATTTGTGTCTCTTTAATTTTGCTATATATTATAATAAGCTTTTTCCCTTTTTATATTGTTTATTTATGCACATGGAACACCAGGCTGGTTTGCCCTTATTTTTCTGTTTTTGTTTCGTTGTGGTAGGGATTGACTGATTTATCCAGTTTTCTAGGTAAGCATAGAATTTGTTTGCATAACTATTAGCAATGTCATGTTTTGGGGGGGGGGGTTACAGTTGTATTGAATTTTGAGGCTTCATCGTAGAATAGTAGGCAGTTTGTACATTTGAATTCTTTAAATACTGTGATATTTGCATCTGCTGGTATGGGAATTTGGAAATTGAAGGTTACCAATTTGTGGTCAGACTTGAATGGCTAGAGGTATACCAGTAGGATAATGCATATAGATTTTTGTAAGGACCAAGTCAAGAACATTTTTTTCTCTAGTGTGCTCCTTGCAGATTTGTTCCAGGGAATTCTTGTTTATGAAATTTAATTTTTTTTGGCATAGCCTACATTTGAGGTACAGGTCTTCAAGTTCATTGATGGGCATTGGAAGTCTTCCAGGATGATTGATAGAATTTTTGTGTAAATGAAGGCCATTCATTGTATTTATGAAGTGGACATGGTTTTTGTTGGTCATCAGTGGGGACCTGCAATATGCTGTGATTTGGTAGTTTTTATTTAGAGTGGGATTAATAGGCTTGGTTTGTGAGTGTCTGGCAATCTGTCTTGAGACAATGCAGTCTTCAAAAAATGGTGAAACACCACCCTAGCTCCCATTGGGTTTAAGGGTGTGGTAGACACAGACCTGTATAGAGGGGTCACTTTCTACACTTTTGACCCAGGTTTCAGTAATAATGTTCTTGTGGATATGCTTCAAATGCACAAGGGTTCAAGGTCAGGTAATTTGTTATTTAGACTGTTAGCAGTGCCAAATTCATATTGTCTGGTGTATTACTTGCTATGATGTTTAGGTTGGAAGATCCATTAGTTGAACTCTGTCTAAAAAAAAGCACCATGGGGACACCAAAGGTTTTAGCCAGTATGCAAAAGCCATGTAATGAGAGGTGCTTTCCATCCTTGGCAAAGCAAGTAGGGCTGTGCAGTAGTTCAACCCATGCTGACATATCCTGGATACCCCCAGCATAACATTTAGCTATTCAGCCAGTTGTTGAACTCAGTCATCTTTTTTCTTGTAACTTGGAATCATTCTTGGAAAACATAAGATTCCAGTCAATACCAGAGTCTTTTCTGTATTTTTGACAGAAATGTCTCTCTGTATCTATCTGCATATCCCTTAAGTTCTTGGGTACCAAGTCGTTTACACTTCTTTTTTTTTCAGACTTTGTCTTACTCTTCAATGTTTTACTCCAGTATTTCAACATATTCTACCAAACTAAGATTACATTGTAATAGTTATGGAAGAAGAAAATGAATCAAACTAGTGACCTCTGGTCCACTAGGGCCCCAGAACTTATAGGGTTCTAGGTACCCTGTGGTATATTTTAAAGCATTTATAGTATGCTTTTGATCTTTTGTCTGCCTTGAAAAAAGTGAAAGAAAAAAAAACATTTTCACACTTAGTCTTACTGATGAGCTTTTTCCCCTGTACTTTCAACACATCCTAACTACCCAGACAACATAGAAAGTTTGAGAAGTACCATCAGAGAAGTCAGTCTGAGCACTATGCCATCACAAAAGTCATCTACTCCACAGGCAGCGCACAGAGTCAGAGAGCACCATTAGAGAAGTCAATCAGAGTACTACCATCTGAGAATGCAGCTGCTCCACAGGTAACCTAGAAAGTCAGAGAGCACCATCAAAGAAGTCAGTCAGAGCACTACCATCATAAAAGTCATCTACTCCATAGGCAACACAAAAAGCCAGAAAAGTACCATCAGAGATGTCAGTCAGAGTACTACCATCACAGAGCTCATTTACTGCACAGGCAACACAGAGAACCGGAGAAGTACTATTAGTGACGTTAGTCATGGCAGTTCAGTCAACATGCAGCATCTAAATGAAATCTGTGACACTAATTGTTTAATGAAGGATATTACTGAGTAAATCACATGTGCCAGTATTACAGACAAGTAGAAAGTTATCCTACATCACTGAAAACCACACACTTTCCAGCTTTTACTCAGTGTTCATAGAAAAGTGAAAGCAATCTGAAAATTCCCTATGGCAATGTCACCTGTCATGACTATATATTCAGTCAAAGAGGATAGCCTCTATGGTTTAGATGTGTTGTATCAAACACTGGCAAAAAAGGACAGACACAGATACGTGCACCTTTAAAATAAAGAACATATTTTATTCAGTGTAAGTGACTGAAATGCTAAAGTTGTTATAAAAATACATCTGTAGTATCAGGCAGGTTTGGCATTGAAAACTGATAGAAGACTGTTAATGTTCTGCCAAGGTAATTGAGAAGTCACAGCAGACACAATCTTGCAACAGCCTAAGAGATGGCTTTACACATGGGTATCATTACATGGACATTACCATAATAAGATCAACAATTTCCATGTCAATCAGAGATGAAAGAGTTCTATACAGTTAGCCAAATCAAGATCCAGAACTAACTGTGGCTCAGAGCATAACATTTTTACTGTAAAGTTTAAACTTACAGAAGGCAAGAAAAGTGACTAGGCCAGTGAGATATGAGCTGAGCAAGATTACAAATGAATATCAGCTGGAGATGAAAAATAGGTATAAGAGATTATGGCATGGTGGACAGAGTACCTGAAGAACTAAAGGCAGAAGTTTTTGATATTAACCCGAAAGTGGCAAAAGTAATTCTAAACAGAAAGAAGATTAAGAAGGCAAAATGTCTGTGAAGGCATTAGAAGTGGCTGAGAAACAAAGGATATCTAGAGACAATGGGGACAGGGTACGGTATGTAAAACTTTAATGCACGGTATCCTAAATAATAGCAAGAGTAGGTAAGGAGGGATGTAAAATAATCAACACAAAGAACTGGAAGAAAATAAAATGTGAACGACAAGGGATCTCTTATTTAATTTTTTTGTTTGAGGGTTTTCATTAAAACAAAAAGTCTTGTAAAATGTGATATCAGTTCAAATGGAGATGGCAAAAATCAACTGTATAAAAGATCAGCCTGCCAAAACATTAGTGAGTGCATGTACCTCAAAAGCTGAAAACAGACATCTTAAAAACTGTTACATATAATAGGTTGGAGTAATAACTTCTTATAGTGGCAACACTTTCCATATTATCATGGAATGTGAATGGTCTAACAGGTATAGACAAAAGGAAAGAACATTGAATTATATATTTTTTTATATTATTTATTTAAATAAAAGTTGATAAATAACTATTAAAAAAATCCAGAGTGCAAATAGTAATGCTTCCAGGAAACACATTTGGAAAGAAGTGAGCATGTGAATTAGATAAAGAAAGGATTTCAGGATGGATATTCATCAGAATATTAAGCACAAATTAAAAGGAGAGCACCTATAGTAATTGCTAGAAGAGCTCCAATAGTAATATAAAAGGAAAAAGGTAGTAATGGAAAATGTGCAGTAGTAAGGAGTTACTGGCAAGGGAAGAGAATTATGCTGGCATATATTTATATTCCATCTAAAACAGGTGTCAGACGTTAAGAAAATCTTGGGAGAAATAATCATTTTTCAGTAGGGAGTATTACTTCTAGATGGGAACTAGTTTTTGATTTGCAACAGTGAGGATGTGTTGAGAGGCCTAGAAGGGAAAATATAACAAAAGAGTGTAGATTTATGAAAAGATGTATGACAATATTTAGTAAGGAAGATATGAATTCAGTAGCAGGAACTCATGGAAAATTTGTGTTATTCCCCTAGGTATAGTACCTGGGCTATAATAGACAAGGGTCCCTATCAGTTCATGGAAAAATCAGTTCAGCGAACGGCATTTTCAGTCCAATTACATCTAACATGTAATTTGTTGATATTAAGATCACAGTTCAGTGAGGATCAGGAAATTTGCTCTTTCCACATTGTAGTGCAATCTAGGAGTTGGTATATATAATTAATGGGGGGGGCACAGCACCCCACATGAGGGGAATTTGATGAATGGCATAGAAATGTCATTCGTTGAAGTGACTGTTCAGTGTGTTGATACAGACCCAATAGACAGAAGTTATATTTCACAAGAACATGTGCATTTAAGTGAGAGCTTTGATTTGCATCCAATAACTATTTAAGATCATGCACCAATAATTAAAATTAAAATGCAAGGTAATGAAGTAAAATGAAACACTGGCACTTCCCCATCTACCTGTTAAAAATGAATTTAAAGAATGGATAGTGGAAATTATTTGGGAGTTATTAGGGAAGATGGAAAGTACTTCAAAAGTTATAGCTAGTGGGTGGAAGTGGAGTTTAAAAATAGGGTAGAAATATAAGAAAAAGAGGTATGGTCAAGAAGGAGCAATAATTATTTAGAGGGGCTGACAAAGGTTAAAGTATTGCAGAACAGAGGAAATCTCACAAAACAAGAAAAGGTGTGACTGCAGATTGCTAAAGAAAAAATTATGGAGCACCTGGATAGCATGCATGAGTTTAGATGTATTGCTGTTAAGCAACAGTTTTTTGATAACTCTAGAGCTCAAAATCTTTCAGCACATCAGCTTAGGAAACAAGAAAGTAGAAAGGGCTGTTGCCAAACTTAGGGAGATAATAACAAGAGAAATAACCAAAGATCCTATAGAGGTATTAGAGAGATTTTGGAAATGTTGTGAAAATGTGTCTAAAGCATTGAAATATGGAAATCAATCAAAAGCACAAATGGAAATCTTTATGGAAGATTAAATATGCCAATGTTAGAGGTAGGTGAGGCTCAACAGTTAACAGTTAAGATAAGAGGAGATGAGATAAAAACTGTGATGTATAACCAATTTGGAGGAATGTCTCCAGGTCTTCAGGAAAAGATAATATTCTTGTGAAAGTTTGGAAGGAAGAAAGTGATAAAGATCTGGAATTTTTTTTTTTTGGCAGTATTTTAAAATGAGGGGAAGCACCAATGTTGTGGGAAAAAAACTGTGGTGGCTATAATATTTAAAGGCAGTACAGACCCATCAGATCCAGCTTCATTTAAGACCATTTTAATTGTAAACCATGATTATGTAGTGTTTATATCTATAATAGCTAAAATAATGGCAATGTTTTTGCTAAAGTTGATAGATATGGGTTAGTGTGGTTTTATAGGAGGGAAGCAAATATTTAACAACATTAATAGATCAGTTATGATTCAGAGAGAAGACAATACCACTGTTGTTGGTGGGTCTTGATAAATACAAAACATTAAACAGTGTAAGCTGGGATTTTGTGAGTAGGACAGTGGAACTATTTGCATTCCCTGATAAAATAATAAGGTTACATAGGAGGATATATGAGAGATCAGAGGTAAAAAATGAAGTGGGAGTGTTCCTGTTTGATAAGTTGTGTCTGAACAGAGGAACCAGGCAGGGATGTCCTCTTCCCCTGTGTTGTTTGTGTTCAAGAAACGTTGGCTTTATTTGCAGACAAAATTATTTTATAACTGATAAAACTAGCAAAGGACATCTCAGAACATTCTGAGACGGTTTGAGTTTTGAGCTATGAAATGAATGAAGATAAAACAAAGGCTATATATGTAAACCATGTACCTAAACATGAATTGGTTCAGCAATACCCATATTTATGAGGACATGTTAAAATGAAGTATCTAGGAGAATGGGTTAAAAAGGATTCTGTTGTAGCTAAGGATATGTGGGAAGAAACTAAACAGAACATAATAGAAAACCTGAGAAACTGGAAGCTCTTTTCTATGGATATGGATAGCAAGATCCAAGCAGTGAAAATATTTTTAATTTCTAATCATATACACAGGTCAGGCATATTTTTATCAACCAGACAGGAAGTCAGGGATAGCAATTAATAAATAGTTAAAACGTTTTATCTGGGAGGGGAAGAGGGCAAGTCTTAAGTGAGATAAGTTGATCCTTTCAAAAGAACAAAGTGTTTAGACTTACTTGATTTGAATGGATATTTTAGAGCTACATAGTTAAGGCTCATACATAACACAAGCAGAAAGGTACAATTCAAAGTGAAAAAAGATGAAGAAGGGAGGAAATTCGAGAAATAAGGAGTGAGTGGGCTTTTGAATGCAGATCCTTACGGAGAATAGTAGTCCTACAGAATATCATAGAAATAAAGAAGCAGAAAGTATTCTTAGAACTAAACCAATGTGGGAGTAGAGACAGGAGATTTTGCCAATAGGGATGACTGCAATTAGGGGTACAGAGAATAGGCAATGGGTGTGGAATTTACTGGAGGAAACTCTTAAAGGAACCAAACTATTGGAAACAAATAATTAGACAGAGAAAGGCAGCTGAATTGGAAGAGGCCAAGAAGACATTTGGACTGCAGACTAGAGACTGCCCTCCCTATCGGAGATTGATATCAGAGTACAGGCTAAGAGAAAGGACTAGAGGAATCCTAAATGAAATACCTGCACTTGTAGTAGAGTTTTAGTTGAACCCAGAACAGAATCTGCTGTTTAAAAAAAAGAGATAATTAGCAGGGCATGTAAAATATTGCACAATAATTATAGGAATCAGAGGAGGTTAGACAATATTGGGAAGCGAGATTAGATAAGCAATTCATAAAGAAACAATGGGAATATGTGTATGGCTCCCAAATATGCAACAAAGTCTTGAAGATTTAGGATTTTTGCCTGGAAATGTTTGCATAGGTATTTTTATACTTCAAGCAGACTCCAAAGAATTTTCCTCAGATAGATGACAATTGTTGGAGGTGTGATGGAGAATTAAAGAGGTAGCTGGGAATGTATATTTTGGGAGTGTAATGCATTGGTAGACTTCAAAATTCTCTACAGAGTGCTGTGCCAGAATTACTGGGCGAGTAAATGTATGTAATTAAGGAAATGATTTGTTTGATCTGGGATTCAGGATATGAATTGCCTAGACATAGTAAGGCCTTGTTAAGTTTAATTGTGGTGGCTGGCAAAAAGCAATTACAAGAAAATAGAAATCAGAGTCTAAATCAACTATATTTGAAGTAGTGAATATCGTAACAGAGAAAAAAGAACTGGAAATGGGATTTTAGAAAAGGTGTATGAGCAAATTGCATAGAAGAAAAATGGAAATCGTGGAAACAACACATGCAGAAAAATGTTTTGGAGGAGAAGTGAGGTTTAAAGGAAGGCAGGAATTGATCGGTTTATGTAATCTTGGATTGATTATATTATACAAAAGAATATATGTGATGTATAATGTTGGTAGCTGTAAACAAGTTAATATGGGTTGTTTTCTTTTATATACATGTAAGTGTGCCTGTGTCACAAGTGATAATTTAATAAAGATGTTTAAAAAACTGTAAGACATTGAGAGATAGGTATATAAGATTGAGGTCAGAAAGGAAGTAAGAGGGGAGCTGTCACTGAAAGTAATGCTGGGGAAATTTAGAAAGTACTACCAGGTTTTATTTAAGGAAGAAATACAATGTGATATGGGTGTTGGAGAACAGAAGGAGGAATGAGAAGTAGAAGAAAGGCAGAGGTTGACTGAGATAGAAAATGGGAGTTTGATAAAACCAATAATAAGAGAAGAGGTAAAGAAAACATAGGAAAAATAGCAAAAAAGAACTCCCCACACCATGACCAAAGTCCCATGGAGGCTTGGGAACTGATCCAGGAAAAGCTAGTAGGAATATGTGTTCACCTCTTTAAAAAATATAATGAAGGCACTACTCAACCTGATTTCTGGAGGGTGACAGTAATAGTAGTGCTCTATTAAGGAAGGGAATGATACAGTGTCTATGTCATTCTACAGGCCATTATCAATTATCGACTTTAAACCACGATTATAAATGTTTTCCGGAGATACTAGCAGATAGATTGGGAAAATAGTACCTGGATGTATATATGAAAATCAAATGGGGTTTGACGGACTGAGTAGACCATAGCGAGAACCTAATAAAAATGTTAATAATATAGGATGTTTAAGACACAAGAAAGGAGCTAGTCCTAATCTTTTTGGATGCAGAAAAAGCATTTGACTCTCTCAGATGGGGTATCTGTTTGGGACATTAGATAGATGGGGTTTCCTGGAAGAATGGATGAAAATAATTAGGTATGAATGTAAGGGTCCGACAATCAAGGTGAACATCAGTGCAGGTCTGTCACAGAGAGCAGATATGTAGAGACAGACAAGGCAAAGGTGCCCACTTTTCCCACTGCTCTTTTTTATGCACACTGACATGCTGACAGAGAAGATAAATGGGTCAAGAAAGAGGGGACATTGATAGAGATAGAAGGAAGAAAATGCAGTTCATGAAGATGATGATCTTATTTATTTATTTTATTTTTTATTTATTACATTTGTTAACCGGGAAAAGCCCGACTGGGCCAGGAGACCGTTTTCAGCGGAGGCCAGGGGAGAAAAGCTCCAGAAAAACAGTACACTACAATACCAAACACAGTACAAATGTACATATGACTATTTACACATGAATATTAAAACATGCAAATTATGTTACAAACTTATTTACAGAGCATGAAAAATGATGGTACAATACAAATAACATATTGCTCACTTAGAATGTTACACATAAAAATAGTGGGTTGAAACAGTTTTGAATATTGCAAAGTCAAACAAAATACACCTTTAGATGCAGAGTATTCTCAGGGGTGCCAACACTTTTTAAGAGATGGATTAGGGGAGAGAAATTATGGTAAGAGGATGCAGACTATTGTAGAGTGGAAATGGGAAGGATAGGATAAGAGTAGTTAGCCTGGAGTATGATAGGAGTAGAGCCAATGAGTAGCTAGGTAGTTATGTAGTAGTTGTGTGAACTAGTGAGGGTGTGGGTTTTTAATGACGGTTTGAGGGAAGGTATTCCAGAGCTTGGTAATTTTGTTGGAGTAGAGACAGTCACCATGATAGTTGGGGGAGTGGGTGACCTTCAGCATAAGTTTATTGGAGGATCTGAGGGGCCTGGGATTGTTACTAGGCTGGACAAGATTGAAGAGAGCAGGACATTTTGTGGGTTGGTGAATTAACTTGTGGGTCATAGTAAGTTGGTTGAGAGCTAAAAGGTTTGGGAGTTCTAGCCAGTTTAGCTGAGAGTGCAAAGTACAGTGGTGAGTCCTGTGTGAGGCATTAGTGGCAAACTTGGCAATTTTGTTATAACAAGATTCTAGATGATTTATAGTTCATAGGTTCATAGGTTGGTACTAGGCTATCAGCCCTAGGGCCTATACAAGCCTAGCCATAACAATTCCCTGGCTATTTCTTCCCACACTATTTACTTCCCTGGACCCCTGTCTAGCAGGGCGACTGACGTGATCCCCGGGGTGAATTTCCTTTCTCCCATCCAATCGTCAAGGTTCCTTTTGAAGACGACCAAAGAGGCACTCCGCTTGACATGTATGGGCAATCTATTCCAGAGTCTGGGGAGTCTCTGGGTCAGGAACCTATCCCTCCAGCATGTTTTGTTTGTTGTGATGACAAGGTTTAGATCCCTGGAGTGTGTGGCTCTGAGGGATTGGGATTTCTTTAAGTGTAGCATGTCCAACAGCTTTGGGTTTGAAATGGCCTTGTATGTTAAGCAAAGATTGCCTCTGAGTAGACGATATGCGACAGAGTATAGCTGGAGTTTTTTAAGGCGGTCAGCGTAGGGCATCTGCTTTAGGCCTGTGATTCTTTTAGTGAGGTATTTCTGTGGCCTTTCCAGTTGTTGCAGATGTCTTGAGAGGTACATACCAAACTGGGCATTGTATTCTATAATGGGTCTAATGAGGGATGAATACAGTGGGACAATGACCTCCTTTTTTCTGGATGAAAAGCCCTTGGTGATGAGGTGTGCCACATAGAAGGATTTCCTGACTGTTGTGGTGATGTGGTTATCGAAGGTGAGACCACTGTCCACCTGTGTCCCTAAGTCTCTTATCAAACTTTCGGTGTTTAGTGTACTGCCACCTATATGGTAATTCACGGATACATGTTTTTTCCCAAAGGGGATAACTATACATTTCTTGGCATTGAGCTTGAGCCCATGGCTCTGACACCAAGCATCTGTTTCTGTAAGGCTCTTTTGTAGAGTATCCACATCATTTGGGGATTCAATAATGGCTCCCAGTTTGCAGTCATCTGCAAACTTTGTTATCCAGAGTCCCTTAGTGTTGGCCTGTACTTCAGAGAAGTAGATGCCAAACAAAAGCGGTCCCAGGACTGAACCCTGAGGTACTCCACTTGTCACTTGTCTGGAGCTGGATTTGGAGTCTGCTACTTTTACAGTGTGGGTTCTATCAGTAAGCCAGTTAGCAACCCATTAGGTGACGTAGGGATTAATGCCCAGCTTAGAAAGTTTATCTATGATTCCAGAGCGGGGGATGGTGTCAAAGGCCTTGGCAAGGTCTAGATAGGCTGTGTGGACCACCTTACCCTTGTCCATGGCTCTGGAGACTGATTCAAAGAAGTCAATCAAATTCAGGAGGCAAGATCGGCCCTTCACGAACCCAAACTGGGTGGGGTCCAGTGTTTGAAGGTTGGCAATGTCTTTGTTTATAAGTTCCATGATAATACGCTCCATGGCCTTGCAGATAAGGCTTGTCAGACTGACAGGACGGTAGTTTCCAGGATCCAAGGTGGATCCCCCCTTGTGGAGTGGGATAACTGTAGCTGTGCGCCACTCAGTGGGCACGAAACCTGAGGTGAGGCTATGATTAAACATGACACTTAGGTGAGGTGCCAGTTCATATTGTAGTTCATGTAGTACACAGCCCGGGATGTCATCTGGTCCCATGGATGCTGTATTCTTAGCTTTGGAGAGTGCGTTTTTTACCTGTGTGGCCGTTATTACCGGAATTTGGCAATCTTCCGGTATTGAGATGGGCCATTTAGGGGATGAGAGGGGAGTGAAGTTGGCACTGAATCGATCTGCCAGGATATTGGCAATATCCTTGGTATCAGTATATTTAATGCCATTCTGTTTTATCTCAGAGCAGATCTGAGCATTGCCATTTAGATTCTTGACATAGTTATAGAATGCCTTGTTGTTGTCTTTGGAATCTTTGGCAATTTTATTTTTGTAACTAGCTTTGGAGGATTTTATGAGGGATCTCAGTTTCTTACTGAGGCTGGTAAGGAAGTTTTTTGCATCCTGGGATTTTCCTCTTTTTCTGCAACAGTTTCTTTCTTTTGTTGTAAAGTTTGTTTACGGCAGGGGACCACCAGATTGGCTTCTTTTTTTTGGATGAGAGCATCTTGGTTCTATTTGGGATGGCACGATTTATGCATGAGTGGATGTGCTCATACAGTGCCTTAGTGTAGGATTCAGCAGTTGAACTTTCAGCTCCCGTCTGCATGGGTGTCATGAAGTTTGTCACTTCTGACTTGAGTAGCACGAAGTTGGCTTTGGAGAAGTTTTTTTATGG
Source organism: Protopterus annectens (assembly GCF_019279795.1). Taxonomy (NCBI): domain Eukaryota; kingdom Metazoa; phylum Chordata; order Ceratodontiformes; family Protopteridae; genus Protopterus; species Protopterus annectens. The sequence goes on from NC_056746.1 coordinate 8,273,499, forward strand.
AGGTTTCCTTACTGGGGGGTGGGGGTGGGATGTGGATGTTAAGGGTGATTAGCTTATGGTCAGACGTGACTAACGAGGGGGTGATCATAGGTGTGGAGCATTGATTTCCCATGTTGTTAATGACCAGGTCTAGGATATTGGAGCCCCTGGTGGGACTATGGATTAGTTGATCCAGGGCGTTGGAATTTATGAATTCCAAGAACCGTTGGGCAAAGGTGTTGGTACATGAGTAGCTTTCCCAGTTAATGGCAGGGTAGTTAAAATCACCCAGTATTAGGGTGTTTGGTTCTATCTTAATATTTTCCAGTATGTTTAGAAAGGTGTAGTGAGAATCTTGGGGCATGGTGGGGGATCTGTAGCAAGCTACAATTTGGATTGCAGTCTTACCTAGTGTTAGTTGCACCTGGAGAATTTCAGACGCATTGTGTTGGGCAACTAGCCTGGTGGTGTGAATATCCTTGGTGAATATTGACACTCCTCCACCTTTAGTGTTTCGGTCCTGCTTTGGTGGCGAAAAGTGTGGTAAGAGTTGTAGCCTGGTATTGCAGGGGTGCTCTCTGGAGCCTTGAACCAGGTCTCAGTTACTGCACAGATATCGATGTTCTCCATTTTAGGAGTGCCTCGAGAGAGTGCATTTTGAGGTTTAGACTTCTAGCATTGAGTAGCATTACCTTCAGATTTTGCATGCTTGTACCTGTTACGGTGGTGGTTTTGTTCTTTGAACTTTGCCTAAAAAGGCACTATGGGGTGGCAAGAGCCTTAGCCAGTAACCTGAATCCCAGAGGTGACAGGTGCAGACCATCTCTGGCAAAGCATCGTGGTCTGTCAATCATGTCGTCCCAGGCAGACAGATACTGGATCCCCTTTGAATGACACCAGAAGCTTAGCCAATTGTTGAAGTCGATCATTTTGTCCTTATATTGTGGTATCATTCTGGGCGAAGGCAGGATGCTACTCAGGGCTAGGGTCATACCTGCCTGGGCCACATGATCCGAGAGCTCTTCCATGTCTCTTTTCATGTAGTCCAGGGAGGTACGTCTCAAGTCATTCACTCCAACATGGACAATGACAGAGTCATATTTGTACTTGTTGTGGAGTGACTTGAGTGCATGCGTTATGTGGCGGATCCTGGCACCCGACAGGCAGCTGACTGTAATTTTCTCCTTGTTCAACCTGGTGAGAGGGACATCAATGTGCCGGACTATAGAGTCACCTATGACTAAAGTGTTAGGTACATTGTCTTGCCTTAGGGGCTGTTGCTGGGTGGCACACAGGTGTTTTGAACTATGTGACACTTTGGTTGTGATTGGTGTTTGTTTGCATTTCAGCTTCAGAGGTCCTTGTTGCTTGGGCAGGTCTTTTGAAGGTTAGTAAAAATATGAGATCTTTTGAGGGTCTTTTGAAGGTTAGTGAAAATATGAGATCCATAGAGGAGGGAAGAAAGAAGGTGAGATCAGGCAGTGGCAAGCCTGGCGTTGCAGGTAAGATATGGGGCTGGCCCTGTATAAGGTGCCAAGCTTGATGTGCACTTTTTAATTGTCAAAGAGACATGTTTTTCAAAAGTTAGATTTTCATCAATAGTGATACCTAGGAGTTTAGTATGGGTTGTGGGTTCAGTTTTGGTTCCGTTTGGAGAGAGGATTGAGAGAGAGGTTTGACATGGTTTGGATTTTTTATGTTTGATTTAGTTTTATTAGGGTTTAGAATAAGCTGATGTTCGAACAGGTATTTTTTCATGTTTTGAAGAGATGATTGCATTTTTAATTGAAGTTGTAGGGGAGAGGGTGCGGAGCATGTAAAGGTTGCATCATCAGCGTATTGGACAATGGTGGCTAGATTGGGAGCAGAGCTGAGGTCATTTGTGAATAAGATGAAGAGGAGAGGACCAAGAATAGAACCTTGGGGCACACCAACAGAGTTGGGGAGTGGGGGGAAAGAGTGTTTTCCCATTTGGTTACTTACTGCCAATTGGAAAGATGGCTGATAAACCAGGACAGAGTAGATGAACAGAGGCCAAATGTTGAGTTTGTTGAGTAGAAGCTGGTGGGAAATGGTGTCAAAGGCTTTTGACATGTCAAGAAAGAGCGAGGAGACAGCTTGGCCTTCATTCAGGAGATTTTGAATGGTGTTGATAAAAGTGACTAGAGCAGTTGCAGTACTATGTTTAGGTCTGAAGCCGTGTTGTGAATTGGATAAGAGATTGTTACTAAGGAAGTTGTTAAGGAGTTGTTTGTAGATACATTTTTCTAAAATTTTGGCTAGTGGAGAAAGAATGGCTATAGGGCGGAAGTTGGTTAGGTCTTTGGAAGGACCACCTTTGTGGAGAGGGATGATGTGGGATATTTTCCAGAGAAGTAGGGCATAGTGTTCAGCAACTGAGTGATTAATCAAGATAGATATGGAGTAGGCAATAGATGGGGCTGCGATTTTTAGAAATTTGTTGGGAAGCTAATCTATTGCCAGACAGCAGGGTTTCAGTTTATCAAGGAGTGATTTTATGTAGCTTGTTTGAATGGAATTGAAGGAGAAATTGTTAGTACTATTAAGGGTAGGGGTGGGAAGAGTGATGGGTGTATTTGGTATGTTGCCTAGTAGAAAGGTTATGGAGTTTATGAAGTGGGAGTTGATTTGAATTGCGATGGGATCAGAGTTGTTTGTTGTTGCTGGGGTTGGGGTAGGGGTGTGACCAGGGCATAGGAGATAGTTGATTTCCCAGAATTTGTGGGGGTTAAGGTGTTGTTGCTGGCATGTTAGAAAGTATGACTGCTTGTCTAATTTGATTTTTTTGCTTGATTTCGTAGTTGTTTGTAAGTAGTGTGGTTATATCTGTTTTTGGTGGAGTGGTAGGCTGACCAAGCTCTATCCCTTTGTTTGAGTAAAAGTTTAGTTTCAGTGGTTAACCAGGGCAGAGGCTTGGATTTTGAGCCAACTTTCCTAGTTGGAGCTAGATTATTGAGTATGTTAAGGAAGGTTGAGTTGAAAAATTGAACTGCTAGAGCTAGCTGAAGGTACTTTAGTGGGGACCAATCGCAGTGTTGGAGAATTTGGTTAAAAGTTGTGAGGGAGAATTTTTTTTTGTTGTAACTGATGTATTTGTAGGAGATATTGTTGTGCGTGTGTACACGTTTTCTGTATAGAAAGGTAGGCAAGTGGTCGCTGAGAGAGTCTGGGAGGCAACCTGATGTGTAACCTAGGTTGGGTTTGTTGTTTAGTATCCAGTCTAATGTAGACTGTCTCTTGGCATGTTTGCCAATGTGAGTTGGACAATTTATGGTCTGGGTGAAATTGTAGAGCTTGAGGAAATTAGATGGGTTTTTGGATGTGCAGGTTTGCCAATCACCATTGAAACCCCCCAGAATATTTGTTTCCTGTTTGAAATTGTTGAAAGCCCAAGAAAGCAGCTCTTCAATGATGGGTAGGTTGTTGCCTGGGGGGTGGGGGGGGGATAACAAACTATGATAATTATTGTTGTGCTGGGGTTTATTATAAGGTGTGTGGTTAGAGTCTTAGAATTGGGTAGGTTTGGTGGGGAGCACTGTAGTTGTTCAACTTTAAGGTTGTCTTTAAATAGTACAGCTACTCTACCACCTCTTTTGTTTAGTCTGTCATGTCTAATAATGTTATATCCATTTGGGGTAATCTTATTGTCCTTGATGTGGGGCTTTAGCCAGGTTTCTGTTATTACTGGCATGTCAGGGGAGTAGCTGGATAAGGTGGCTTGAAATTCAATGGTTTTGTTTATTATGCTACGAAGACTGAAATTGATGAATAGCAAGTCAGATTTTGAGGTTTTGGGGGGGGGTAGGGATGGGAGTGTGTGTGGGAATAAGAAGAGTAAGCTGAAGTGGGTGGAGTGGAAGGGGTGTTATTGGGACCTGGGTTGGGATGGATGTCAGCATGCAGCTTGATTTCTGTGATGGAGTGTAACATAAGATTTTTTAGTTTGTTAGGCAGTTTGTGAAGTCAGGATGCAGGGGAATTAGGACAATGAGTTTGTAAGTGTTGACACATCTGGATAAAGATATAGAGGAACTTGGAAGAGTATCATGATACAAAGTAAAACAAGCAAAAAGCCCAGCTATAGTGATTAAGAATCAGAAAGAGAAAAGAGGAAATGTGGAAAACAGAAAAATACAATATCAAGGAATTTTGGACAGGGAGGAGGTTACAAAACAAAAATGCAAATTACATACAGAAGGATTTATGAGAAGACTAGGACCAGATACAGAATTAGGATGGGTCTATATTAGAACATCGAAGTTTCACAACTTTAAATGTTTTAATACCGACCCCTTTTCAGCGAACGATGAAAATAGCGAAGCTGCGGAACACCGAATTTCTTCCTAGGGAAGGAATTTGGTTGGCCGTTCCTGTGGCTTTGCTATGTTCAGCACTGTGGTGGAAAGTTACGGGTCGGGATCAGGTAAGTGTGCGATTGTGTGGACATGAGGGTTAGGGGGGGTAGGTGAGTTAGGGTGCGGGTGAGGTGAGTGCGCGATAGTGACGGACCTTAGGGTTAGGGTTTGTGTTAAGGTAAGTGGATAGCTAGTGGTGTGTGTACAGTTTAGTGTAGGGTTAGATGTAGGATTTTAGGTGTATGTGTGTGGATTGCTGTTTGTTTGGTGTGTTTGTGTATGTGTGTCGGAACAGCAAATTTTTTCCCTGGGAAAAAAATCGCTGTTGTGCATGTTCGATATTGTCAGCATTTGCTGAATAGGGGTCGATATTAGAACATTCGACATTTTAAAAAGTCGATGTTCTAATATAGACCCAATTAGGACAGGATAATGATGGACATAGATTATGGAATACTGTTACTGAAAATGTGCATCATGCCACAATTTCTGTATGTGGGGTAGGTCTTTTGGCAGATCCTTTAAATATGGATCTTGAAGAAGGTATAGCAGTTGTGGAGGGGATTCATCTGGAATGGGAGACTACCAAGAGTGGTGTGGCAAGAACTAATGGAGCAAGTGGGATTGGAAGCAACAGATCTCAGAGCAGACCTGCAGGCAAGCATTGTAGCAATCATATTGAAATGAGTAGATGCATATTATAAAGTGGACTGGAAAGATATGTTAAAGGAAAAAGAGGTTCAGAGGAGGAAAAGAAAAGCAGACAATAGAAATGCTGTGGGAAACACCAGATAGGAACCTAAAATCAGTATGGACAAAATAAATTCAAAGATCATTCAATACTAAATGGTAAAAACTGGAGTGGAGAGTATAGAGGAAAAAATGGCACCAATATGAAGAACAAAGGGGGAAGAAAGAAGCAGAACAGTGACTTGGTGGTGGAGATGGAGACAGGGTAAGGTAACGTTTTCACCTCAAATCTTGGTAGGGAACATTAAAAGGATGGGCAGAAATACAAGTGGAATACCAGCCATATTGTAGGTTAGATTAGTCTTACCAGGGATTAGTTGCAGGCTGAAGAAAAGCTGATAAAAGGATAGGAAATTAGAAGAACTAGAAACAGTATAATCAACAGAGGCCTGAAGAATAAAAGGTAGGTCAATGAGAGGGCTAATGAGACTAGAGAAGAACTGAATAAAGGAAGGAGAAAGAGTGGAGTAGACGAGACATAAGTGGAAAGATAAAATACAAGAGCCAATTGACAGGGGAGAATAGGAACAGATTCTAAAGATATACAAGTAATACATGTAAATTTAGGTTATTTGTGTGGAAGTGCCTTCATAAGGTCTTTTATACATCAACAAAGCTGAGCAGAATTTGCCCAAAGGGTGATAAGATATATTGGAAGTATCAAGAGCAGAAAGGTACATAGCTACAAATTTTTTGGAGTTGTCTTAAGTTAGCTCAGTTTAAGAGAGAACTCACAAAATAGTGGGAAAGATGTTTCCACAAATAAGAACACTTTTGGAGAAGCTATTCCTACTGGGTTATGACAGTATAATAGGGGAAAGAAGAGAAAGAGCTGCTGGAGCTGACAATGACAACTGGGGAGAAAAACAATTATCAAGAAATGGAAGAGACGGGAGCCACCCTAGTGAAGGGGGTGGAGTGGCACTTAGTAGCATGTCTGAAATAGTTTGTCAAGATGAGGCGAAAGAAGTCAAAGGAAGGGGCAGTAGAATCCAGAAAAACTGAACCAGATGTCAGATGATGAAGGAAAATCAGACCAAATAGGAAGAAGAAGGAGGGGGCTAAATATATAAAGCAGCAAAATAGATATATAATAGAAGATAGAAATACAAAAGAAAGTGGGGAAGAAGGAAAACAGAGTGTATTAAAAAGGTGGAAAAGGAGGAATAGATAGAGAAGTCCTGGTGGACAGAGAACAATAGTTTTAAAATAAATAAGAAAAGGCAAAGGAGAAAAATAAGGGTATACTTTAAATTTGATTTAATTGATTTTGTATGATTAGTAAAGCTGCGCATTGTAGCATTTTTATAATCAGAATCTATTATTGCTGATTATGGGTGAAAAGGGAATGTAACAATGCAGGCTGTGAAATGTAAGTAGAAGAATCCTTAGACCATTAGCGGTTATTTTGAATGCACCTTTACAATGGCTGCACTATTGGCAGGAAGTGGTAGAAATAAAGGAAGTTCAAATTAAAAAAACAAGAAAGAAAGAAAAGAAAATACAAGGATAGCTCTTGCCTGTTTTCTGAACTCCATGTTTCAAGGCATAAAGATCTCATGTGCCCTCTGTAAAGGTAACTCTAACTGAGATATACCTGTCTGCGTTTATAAGATTTATCACATAGAAGTCATGCAGTTACTTCCTTTATTCTTTTTTGGGATGCCTGTGAATTGGTGTTTTTTCTATAGAGACTGATTTTCTAGTTGTATTATTTTTTCTTGGAATTCCTTCTGTTTTATTTCTATTTCTACATGTTTTGTTTTGCACTCTGCCATTTCAGTCAGTGGCAAGTGGACAGTATCTGAGCAACTCAAGAGTGTGTTCTCAGTTTCTTCCAGTGTTTTCAGGTAAAGCTCCATGCTTCCCTGGATTTTCATAATGTCTGCGTATGTTTTGCCTAACAAGTAATCTTTTGTTACATGATTCATCTCTACGTGCTTGTTTGAGGTAGGATGAACCATGTGCAGTTCTGACTTGTTTTCAAGAGAAAATATTGTTTCATGTTTTTTCTTCTGTTTTTTTGTACTTCTGATGTTTTTTCTTTGATGGAAGGCATACAGATAACCTTCAAAGTTATGATCACAAATGTAATTTTTATGTAGTTTTATTTAAACCTGACAGATGTAGATTTTACTGGGTCTCTAGCTTGGAAGCTATAAACATAGCTTCCTAGTAGTTCAGAACTGTACTGGAAGTTCTCTTAATTATGTCTTTTGAATAGCATTGGCTATTCAAAAGATGTTTACATTGTGTTTGTTATATGTTCTTCAACTTGATTTTTCATTAAATGCTCAGGAGTCTAACCATAGGTATAGACTGCTAGAGGTGTGACATTCCACAGCTATTAGGTGTGATACATCACAGCAGAAGTAGATATTGGCAACTGGTTAACGTCATGTACTTAAACGTTAGCAAATCATTTGATTGTGTCATTCTGAAGCGTGATTCAGTCCCTATCATAGTTTCATAGTTTCATAGTTTAGTACTAGGCTATCTGTCCTGGGGCATTTGCAAGCCTAGCCCTAGAGATGTGGCTTTCGCCACCCCATGTAGTGGTACTAAGGTGTATAGAATAAATTTAGAATACTGTGCCTTTGTCTAGTAGTGACACATTGAAGACCCCCTTACTTATTAAAATTAGTTTACTGTGCCTCTGTCAAGTAGCAACACAGGGGTGACCCCCGGGGTAAACCTACGATCTCCCATCCACTCGTCAAGATTTCTCTTGAAGAGTGTCAGTGAGGGGCTCTGCCTAACATGGACTGGGATTTTGTTCCAGAGTATGGGAAGCCTCTGAGTTATGAATCTGTCCCTCCAGCATGTTCTATTCATGTTTGTACTGAGGTTTAAATCTTTGGCTCTCGTGGTTCTTATGGATTTTGATTTTTTGAGATGGAGCATGTCCATCAATTCCTGGTTGGACATGGCCTTGTACGTCAGGCACAGATCACCTCTGAGCAGGCGGTATGCTACTGAATAGAGTTGGAGTTTCTTTAGCCTGGCAGCATATGACATATGTTGGAGACCCTTGATCCTTTTGGTGAAGTACTTCTGGGGTCTCTCCAGCTGTTGTAAGTGCCGGGTGAGGTACATACCAAATGGGGCATTGTACTCAATCATGGGCCTGATAAGGGAGGAGTACAGGGGCACCATGACCTCCTTTGATCTGGATGTGAACCCCTTCATGATAAGGTGGGCAAGGTAGAAAGTCTTTCTAACCACTTTGGCAACGTGGGTGTCAAATGAGAGGTCACTATCAACTTGGGTCAGGTCTCTGATTACTTTTTCGGTACTCAGTGGGTTACTGTCTATGTGATAATTTGTGGGTACTTTGTTTTTCCGAAAGGGGATGACTATACATTTCTTGGCATTCAGTTTAAGGCCATGATTCCAGCACCAGTTGTCCATTTCCGTGAGGCCTTTCTGTAGGATGTATGTGTCAGCTGGTGTATCGACTATGGCGCCTAGTTTGCAGTCATCTGCGAAATTTGTCAGCCACAACCCTCCCATGTTTGCTTTCACATCTGAGAAGTAAATGCCGAACAAGAGGGGTCCCAGGACAGAGCCCTGTGGGACACCACTTGTGACTGGCTTTGAGTCTGACATGGCTCCCGCAATCTTGACTTTATGGATTCTGTTCTTTAGCCAGTTTGCAACCCATCTTGTGACATATGGATTTACATTTAAGCTGTTTAGCTTATCTATGATCCCCGAGTGGGGTATTGTGTCGAATGCTTTAGCCAAGTCCAGGTAGGCTGTATGGGCTGCCTTGCCCTCATCAATGGCTCTAGTGACTGTTTTGAAAAAGTCAACCAGGTTCAAAAGGCAGGATCTGCCCTTTACAAAGCCGAACTGGGTGGGATCAAGTGTCTGTAGGTCCCCAATGCCATTGTTTATGAGTTCCATAATAATTCTTTCCATAGCTTTGCAAACCAGGCTGGTCAAGCTTATGGGGCGGTAGTTCCCAGGGTCTGTAGTGGAGCCTCGCTTGTGGAGTGGGACCACTGTTGCTGTACGCCAGTGTTCCGGTACATATCCTGTGGTAAGGCTAAGGTTAAATAGCATTTTTATATGCGGGTTTAGCTCCTCTTGGAGTTCACGTATCACGCAACCGGGGATACCATCAGGTCCCATAGATGCTGTGTTTTTTGCTTTGCTGAGGGTGGTTCTCACGTGGACATCAGAGATGACAGGGAGGTTACATTCAGCTGGGATGAGTATTTCTTCTTTTGGAGGTGAGGGAGGGGAGAAATTTGCACTGAACCTGTCTGCCAGAATGTTGGCAATATCTGTGGGTTCGGTAAATTTTTTGTCGTTGTGTACTAATTCTGAGCATATCTGAGGGTTTCCGCCCAGGTTTCTAACATAACTGAAGAATGCCTTATGGTTATCTTTAGTGTCCTTGGCGATTTTTCTCTCAAAGTTGGCCTTGGATATTTTTATGAGAGAACGTAGCTTTCTACTAGTGCTGATCAGAGATGCCTTCCCTTTATGGGATTTTGCTCTGTCTTGCAGTAGCTTCCTTCTTTTGTTATACAATTTGTTTATGGCTGGGGTCCACCAGACAGGACGCTTTCCTTTGGTGGAGAGGGTCTTGGTTTTATTTGGGATTACACGATCCATGCATTCTTGGAGATGTCCGTAGAAAGCATTTGTGTAGGATTCAGCATTGTGGGATGTGGTTTCCATTGGCCCTGTGGGCTTAAATGATACCATCTCAGTCTTGAGAAGTGTAAAGTCGGCTTTTGAGAAGTTTCTCACTGTAGTCTTTTGTGCTGGCGTTGGAGGTGGTAAATGTATATCCAGGGTGATTAGTTTGTGGTCAGATCTCACCAGTGAGGGCAATACTTCCGGTGTGGAGCATTTTGTCCCCATGTTTGTGATGATCAGGTCTAGTATATTATCCCCCCTTGTGGGAGAGGTGACTAACTGTTCCATTGCATTTGAGTTTATGAATTCCAGGAACCTTTGGGCTAGGGTGTTAGGGCTAGAATAGTGCACCCAGTCTATGTTAGGGTAGTTGAAGTCTCCCAATATGATGGTATTTGGTGAGACATTCATATCTTCCAATGTCTTCAGGAAGGCTGAGTGGGGTTCTTGAGATTGGGAGGGTGGTCTGTAACATGCAGCCAGTTGTATAGCAGTTTTGCCTATGGTTAGCTGCACCTGGATGGTCTCCGATGCTTCATGAGTTGCCACTAACCTGGAGGTGTGGGTATCCTTGATGAATATGGACACTCCCTCTCCCTTTGTGGTTCGGCTCGGGTTTTGGGGGCGAAAAGCATGATACGAGGTAAAGCCTGGTAGCGCTGGGGTGTTCTCAGGAGCCTTGAACCAGGTCTTGGTTACAGCGCAGACATCGATGTTCTCCATACTGAGGAGTGCTTCAAGAGCCTGCATCTTGAGATTTAGACTTCTGGCATTGAGCAGCATTACCCTTAATTTTTTTCCATTTTTGTTTTCTAAGGAGGTGGGTTCGTGTTTTGAGCCTTGCCTAAAAAAGGCACTATGGGGGTGGCAAGAGGCTTAGCCAATATCCGAAAGCCCAGTGGTGACAGGTGCAAGCCATCCCTTGCGAAGCAGCGTGGCTTGTCCAGCATGTCATCCCAAGCAGACAGACATTGGATCCCCCTAGAATGACACCAGTAATTGAGCCAATTATTAAAGCTGATCATCTTGTCTTTGTATTGCGGCATCATTATTGGTGAGGGCAGGATGCTGCTCAGGGTCAGGGTCATACCAGCCTGGGCTACATAATCAGAGAGCTCCTGTATGTCTCTTTTCATGTAGTCCAAGGAGGTACGTCTCAGGTCATTCACACCGGCATGGACAATGACGGAGTCATATTTGTACGTGCTTTTGAGTGACCTGAGTGCGTGTGTTATATGGTGGATCCTAGCCCCCGATAGGCAGCTTACCGTTACCCTCTCCTTGCTCAGCTTGGTAAGTGGGATATCAGTGTGTCTGACTATAGTGTCACCTATCACTAGTGTATCAGGCATCGTGTTTGGCCTTAAGGGCTGTGATTTATTGACACACCGATTTATTAAAGTATGTGTTGCATGTGTTATGTTTTGAGGTGGTGGATTTTTGGGTGTCTGCTTTGGGAGCCTCTGTTGTTTTGGTAAGTTTTTTAATAGAGCCTCCGAGTATGTTTTTGTGTTATTATGTGCTTGATTTGCAGTTGGGGTAGGTCTATGTGTGACTGGGTTTGTTGTGTGTGTGGTTACCTTCTCCTCCTGTCTGGTCTTGCCAGTCCTGCTTACCCTCTACAGCCTTTCAGCCTTCCAGTGTTGAAGTCTTCACTGTATTTAGACTGCCTTTTAAGACATATTTTAAGAAGGGCTTGGGCGAGAAAATCTTCTCAAAGTTATCATTTGTGGATTGGAACTTGATACTCAGTGAAATAAGAAAAATTAAAGAATCTCCAATTTTTAAGCATAGGCTCCTAAAACATCTTTGAAGAAAATATAAATGTACTTTTTGGATAATGAAAGAAATTATCACGTTTATTATTACATTTTCTGGTAATACATGATACTATCCATACTGTATGTATGCATTTGCATTATTTACTTCACTTTTTGGTATGTGTGTTATAAGTTTGTTAATTAACTATTGATTTGCATTACTATGTTTGATTCAGTCATTTTGTTTATGTGGTGTGGTGGGCTGCTTATTGTGCTGAAATTGCTGTTAATATTAATTTATGTTAATCCACTACTGTTGCCTGCTAGGTTCATAGGATCATAGGAGGTTACTAGGCTATTGACCTTGTGGTCATCTCAAGCCTAGCCATTTCATCCCAATATAATACCATAGGGACTCTAGTCAATACCCAGGATTGCATTTATTTATGACTGCCTATGTCCAGGAGGGTTGTGGGTGCTATCCCTGATAAGAATTTACAGTGCCTCATCCACTCATCCAGGTTCCTTTTGAACAGTGTGATAGTGGTGCTTTGCTTCACATGAATTGGCTAGCTTATTCAAAGACATGGCAGTTACTGGGAGACAAATCTGTCCCTCCAGCATGTCATATTCAAGTCTCAAGCCATATTTAGGTCCCTGGAATGGGTCTAGTCCCATTTGATTTACAGATGTGCAGCAAATTCATTAGGTTTGGGTCAGAGATTGCTGTGTAAGCCAGGCATAAGTCTCCCCTAAGAAGTCTATATGACACGGAGTATAGAGACAGGGACTTTAGTTGGTCTGTTTAAGGCACATGCTGGAGTCCCTTGATCGTCTTAGTTAGAAACCTCTGATTTCTCTCCAGTTGCTGCAAGTGTTTTGTATGGTACATGCTGAAAGGGACGTTATACTCAATTATGGGCCTGATTAGTGGTGATTATAGAGGGCTTATAACCTCTTTTGCTCTAGAGGAGATGCCTTTGTTAATCAAGTGTGCTACATAGAAAGCCTTCCTTTCTACAGTAGACACATGGTGGTCAAACTTAAGGTATCAATCTACTTGTGATCCCAGATCTCTTGCCACTTCATAGGTACATAGGGTATTGTTGTTAATTTGATAGTGTGATAGGACATTGTTTTTACCAAAGAGAATTATGATACATCTCTTTGCATTCAGTTTGAGACAGTGACTAAAACACCAGTCATTAGACTGCATAAGACCCTCCTGAAATATACTAATGTTATTTGGGGATTCAATAATTGCATCCAGTTTGCAGTCGTCAACAAACTTGGTCAGTCACAGCCATTTAGTTTTGGCTTGAACTTCTGAGAAGTATATACAAAACAGTAGGGGGGCCATCACTGACCCGTGTGGCAACCTGCTGGTGAATAGGTCTGCTAGCTGATGTGGAGTCACACATTTTGATAGTGTGTGACTGGTTTGTGAGCCAGTGGGCAACCCATTTTACAACAAAGGGGTTTAGATTCAGTTTGCTAAGTTTATCGGTAATGCCTGAGTGTGGGATTGTGCCAAAGGCCTTTGTCAAGTTGAGGTATGCTGTGTGCACAGATTTGTCCTCGTCAATGGCCCTGGTCACATTTTTGTAGAAATCCACCAGGTTTAACAGGCGGGATCTGCCCTTGACAAAGCTGAATTGGGTCAGATCCAGGGTTTGGAGGTTGCCTATGTCTTTATTTATGAGGTCCATTATGATACATTCCATGGTTTTACAAATCAGGCTGGTCAGACATATGGGTCTGTAATTACCTGGGTTTGTTGCTAAGCCACCTTTGTGGAGAGGAATAACTGTTGCTGTTCTCCATTTCACAGGAACAAAGCCAGTGGTTAGGCTGTGATTGAATAGGTTACTTAATGGTGATGCTAGTTCATTGTTTTAGTTTGTTTAGAAGACAGCCTGGGTTGCAGTCTAGTCCCATAGAGTCTATTTTTTTTGCCTTAGACAAGGTTTTAATGACCTGCTATTTGGATATGTAGGGTTGGGGGGGGGAGTTGGGGGTCAAGGATTGTCATAAGTTTGGAAGGGATAAGGGAGTGAAATTTTCACCAAAAGTTATGCTTGAAGATGCCAAATGTTATGCCTGAAGATGTTCATTTGATCAACCTGTCTACCAGGTTAATGTAGTTAAATAAGTAAATAGTTTACTGCATATGGAAGCTGACAAGAATGATCTACTCTTTTCTTACAGAAATAATTAGGACATCACTTAGAAAAGGGAAAAAAAAGCCGTTCAGAGAAAGAAACAGAGGCAAGGAAAATAACATGCAATTTGGTGGTGATGATAAACCAGTGGAACAGGGTGTTCACAGTGGCAGGATGAACTATATTACAAGGGACTTTTTCTTAACAAATAGTGTGGGAAAGTGTTCTACTGATGACATCAGTACTTTGATTTTTTTGTAATCTCCCATGAAACATACTTGTAAGTGGGGATTTTTATACAAGTTAAAGTTGCAAAGCATTAAAGTAAATTTAGAAAATCAGGCTTATAGCAATCAATGAAACTAATGCTTGCATGGGTATTATTTATTTGTTAAAGGGGTAAGAGCCACTAAACACACAGGGGATGCAACATAACCCTGGTGCGGTAAGTGGCATGTTTAGGATTATACAATATGCAAGTGACAAGCGTAGGATTCATTCAATGTTTTGCAAATGAATCTCATTAGCAGCTAATAGCCTTTACGGACTGTGATATATTGTCTTATTCTTGTCCATTATAAACTATATCAAAGCAGAAATGTGTGCTTCACTGAACCAGAAGTAGGTAAGGTACACGTTAATCAAAATGTGTGTAATAGTCATTTAATCTGAATTTTATTTAATGAGACAGAAGAGAAAAATAATAAAGAATGTAAAAAGAAGACAAACACCTATGTAAGTAACCAGCTATGTAAACAAATAATCTAGCTAAAACAGTAGAATAGAGAGCAACTTTTTCAGGTGTGAGAAATTAGACATTTAAGGTTAATGAACAAGGTAGAGATCGCATGCATGAGAACCATCAGTGTAAATTATGAATGAATATTTGTGCTATAAATTTATGGAGGAACTAGAAAGCAGCGACCTGATTATACAAGTCAAGGGTGTAATGAAGAAGGCCGTGGGTTCTGTTCCCTTTATGGTCAGTAACAGACACACCAAAAGTAAACCTATCAAGAAGTTCAGAAAGTAAGAAATGTATTATGTTCAGTGAGATATTATTACTGATTAAAGCTGAACATTTTTATTGCATAATGTCTAGTTTCAGTGGTGTTTTGGCAATTCATAGGTTCATAGATAAGTACTAGGCTAGCTACACTTGCAGGCCATTTTAAGTTTAGCCAGTTTTCTTTTCAAAATTGAGAATCAACCCCTGCACCTTGTGACTGTGAAGTAAACACCTTAACCATTATACCAACCTCCAACTCAAGTTAGGAAAATAGTATTGCAGGAAATGATAATAATTCACACATGCTGCAGAACTCTGCTAAACTAAATTCTTTGAATGATCACTTGTGAAAAAGAAGCATCTCTGGTGTTTGAATGTCTGTTAGGTGGGGATGAGGATGGAAGCTGTATGCAGCCATGTAAGAAATTTTCTTGAAGATATTAATTCAGTATACTGGAGAAACTGGTGGCAGAAAGTGACAGCAAAGTCAACTGAAACTGATGTGAAGGTTCTGGGTAAATCAAGTATGCTGTTTTAATACACTGAGATAAACAAATCTATGTATGACATAAACAAGGAGAACTGACAGAGACTGAGATAGAGGCATCTTAGTATTCGGGATTCCTGCAATAGTACTGAGGATATGCCACAAGAATGCAGATCTAGGATTAGAAGGGGGTCAGTTACAGTCTGCTGAGAAACAATATAGTGTAAAGAAGTGAGGAGAGCGGGGAAAAAAAGTGTGGGCTGCATTAAGGATCTGAATTGATGGAGAGAGTCAAAAAGGGGATGTTAAAAAAAACACTTGATTGTCTGCTAAGCCTAGGTGAAGAGAAAAATCTGGCTGGAGAGGGGAGAGTGAAGGTCAGAGCTGTGGACAGAAACATTTCAAATTTGCATCACATTCCAGCAGAATGATTGTCAAATTGAATGGTTACAGTAAGGACTGTGAGTAGGGGGATTTGCAGGGAAAGGTAAGGACAGTAGGTTTTTCAAAGCAAACAGGACTTCCTTCCTGATGGGTACTATATGGTTGTCAGTGGAACCACATAATACCACTGTAATTCTGCCTTTCACGGCTGTGTGGCATAAAACATTTTAGACAAGCCGTAGTTGGAGATTCCCTTGTCTTTCTCTGCACTAGTGTAACTATTACTGAGTATGCCACTGGTTAGACTGACTCTCTTCAAATTTTAACCTTTTGCCCAACAGTTCTTGACTATAGTTTTCAAACTGAACACTGGAATGCAAGAATATTGAACAGAAAATACTGTTCCTTTAAGTGGCACATTGTCTCCACAGCCTTGCAGAATAAAAGACTTTGCAGATACATCATATTTATTTAAGTGAAATCAAGCAAATGCATCATCTCTTTGGAAAGCTGTGTTTCTGTGTTTTGATTTTGTTCTTCTTCATTGCTTTTTATGTTCAGCTATATAGCTGCCCACTTGCTCACAGCAAGCATTCTTTCCCAACAACTTTCTAGATAGGTTAGCGGGAAATCATCAACTGTGCAAATCAGTTATCGTTACAGTATAGGAAAACATAATGAAACATAACTCGAAGTTCAGCAAGTGAAATGAACATAGATGAAGTGTTCGCATTATTACTTGCAGTACACTATAGAACCTCACTATAACCTCTTTGTGTGGTGAACAAGGCAAGAATCTAGTAGAAAAATAATTGAAAGTTGTTTTTGGACACATGGCTAAAAAAGTATAGCATGTTTTTCAGATGGAGCGATTTTATCCTTACTTTTCAGTGCAGCATCCATGCATTGCATAGGTATAGGGGTTGCATGCCACTGCATTTGTATAGGATTGGCTCACCACTTAAAAAAAAGTTCTGTGATTTCACTGAGTGCCCACTTTATGTATAAACTGCATTCTGATCTTTTCAATGGTTACTCATCATAGAAACTTCCCTGTAGATTTTGGCAGAGTGATAAGTGTTTCAAAGGCATTTGCTCAACAAGCCTTAATTTTCACTTTGACAAGTCAGTATTGTGGAGCAAATGGCTGAGTTATTAAAAAGACTGTTTGATACTGATTATTTGTACTGATTTCTTTAATTTACTTATTTAGTAAATAGATAAGTGAACTTCCTCTTTAGTTCGTGACCTTAGGTGGCATTTGCAGTAAAAAGGGGGAATGGCCAAGATGTTGTGGGAAACTCCCCTGATCTTTGTCAGACAGTGCCAAAGAATCTTTTATAGTGTCCTGAAAATATCTATCCCATGCATACAATGGTGTGATTCAACTTATCTGAAAGATAGCATTCAGAAGCGTAGTGCCCATCTTATCCAGCACAACAGTAATACTGGTAGAATATGAACCAAAATGCATGGTATGGGACTTGAACCTGCAACCTTACAAGACTTCCGGTATCAAATGAGATTATAAAGCTGCTTAATCACTAACATTGTGTAGGTTTGTCTGGCACTCTCATTGCAGTGAGTGTCATAATTTTTTAAGTGAGATGCTGTTGGACAGATTTGATTATGTAATAGTGTGGCGAACAAATCAGCTCATTGTGCAGTAGTGTGGTATATTTGAATAGAGTTTCTGTACGAGTTTCTCATTAGAAACGGAGTGCTCCAGTGGTGGTGAACAGTGGAAACCATGGTGGCTGAATTGATCGTGCTGTGCTGCGTACCGTAGAAACACGGCGACCTACAAGTGAGTAGCTAGTTCAGCCTACTTATCTACGCCCCCACACACAGAATCATCAATGCTGTCTGTCCATTTCATATTCCTAATTTCCAGACACTGCTGATTATTATTATGACTGTGTCATTAATTGTTGTTGTTGTTGTGTCTTTCGGCTTTTCCCGGTTAGGGGTCGCCACAGCGGAACTCCAGTCCGCTAATGATTGGCAGTAGATTTTTACATGCCGACTTGCTGGGTCTGACGCACAACCTTCAATGAAGGAACGCCCATTCACATATGTCACCACACAGAAGACGCTCTAACTGAGAATCGAACGGGAGTACGGGACAGCATCTTACTGTGAGGCGACAACACTACCACAGCACCACCACCGCAGTTAACTGTGTCATTAATGATGCTGTGAAATTTATTATCCAGTAACCAAACTGTATTGCCAGAGATTGATATTCAACCACTGACATTTAGAATGATAATTTTTGAATTAAGAATTATTTCATTAACTCTTGGATCAATGTATTGTAAAATAAATTTTTAACTATGCAGATGGTTGTATCCATGCATGCTCCTCACATATTATTAAAGCAATGTGTGTTGTGTCTGAAGTTCAATACACAAAGTGAAACTATGCTGACAGCATTGGAATCACAACATTTGCTTAAATTATCCAGTCTGGAAATGCACAGAAAAAATAAGTTTTGAACTCTACTATAAAACTATAAAAATGTGGGCAAAAGATATACATCAGTTAGACCGCAACTTTGAAAACAAACTTTGTAATCCGTGTCATTTCATGAAATACATATTTACAATAGATATTTCTTGGTGCTGTTTACATTAGAATATCTTTAGAATGTGTCTTCTTAGCACTGTTTGTCATTTGGATGGCTTTGAAATATGTCTTTCCCTCTCCAGATAGTGTTCTGTAAGTTTACAGTAAATTACCTTAGTAATTTTAATATAGGAATAATGCTGAATAGGGGTGAGCATTAGAGTGAGAGTTATACCTGAATGGCCACATGTTTTTTTACTGCTTACTGATTAGAATACCATAATAGCCATTTTTGGATGAGAAGAAGAAACCAAGTTAGGGTACATAAAACAAAAGATAATTAAAAAAAAGTTATTATGATGTTTCACTGTCATTAAACACAATGTGTATGAAGTGTGGTCTTGAGACAGAATAAGTTTACAGTAACGTAAAATAAATGGGAAAACACTGGTGATGCTCAAATGAGGCAGCATTTTATGATAACTTATTAGAAATTAATATGAGTAAGAACAACATTTTTATTAGTTTGAATTTTTTTTTTGTAGGGATATAAAAGAAAAAAAAGCATTCTAGGGTGGAAGGCAGAATGAGAAGTTCTGACTCTTGGGAATGATTGCTCTGTGTTCTTGCATTGTATAAGCAAGAAATAATGTCTAACAGCGGTGGCATTAAAGAAAATACTGGGCAACCTGTGGTGCTATGAGGTCCAGTACTGCAAGTGGAGGACATACTTACCCTGGAAGTTCCATTTTTTTCCTGCAATACCGACCTTATTGGGCATTATTATGCTTAGAGAAAAGGCAGTTATAGTGTTCTTTTCTATTTTTGTAATTTATTTTACATAAATATCTTTCAGTTTTTTGAAAAATAGTTCTGCTATGTAACATTTTCCTATTTTCCTATTTTATTTATATTTATTTATGTCCCACGGAGGAAAAATAAATAAACAATGCAAACATGAACAGATGGAATGCATATTTACTTAATTTGTTTTTCATAAAATAAAGTTCTAACTTCAGAAGGGTCCCATATTGTAAATGAATTTAAATAACTAAATTAATGCATTTTTCTTCTCATTAAGTTCATATGCAGTTGGTTCAATGGTCCAAATAAAGCAGCTAGCAAACTTTTCTGATTTCAGAGAATTAGTCAGCCGTGGTGGTACAGCGGTAGTGTTGTTGCCTCACAGCAAGAGGTTCTCCTGTTCGATTCTCGGCTGGAGTGCCTTCTGTGTGGAGTCTGCATGTCCTCCCCACAGTCGAGTGGCCTCCGAAAGACATGCGTGAGTGGGCATGCCTTCGCTGAAGGTTGGTGTCGGGCTGGCAACTCGGCACCATAAAAATCGACTGCCAGTCATTAGCGGACCGGAGTTCTGCTGTGGTGACCCCTAACCGGGAAAAGCCGAAAAAGACCATTTTATAGTCAAGAAGCCTTTAACTCATTTGAAAGTTGGATACAAGATAATCATCTGCTTCTAAATCCTAAAAAACTAAATTACTTCTTTTTTTTCAAAATCTCATTTACATGAAAAAAAAACAACTTTAAAAATGTCTTGTTTACATAATACCATGACTGAAGTTACCTCTCATGCAAAGCTACTTGGCATGGCAATCGATGACAATCTGAAATTTGATGTACATATCCACAACAGCATCAAAAAAAAAAAAAAACCACCCCAAACTAGATACACTTCATAGAATAAAGAAATTCCTTATAAACTCTGCCAAGTTAAGTGTATCTACTACTTGCCTCTTACCCTGTCACCTGTATGGGCTCCAATAATGACCAACTTTCAAGCCTCACTTTGTTCTAAATATGAACAAAGCTACAACAAAGCTGCCAGATGTTCTTGCAAAAAAACTTTAACAGGCCCACCACTGTTTAGCACTAAAATCACTTAACTGGCTCAAATTTCCTCACCACTTATATTATACCCAGTTTATCTTAACCCACAGAATCATCTATACCCCATTTGCCAGTTCAGCAATTAGACCCATACTCCATTTCTGTCTACCAAATCATCCCCTTTGGTCAAATAATAAACAGCTACTTACCATCTACAAACTACAAAGGGCTACTGGGGTTGGTCTCTATTCCAATAATGATCTAGAACTTGGAATAGAATTCCTGCATTAATCAGGTCTATCTCACGCCTTCATCTTTTCAAACCATTACTAAAAGACTTCTTCTCTGCCTCCTGGCTTTGTCCCCGCCCCTCATCTGGGACATAGGTCTCTTGACACCCTTCATCACCTTTCTTGTACCTCCCTTTAAAGCACTAACCTGCTTATCCCCTTCTAATACATCAGTTTATTGTAGTACTTAAACTACTATAACTACTTCTAATTAGCACAACCAAATTACCATTCCATTGCTACTTCTCTACTAACACTTAAACTTGCTTATTGCCTCTAATACCTCACTCTATTGTAATTCTTAAATTACTTCTACTTACTGTATATACCACTCTTAGGTTCATGGATTAGTACTAGGCTAACTGCCCTTGTGGACCATTTTAAGCCTAGCCAATTACCCCCTGTGAGAATCAAACCCTGCACCTTGTGTCTGTCTCTATCTGTAAATTCTTAATACAATGTTTGTATATTTTATTATTCTGACTACTATGCTATGTATTCAGTTGAATTGCATTATTAAATTTATTAGAAATATCAATTGCATTAGATCTGTTACCTTGGAGCTTTTCTCCTCATGCCTTTCCTGAAAAAGGATACCTGTGCTCAGTCAGATTTTCCCAATAAATGTCAATCAGTCAGTCAATAAATAAATACATTTGTTTTCATCCTGCAACTGTGCCATAATGGTGTAAGATCACTTTACCCTTTTGCTGTCTGCAACACTGCTCTATGACCTTGCCTGTCCTATGACCTGTTATTATTTGCTAATAAGCAGGTGCTCCACTTAGTGGCATCTAGCAAGTGCTAAGTCATGGTCAAGAGAAGCAGATCAAGGAGCAGGAAGCCAACCAGGTTACCCTGAGTGTGAAATTGAGCCATGGCCACAAAACAAGGAAGACAAAGGATAATAGGATATTAGAATATACAAGGCACTCAGTCCAGTGGAATGTGCACTGTACCAAGTAACCATCCTCAGGCCTTGCCACATTTTTAAGGTGGATGAGGCTTATAAGTCACATGTAAATTTAAGGGTACCCATCCAACCAACCAAATTACATTTGAAGGAAGACAAAGCATCACATTGCTTGATTTGCAGAGGGAGTCTGTTCAAGATCAAGAGAATTTGCTGGATGATGAACTTGTCTCTCAATCATGTTTTATTTATTTCCTGATGTAGGCTTAGATCTTTGGTTCTGGTGTTTGCACTGTTTGAGTTACTGAGAAAAAGGATGTCAAGGATAAATAGGATCTCTCAGGGCATGTTAAGCAAGGCACTAATCTTCTATCAGGAGTCTATAAGACACATAGTACAGGAACAAGACCTCTAGTTGCTCCTGGTTACCAAGATTCTTGAGATCCTTCTAGTTAGGACCCTCTGTGACTTTTCACATTTTTAATGTATCTAGTGTGGTACATGCAAAATGTACCATTGTGTTCTATAATGGGTCTCACCAGGGCAGAATATATTAGAACAATAACTTTCTTGGATTTGGAAGATGTGCCTTTGGCAATTACTTGTAAAATATAGATGAATTTCCTGACTATACCAGCTACACAGTGATCTAAAGAGAGGGAACCTCCACCCAGGTACCCAGATCTCTAAATAAAAAACAAACAGAGGTACCAAATACTGCACAACTTTAAATGGCATTCTGGTACCCAGATCTTTAATCAATGTCTTACTTGATAATGGAAGGTTGTCACTGCTTAAGGCTGCAGTGATTTGCTGTTTCCCAAAGGAGGTAATACTGCATTTCTTAGCATTTAGTTGAAGCCCTTTTGCTATGTACCAGGTGTTTACTCGTGTTAGCTCATTTTAGCAGTAGCGTTGTCGCCTCACACTACGACGTTGTCCTGTTCGATCATCAGCTAAAGCGTCTTCTGTGTGGAGACATGCGTGAATGGGCGTACCTTCGTTGAAGGTTGTGCGTCAGAGCTGGCAACTCTGCACGTAAAAATCTACTGCCAATCATTAGCGGACCGGAGTTCCGCTGTGGCGACCCCTAACCGGGAAAAGCCGAAAGACACAACATGTATCTTCAGGAGTCTTGATATTTATACCCAGTTTGCTCAGCAAACACAGGGAATAACACTGATAATTTTTTTGATTTGTTGACTTCTGGCCTGCACGTGAAGCAACAGAATAACATCACCAGAACTTGTACTGGAACCCTCTTTGGAACTCTGACTGTCCGGGGGGGGGTTACAGTTTTAAAAGGCCATTTTCTATTTTTTTTTTTTTTATTATTATTTCCTCACTCCAGATTAAGGGTCCCACATTCAGAAGCAATGTAGGCTTGGGGCAAAGCCTAGTACCACCAAGCTGCAGTAT
This sequence comes from Protopterus annectens, assembly GCF_019279795.1. Lineage (NCBI taxonomy): Eukaryota > Metazoa > Chordata > Ceratodontiformes > Protopteridae > Protopterus > Protopterus annectens. The sequence goes on from NC_056746.1 coordinate 8,296,094, forward strand.
TTCTTTGAATGGCTGCAAACTCTCTACAAAGTATCATTTTGCATACGTGAAATATTTTGTAATGTAGAGGCATGAGAGAACACATTTTTAACACCTATTTTTTAAGTACTTTAACATTGCATATTTAGCAGCTGGAATAAATCTCCATGAATTTGTGAATCTTCATTTCAGTTACATTTAAAGTTTGTTTTATTTGTATGTTTGTGGGAGAGGGAATACTCAGTGGTATGTTAATCTTGTAAGTCAAATTTCTGAGATAAATGAAGGTAGACTGTTGCTACAACCCATCCTACCAGGTTGCACATAACTCATTTTCACTCCCTGCTCTGCCATCTGTGTAGAGAATGGGAGATGATTGTTTCTAGAGTTCATGAGATGGCTATTTCTATATTAAACTGACTTCTAACCTTCCAAACCTTCCATTCTAGAAAGAAAAACTTCAGTCTGGATAAAATTTTAATTGCAGTAATAATAGACCCCTTTACATTATGTGTATGCCAGCGGTCCAGCTTTTTCTGGATAGTGGTTTAGTGATATATATACTCTCCCTAGGTGAGAGCTTTGTGCCCGAATTACTTTGGTCATGAACTCTGCCCTTGCTACAACTAAATATGAACTGACCATTGTCTCTGGGAAAAATAATACAGGTCATTGGCCTTCCAGTAATGTCCTGTCTGGTAAGCCAAACATAATCCTGAATGTCTGTCTCTGGTAGCCAAATGTCCAACATAGGTTTGTGCCTCTGGACTACAGATTTTAGTTATTTTGCTCTTAAATTATTGCCTTTCACTATTTCATTTGTATGTATGTAACCCCATTTCTGCTCCTGTATTGGATGCATATTTGGGTGTGGATGTGTGTGTAATTTCAGATACATTTCAAGTTTGTTTTATTTTGTATGTTTTTAGGGAGGGGATACTATGTATTTTTGTTGATCCTGTAAGGCAGATTTCCCAGATAAATGAAAGCAGGCCACTCAGAGAAGATGGTCAATTCATATTTAGCTGTAGAAAGGTCAGAGTTCATGACCAAAGTAATTTGGGGGCAAGGCTGACATCTAGGGAGGGTATACCTTACTATATACATAATTTTAAATGCACATCACTGAAGCAAAGTCTAGAGGAGATTTCATGTGTAATGTATGGGCCAGGAAAAAAAGCATTCAGCATTCTGAAATTGTTATTCTGAAAGCTGTTACAGAGATTAAAGCAAGCATATGTTAACAATATGCGTAGCCATTCAAAGTTATCTTAAGCTGTGGCTGTAAGGAAAGAGGTCGGTAAGAATAAGGACACTTCATGTCTACAAAAAGACCATTTAATGAAATCTGAAATCAAATGGGCAAATCCTGACTGTGCTTCCAGTATCCCTCGCATGCAAGTAGCTCCAAGGGCCCCAAACCTGAAGGTAATTAAGTGTGCTTTGGTTGCTCTTTGGGCTTCAGATCCTGAATATGCTTTGTTGAAAAGGATGATGAGGGACTAAATATATATATATATATATATATATATATATATATATATACATATACATATACATATACATACATACATATATATACTGGTTATCAGCTGAATGTAAGGATTCCTAGTGGTTTCTTTCAATTCTGTCAAACAAGACTGTAGAAATGTGACACACATATGTGCAGTTGTTGAATGGTGTACTTGAGAAGTTGCTAAAAGTGGTATTGTTTTGATATTCGGACAGCATTTGCTTTTGCTAGGTCTGTCAGTGTCAGATCTATTAATATCTAAGTAGTTTTTATTTAGATTGCTGCTATTATTGAAATCCCATTTTAATGACTCATTTTACAGGTGCAGTTCAGTGTTTTGCATAAAAGCTGGTTTCAGTGGTTCTTTATTACACTATGGGGGATATTTATATTTTTATATTTGGCTGTCAGATTGGTTATGTGACTTGCAGCTGCAGTTAGAGTTAGAAATTAATTTTATTTATGTTAGGATGCCACAGAGCTAGTATGGGACCACTTTACCCACTTTTAGTGATTTTTTCCCATGGATATGTGGCTTCTCAGTATATATATATATATATATATATATATATATATATATATATATGGGTGTATAAGAAAATCGGTGAATTGTCCCCTCCTCAAAACATTTTTTGAACTCTTTCACTTTGCTGTTTTGGATTCAGTTTTAGTGGCTCTATTGTTAATTGTACCACTGTGGATGTTACCATTTTATTTTTGTGGGATGGCCAAGCCACCTATGCCTTCAAACTTTATGTCCGAAGTCACACTGATGACAAGGGAGCAAAACACAGCCATTTCTAATGATTTTGAGTATAGGCAGGAGCAAAATGGATTTAAGGTATTATGCTACTAGGTTCAGCTTTGTGAAGAGAATGTTCATTACTTTTAAAAGATAGAAGACTCTGCAGTTGTTGCAAATTAGATTTTGTAGACAAAATGTATGAAAATCACAGATCTTAGGATCCTAGGAAATTCAAGGTAACTCAGTCTTTCAAACATGTACTTCTTGCCAGATCCCAGCATTACACTGCATCCTTTCTCTCTCTCTCAAGGACAGTTTGGCCAGTGAAGCCTAGGTGACTCTGTAAATACCCATCCAATCATCCAGGTCCCATTTGAAAGGTAATAATTTTCAGGGAGAGTCTGTTCCAGAGGTGAGAGAGGGGTTTGCCATCAAAATGAAGAATGAAGATTCAATGAAAATGGAAATGTCTGCTGATTCCCATATTGCTGACCTTCAAATCTCTGAGTGCCCTGTACAGCGAATACCACTGTGCATTTGCTTATACATGGTCAATGTAATGAACAGAGATCACAGTACAGTGCAGATTGGGAAATTAATCCTTTTCCTCACTGTAGTGCTATCTTGGAGTTGGAATATATAGTTTGCAGGGGGTGTGGGGAGGAGTGCAGGGGGGGTTTGCCCCCCTGCAAATACGTGAGTTGCAGCATTGAGCAGTACTGAACTGTGTAAGTTAATACTGCTGAAAAGGCAGGCAGGTGAAACAGGATGTCGAATACCGACTTCACATTCATCAGTATGACATTCGACATTGTAAACTAATTAATATGTAGGACGTTGCACATGTGGGTCAAACAAATAAAGGATTACATTGTTAATCTTGACTTTTTCATGGTAAACCGAGAGGGGTGTAGTGTAATGAACCTGTCTCTCCACCACGTTTTATTTATCTGCGGGTGAAGAATTACATCCTTGGTTCTGGTACTGGTAGCGATATAGGAGATTCAGGACCACTGGGTCCCTAATGGCACATAAGGAAATGGCATAGATTTACCCTCAGGAATATATTAGATGCTGAATAAAGAAAGGAACACTGATGACAGTGTTTTCTGTTAGATTAGGGTTTTAAGCCAATGATCTTCTTAGATAGGAACCTATGTGGTATTTCCAGTTTTTTGATATGTCTAGTGAGGTACATCCCAAAGGGGTACTGTACTCTGTGATTGAGCTAAGCAGACTTTCCAGGTTGGCTGCACATTGATAAATAGCTTAATTTCAGCTCTCCCAGTGTAAAAAAAGAAACTCATAGATAAGGGTCAGTAATTCTGCCTGTTTTAGTGAAATTCATTTACTGGCCATAGTGTACACTTGGATACCAGTAAAGAAGAAACACTGAGACCCTGAAAGCAAATTAACTAGAAAAGTTAAAGAGAAAACACTGACTGTGAAGAATCCTGCAGCTGTTCAGCAAAATGCAGTTCTGGTACAGGAGATGGCTTTCAGTAATTAAGAGGAAAAAAATAAGTCAAATTTGCTCAGAGCTGATTAAAATAAATGTAACATTGAAGGAATATATCAATTCAGATAACAAAAATAACAGCTATACAGTCATTCCCCTGCATAAGGGAGAACCTCCCACAGACCCAGGCAATTACAGACCCACAAGTCTGATCAGCCTCATATGTAAAGCCATGTAAAGACTTATCGTGGAATTAATCATTCAAGACATAGGGAACCTCCAAACACTGGACCTGTCTTAGTTTGGATTCATTAAGAGAAGGTCATGCTTACTCAACCTGGTGGATTTTTTTTTTTGAAAAGGAAGAATGCAGAATGGTATGCACAGCATACCTCAACCTGGCCAAAACCATTGACACAATTCCCCACTCATTCATAGAAAAAAAGCTAAATTAACTGGGAATAACCCCATGTGTCACCCTCTGGATTGTAAACTGGCTCATAGATAGGATGCAGATAATTAAAATAGGGGAAGTTACCTCCACAAAGAGACCAGTCACCAGTGGAGTTCCCCAGGATTCTGTGCTGGGAGCTCTTCGGTTTAGCCTCTATTTTTCTGAAGTAAAAGCCAATACCACAGGGCTCTGGCTACGTTTGAAGATTATTGCAAGCTAGGAGCAGTCATTGAATCCCCAAATGACCTTCCTGTAGGAAGGTTTGTCTTAAAGAAATAACCGGTGTCAAAATCATGGTCTGAAACTAAATGCCAAAAACTGGGTTATTGCATCCATTGAGAGGTCATTTATCCCAGGATGCTACCACACAGACAATATACAATTAAGAGTTGACCCAGTTGTTAAAGATCTCCTTGTTCAGCCTGGTGAGCGGGACGTCAGTGTGCCTGACGATAGAGTCACCTATCACACCTGATACACTTGCAATAGGTGACTCAATCGTCAGGCACACTGACGTCCCGCTCACCAAGCTGAACAAGGAGAAGGTCACGGTGAGCTGCCTGTTAGGCGCTAGGATCCGCCACATAACACAAGCGCTCAGGTCACTCCAAGGCAAGTACAAATATGACTCAGTCATTGTCCCTGCTGGTGTGAATGACCTGAGACGTACCTCCCTGGACTACATGAAAAGAGACATAGAGGAGCTCTCTGAGCATGTGGCCCAGGCCGGTATGACCCTGACCTTGAGTAGCATCTTACCCTCACCAAGAATGATGCCACAATATGAAGACAAGATGATCAATTTCAACAATTGGCTTAAGTATTGGTGTCATTCAAAGGGGATCCAATGCCTGTCAGCCTGGGATGACATGCTCAACAAGCCACGATGCTTCGCTATGGACGGCTTGCACCTGTCACACCTGGGCTTTCGGATATTGGCAAAGGCTCTTGCTACCCCCATAGTGCCTTTTTTAGGCAAGGCTCAAAAGACAATCCCACCTCCATAGGTATCACAAGGGATAAGAAACTAAGAGTAATGCTACTCAACACCAGAAGTCTAAACCTCAAGATGCATGCACTCAAAACTCTCCTTAGCATGGAGAACATCGATATCTGTGCAGTAACAGAAACCTGATTCAAGGCTCCCGAGAGCACCCCAGCACTACCAGGTTATACCTCATACCATGCTTTTCGGCCCCAAAACTTGGACCGAACCACAAAAGGAGGGGGAGTATCAATATTCATCAAAGATACCCACACCTCCAGGTTGGTGGCACAGCACGAAGCATCAGAGACTATCCATGTGCAACTAACAGTGGGTAAAACTGCCTTCCAGTTTATAGCCTGCTACAGACCACCCTCCCAAACCCAGGAACCCCACTCGGCCTTCCTGAGAACACTGGAAAATATGAAGGTCTCTCCAAACACCATTATATTGGGCGACTTCAACTACCCAAACATAGACTGGGAGCATTGCTCTAGCTCCAACACCCTAGCCCAAAGGTTCCTAGAATTTATAAACTCAAATGCTGTGGAACAACTTGTTACCACTCCCACAAGAGGGGAAAACATACTGGACCTGATCATCACCAACATGGGGACTCTATGCTCCAGACCAGAAGTGTATCCCTCACTGGTAAGATCAGACCATAAACTAATCTCACTGGATATTCACATCCCGACCTCACCTCCTGCCCAGAAAACCACAGTGAAAAACTTCTCTAAAGCAAATTTCACACTCCTCAAAACCGAGGTGGAATCCTTCAAAGCCCCTGGGCCTGTGGAAAATACGGCCCAGACCGCAGAATCCTTTATAAATGCATTCTATGAACACCTTCAGGAATGCATGGATCATGCAATCCCAAATAAAACCAAGACCCAATCCTCCAAAGGCAGACATCCTGTCTGGTGGACCCCAGCCATAAACAAACTATACAATAGAAGGAGGAAGCTACTAAATGATAGAGCAAAATCCCAAAAAGGGAAGGCATCTCTGATCAGTATTAGCAAAAACTACGGGCACTCATAAAATCGTCTAAGGCCAGCTTCGAGAGAAAAATTGCACAGGACACTAAGGATAATCACAAGGCTTTCTTTAGTTATGTTAGGAACCTGGGTGGGAATTCCCAGATATGCTCAGAATTAGTCCAAAATGACAAAAATACACCGAACCCACAGACATTGCCAACATCCTAGCTGACAGGTTCAGCGCAAACTTCTCCCCTCCCCACCAAAAGGGCAAATATCTATCCCAGCAGAGTGCTGCCCCCCTGACATCTCAGATGCTCAGGTAAGAGCCGCCCTCTCCAAAGCAAAAAACACAGCATCAATGGGACCAGACGGTGTCCCGGGCTGCATCCTACATGAAATCCAAGAAGAGCTAAACCCAAACATAAACTACTGTTCAATCTCAGCCTTACTACAGGATATGTACCCAAAGAGTGGTGTACAGCAACAGTGGTCCCTCTCCACAAAGGTGGTGTCTCAACGGATCCTGGAAACTATCACCCCATAAGCCTGACTAGCTTGGTCTGCAAAGCTATGGAAAGGATCATCATGGACCTCATAAATAAAGATATTGGGGACCTACAGACATTGGATTCTACCCAGTTTGGCTTTGTTAAGGGCAGATCCTGCCTCTTAAACCTGGTTGATTTCTTTGAAACAGTCACCAAGGCCATTGATGAGGGGAAGGTGGTCCACACAGCCTACCTGGACCTCACAAAAGCCTTCAATACAATACCCCACTCGGGCATTATAGATAAGCTCACCGGCTTAAATGTAAACCCCTATGTCACTAGATGGGTTGCAAACTGGCTCAAGGACAGAACCCACATGGTTAGAATTGCTGGAGCCATGTCAGACTCCAAACCAGTTACAAGTGGTGTCCCACAAGGCTCAGTCCTGGGAACTCTCTTGTTCGGTATATATTTCTCGGAGGTACAGGCCAACACGGAAGGACTGTGGCTGACCAAGTTCGCAGATGACTGCAAACTGGGCGCCATAATCGACTCTCCAGCCGACACAAGCATCCTCCAAAAGGGCCTCATAGAAACAGACAACTGGTGCCAGAGCCATGGCCTCAAGCTAAACGCCAAAAAGTGTATAGTCATCCCCTTTGGCAAAAACAAAGTGCCCACAAATTACCACATAGGTGGTAATCCATTAAGTACAGAAGAAGTAATTAGGGACCTGGGGACCCAAGTTGATAGCAGTCTCTCATTTGACAACCACGTGGCCAAAGTGGTTAGAAAAACATTTTATATAGCCCACCTAATCATGAAGGGATTCACATCTAGATCAGGGGTGGTCATCTTGCCTCTTTACTCATCCCTCATCAGGCCCATAATTGAGTACAATGCCCCTTTTGGGATGTACCTTACCAGACACCTGCAGCAACTGGAAAGACTCCAAAAGTACCTCACCAAGAGGATCAAAGGGCTCTAACAGATGCCATATGCTGCCTGGTTAAAGAAACTCCAGCTCTACTCAGTGGCATACCGCCTGTTCAGGGGCGATCTGTGCCTGACGTATAAAGCCATGTCCAACCCGGAATTAATGGACATGCTGCACCTCAGAAAATCCAAATCCCATCGAGCTACACGCTCGAGAGACTTGAACCTCAGCACTGAAATAAATAGGACATGCTGGAGGGACAGATTCATAACCCAGAGGCTCCCTTCACTCTGGAATAAAATCCCAGTCCAGGTTAGGCAGAGTCCTTCATTGACTCTCTTCAAGAGGAATCTTGATGAGTGGATGGGAGATCGTAGGTTTAACCCGGGTATCACTTCTGTGTCACTGTTAGACAGAGGCACAGTATACTAACCTCGAAAAAGGGCATAGCAAAATTAATTTAAAATGGGTGGCGAAAGCCAAACACATTCTGGCTAGGCTTATAAATGCCCTAGGGCAGATAGCCTAGTATGAACCTATGAACCTATGAATCTGGGAACTCATGTAGACAGTGACGTAACTTTTGATCAACAATTGTCTGTTGTTGTAAGAAAGTCCTTCTATATTGTACGGCTTATAAACAAAGGGATTATGTATAGATCTAGGGATGTCATTGCCCCCTTTACACAGCCCTCATTAGGCCAGTCATTGAATACAATTTCCCCTTTGGCATTTATCTGTCCAGACACATACAACAATTAAGATGCCCACTGAGATGCCTTACTAAAAGGACACAAGGCCTAAACAACATGTCTTTCATGGACCAACACAAAGCCCTGTCACTATACTCAATATCCTATAGACTGCTAAGACGTGACCTGTGTCTGGCATACAAGGCATCCTTCTACTTATTAGTGATTGATGTACTGCATATCAGCAAGTCAAATAGCATCAGAAATACTCAGTCCAGGGATCTACACCTCTTTAGCAACATCAGCAGAATGGCTTGGAAGGGCAGGTATTTTTCTCAGAGAATACTGCTGCCATGGAACAGAATCCCCATCCACATAAAACAAAGTTTATCTCTGTCCATTTCAAGTGCAACTTAGACCTATGGCTGGGAAGCAAAAAATTCACCCCAGGACTCCCTCTGTACTACTAATGGACAGATACAACTCCTAAATCCTTTGTCCCATGCATGGGTCCCCTCAAATTATCTATGGTATGATCCCAATTATTCTTATTAGGGGTAATGTTCCATGTTGCTAAGACCTGGAATGCTTTGTCTGTATCCATCAGGTCAGTACCCTGCCTCCCATCCTTCAAAACCATTCTGAAAGACTTCCTAGCAAAAAGTTGTCTCTTTTCTTGCTCAGCACCAGGGCAAACTATATCCCTAAATGTGAACAAATACATATTTAGGGTCTATTTTATATATTCAAATGCTTAAATGTTCGAATCACTAAAGATCGAACTTTAGTGATCGAACATTTAAATGTTCGAATATTTTAAAAAAATTAAAAAAAAACTAATTAAAAAAACCTAAAGGATGTAAGTGGGGGGCAAGCCCCCCTGCACCCCCCACACACCCCGCTACTTAAATATATCAACTCCAAGATCAAGCTACAGTGTAGGAAATGGGAAATTTTCCATTTCCACACTGTAGCACACTGAAGTGCGATCTCGGAGTTGGTATATTTAAGTAGAGGGGGTATGGGGGCAGGGGGGCATGCCCCCCCTGATTACACCCTTTACTTTTTCTTTTTTTTTGTAAATATTTATTTTTAACATATTTGGACATTTAATTGTTCGATCACTAAAGTTCGATCTTTAGTGATTAGAACAATTAAGTGTTTAAATATATAAAATTGACCCCATATTTATACCTTACATCTCCTTGCTCTCTCTTCTTCAATCACTTCCTTCTATCAATTTCTCTGCCATGGCATTCTCTCTAAATATAACATAAGCCTGCTTTTCTCTCACTTTGTATTGCAACTCCTGTATGTATTATACTAATTTACCTTTAATTTCTTTATAAACTAGCTTAAATGTCTCTAACCATTAAATCATTGTCATATAACTTGTATTTATTCTTAACCAATATTTTCGTATTATGTCTAATTTGGTATAATTATTTAAACTGTATTTTTTGCATTACTTTTAAAGACTGTAAAATTTGTGTTCTTAAAATGTTTTGTAATACTTTAGAGCTTTTATCCCAGTTCCTCCCCTCAAAATGGGCTTCTACCCTGTCAGAATATCCTGGTGATTAAATGTCAATGAATGAATAAGTAAATAATATATCTATCAACCATGGTATGGGTAAGGGTAATCCATAACCAAATGGGATAGGTTATTTAAAGCACAAAAAGGGAAATTGGCTAGACTTAAAATGGCCTGCAAGGGCAGCTAGCCTAGTATCTACCTGTAAACCTAAGAAAGAAGGGAAAATGGAAGAAGCTTTAAACAACTATTAAGATGAACTGATAAAACTGGATGAGTATAAGACTGCTCAACAACAACTGCTTCAAAAAATGGTAAATGTAGAGGACAGAGCATGCAGAGAAAACCTGAGATTTTATATTGTACAAGAGAAACTGGAAGGAAGAGTCTGTGTTAATTTTATGAAAGCACAAATAAGTAACTGGACTGGCATTCCACAACAAGATGTGTTAATTGAAAGGGTGCATCATGTTTATGCTCCAAACCTGGCCAAGAGAAAGCACCCAAGACCTGCATTAGTAAAGATACAATTATACCAGCAAAAAGAGTTGATCCTGACGAAACTGTAGTAGCAGGGCAAAGTATTAATAGTTAGAGACAGTAGAGTGTTTGTAAAAAATGATAATTCATTGCACACCAGACAGAAGAGAAGGCATTTTATCTCAACAACAAGGGAATGTTGAGAGGCAGGTGTGAGAGTCAAGCTTTTCTAAACAGCTATTTTCAGAATATTTTTTCCTGGACGATCAAAGTAATTTTTGATGCAGAACAGATCAAGGGAAAAATATAAAAGTTTGTCCAACAAGAGGTGATCCATCAAACAGAAGAGGACTCTGCTTCTCATTCTTCTGATGGTAAGGCTCATAGAGAGCCTTTATAATGAAACATTTTCCAATGTTCCAAAGGAAAATGCTTGAGGGACAGAAAAAAGCACAGGAGTTAACTGGAATAATCGGGAGTACCTTGGACTTCAACCAGAGTTTGGGTTGGGATATGAAGATGAGCAGGAAAAAAAGACTAGCAACACTGAAATTAGAGAATAAATGTGAAACTGTAAAGTGTCAGATTTGTGAAATATGGCTTTTCAAGAAAAAATGGCTGAGAAAGATTAGATTTTTGTTGACTTTGTTAAACTTGTGGGAAACTAACAGGCATGTGCCCCACTTCATGTCATTAATGTTTAAAAATACTCTGAAGGGGCAAAAGGAAGAAAGGGGAAAAAGTAACTGTAAGAAAAACATTTTTTCTTCTTAACAGTATTTGTATAAAACATTTTATGATATTAAGTTCATGTTATATAGTGAAGAATTTTCATTGATTCTTGTATGTGATAAAGATACTAAAGTAAATGTAATTTTTTGGTTTTAAGCAATGTAGGTGTTACAATGTAAAAAGAGACTGAAGACTGGACAGAAGCACATTTAAGTCAATAGATTGTAATTTTTGACTGTTGGGGTCGGGGTGGGATATAAAAAGTCACTAATTATAATATATGTAGAATTGAAATGTTTTCTTTTGCATAGATGAATGCCTGGATTAACGCCCTTGGCTTAATCTAATGAAAAGTTTTTTTTGTATAAGCAAGTGAGTTTTTTTTAAATGAGTGACCATAGAGTAATCGGTAGTTTTCTTAAAGCAAGTAAATATTCACTGCCATTTGAGAAGACTGCAGCTGAGAGTAGCTATACATTTTGTTCTCATTTTCATGGAAACAAGCTGAATAAAGGTGAAGGCAATAAATTGAGGGCATTGTTTACTGATAGAAACATAAATTAAAATGTGCAAACAGCTCAGTAAACAGTAATGTTTTAAATTATTGGAAATGAATAAGATATATCAGATTTTCTGACAACGAAATACTTTAATGCATTTATTAGAACAGTGTATAATTTAGCTTTATTTAAAGATAGCCTATGCACTTTATTTTAATGCTAAAAGTTAATATTTTCTGAAAGCATACAAGTTATTTTTCAGATCTGGGAGGGGAATAAAGATAAGATGACAATAGATAGTAATTAGTGTAAGAAGGAGGAGCACAGACTGCATCATGCGGCTTAGCATAGATGACCTTACTTTTAAGTTAATTAATACCTGTGGATGCAGCTGTCATTTTGGGACACTTGGTCCTATTAGGAGGGCTAAAATTTATTATTATGCAAATAGTTTTGTGTGTTTGTTTTAAATTAATATGTTATGGGATTGCTCTAGGGATGTGTTTTTAAGGGGTTTAATTTAAACAAACTGTCTTGTAAAATGTGACATGGGTTCAAATGGATATAACAAGAAACAACTGTATAAAGGATCAACCTGCCAAACATAAGTGAGTACATGTAACACAAAAGCTGGAAATAGACATCAGAAAAGGCTGTCATATATGATGGGTGGGAATAATAACTTCTTTTCATAATGGCTACACTAAACATATTATTTTGGAAAGTGAATGGCCTCACAGGTATAGACAAAGTAAGAGTACAGTATTATATTAAGAACTGCAGAGTACAAATAACAATGCTACAGTAGATACATTTAGAAATATGTGAGCATGTGAATTTGATAAAGAAAGGATTTCAGGATGGATATTCAGCAGAATATCAGGGACAACGAAAAAGGGGAACACATACTAATTGCTAGAGGAGCGACAATTGTAATAGAAGAGAAAACAATATATTAATGGTAGATTAATGATAGGAAGGTCTACTGGCAAGGGTGGAGGCTTTATATGCCTCCTAAAACTGCTATTATGGGGCTTAAGATTTTTTTAGGAGAAATAATTAGCTTTCAGCAGGTAATATTACTTATAGTGGGGGCTAGAACTTGATTTGCAACAGTGAGGATGCATCTGGGGACCTAGAAGGGTAAATATAACAAAAAAGGGTAAATTTCTGTAGAACGTTTTATGAAAATATTTGGCATGGAGGACATGAATTCAGTAGTGGGAACTCTGAGAGAATTTACATATTATTCCCCAAGGTACAATAACTGGGCTAGACTAGACAGAAATTGTATTTCACAGAGACATGTGCATTTAACTTGAAAGCTTCAAAATATATCCAATAACTATTTCAGATCATGTGCCGATAAGAACGAAGATAAAAATACAGGGTAATGAAGTAAAAATGAGAGACTGGTACTTTCTCACCTATCTGTTAAAAAGAGAAGAATTTAAGGAAAGGGTAGCGGAAATTGAGTATTATTGGGGAAGATAAACATTTCTTCAGAAATTATAGCTAGTTAGTGGGATAAAATGAAAGTGGAGTTAAAAATTGGATATAAGTAAAAGAAAAAGAGATATGGCTAAGCAGCAGCAACAATTATTTTGAGTGGCTGACAAAGGTTGAAGTATTGCAGTGTAAGGGTAAGCTCACAGAACAAGAACAGGTGCAACTGCAAAGTGCTAAGGACAAAATAAGGGAGCATCTGGATAATATGCAAGAGTTTATAAGGTTACTATTAAACAACTTTTTTTTGATAATAACGCCAGAGTGCAAAAACTCCTCACAATGACTTGGGTAACAGAAAATGAAAAGGGTTGTTGGCAAACTTAGGGAGTCTGTAACAAGAAAAATAACCAGAGAAATTGTAGAGGCATTAAATATATTTTGGAAATGTTCTGAAAATTTGTATAAAGTAGAGGAATGTGAAAATCAAGAAAAAGCACAAATGGAAATATTTATGGAAGACTTATGTATGCCGTGGTTAGAGGTAGATGAGGCTCAACAATTAACAGTTAAGATAGGAAGAGATGCGATAAAAATAATGGCATATAATCAATTTGCAGGAATGTCTCCAAGGATAGATGATATTCCTGTGGAAGTTTGAAAGCTAGGCAGGAAGAAAGTGATAAAGATCTGGAAGGCTTGTTTAACTTTATTATAAAAAGAGGGAAAGCACCAGCATCCTAGAAATAAACTGTGGTGGCTGTAATACCTAAAGATGTCAAAGACCCATCAAACCTAGCTTTATATAGATGCACTTCAATTTTAAACCATGATTATAAAATGTTTATGTCTGTAATGCCTAAACAAATGGCAAGGGTTTTGCCAAAATTTATAGATATAGATTAGTATGGTTTTATGGAGGGGAGGCAAACATTTGATAATATTAATAGAACAATGATGATCCAGGGAGAAGCATAATGTAGGAAAATACTGCTATTGTTGGTGGGTCTTGCAGAGAAAGTAGCTGATAAGAGTATGCTAGGATTTTATGAGTAGAGCAGTAGAGATATTTGCATTTCTGATACAATGATAAGGTTAATTAGGAGGATATATGAGGGATCAGAGGCAAAATTAAAGTGGGAGGGTTCCTCTTTGATAAGTTGTGCCTGAACACTGGAACCAGGCAAGTTTGTCATCTTACCCTTTTGTTATTTGCATTATATTTTAGAACCATTGACAAAGAAAGTAAGGGCTCAGAAATTCAAGGATGTAATTGGTATGGTAATCAAGAAATGTTGGCCTTATTTACAGATGATATTATTTTGTACCTGATAAAACCAGAAAAGGACATCTCAGTATTGTAGAACTTTCTGAGACCGTTTCAATTTTTTTTTTCAGGATATACAATTATTGAAGACAAAACAAATGCTATAGCTGTAAACCATGGACCCACCATGAATTGGTTCAACAATACCCATATTTATGTGGACATGATAAAATTAAGTATTTAGGAGTATGGGTTAGAAAAATATTCTGTTATGGTAGCTAAATATATGTGAGGAGAGACTACACAAAACAAAAATATAAAAAAATTAGAAACTGGAAGCTTGTGTTTATTGATATGGATAGCAAGATGCAAAGGAGTGAAAATGTTTTTAATCCCTTTAGTTTTTAGTTTAGTCAGGAATATTTTTAATAAGGGCAGGAGAAGAAAAATACAAGCAGAAAGCTATAATTCAAAATGGAAAGGGGGTGATGATGAAGTGAGAGGATTCAAGAAATAAGGAGAAAGTGTAATTTTGGATGCAGATCCTTAAGGAGAATAACAGCCATGCAGAATATTATATTTCTAAAGTAGCAGAAAGGATCTTAAGAACTAAGCCAATACAGGAATTGAGAAAGGAGATTCTGCTGATAGGGATGACTGCAGTTAAGGGGTACAGAGAATAGGCAGGATAGAATCAAGATACTGGGGCTGAGTAGCTAGAGGGGGAAAGATAATAGAATGGGAAGAGGCCAAGAAGACATTTTGGACTGCAGGCTAGAGACTGCCTTCCCTTACAGAGATTAATATCAGAATGTAGGCAAAGAAAAATGGACCATGAAATCCTTAGTGAAAGACCTGCTCTTGTAGAGTTTTTACTTGAATCTAGAATGGAAGCTGCTGTTAAAAAAGGGATAATTAGTGCATGTAAAACATTGCACGATGGCTATACAAATCAATCACAGGAGGATAGAAAGGTTGAGAAGAGAGACTGGACAAGCAATTAACAAAGAAGCAGTGGGAGGACATATGTATGTCTCACAAATATGCAACAAAGTCTGGGAGATTGAGAATTTTTGCTTGGAAGTGTTTGCTTGGGTATTTTTATACCCCAAGCAGACTGCATAGAATTTTTCCTCATGTAGATGGCAAATCTTGGAGGTGTGATGGGGCAGAAAGAGGTAACTGAGAAAATATGTTTTCGGAGTATAACATGTTGGCAGATTATAAACATTTCCTGCAGAGTACTCTGTTGGAGATATTGGGTGAGCAAATGGGTATAAATAAGGAAAGTATTTTTTGAGCTGGGACACAGGATCTGAATTGCCTAGACATAGTATGGCTTTGCTAAGTTTAATTATGGTGGCTGCCAAAACAGCAATTACTAGAAAATGGAAATGAAATTATAAACCAGCTGCATTTGAAGTAGTAAATACTGTAACAGAGATAGGAGAACTGGAATCTTTAGAAAAGGGTAGGAGCAAATTACATAGAAAGAAATGGAAGTTGTGGAAACAATACATGCAGGATGTTTCTTGAGGAGGAGTGATGCTTAAGGGAAGGCAGGAACTGAGTATTTTATGTAATGGCTGTATTGATGATAATTATAAAAGAATGTATTTGACGTATAATGTTTGTAACTGTGAACATGCTAACATAGTTTGTTTCTTTTATATAAATGCATGTTTGCCTATGTCTTTACTATTAATACAATTAACTTGTTAAAAAACAATTGACCTAGTCAGCGCTGCATAGAAGGGGACAGTGACTTATTTAGGTAAGGATGATATTCTCCTGGTAATTAGCTACACCAAGTCAAAAGACTTTCTGACCACTGTCATACCATGATGATTAAAAAAGAGAACTGTCAGTTTGAGTTCCAAGCTCCCTGACAGCATTCTCATTTTGAAGTGGGGTATTGTCTATGCTGTATGCTGGGGACAAGGGTTGTCTTACCAAATGTGACAATATTGCACTTTTTGCACTTGATATGAGTCCTTGTTTTGTATGCCATATACTAATTATTGTACATTCTTGCTGAAGGGTTTTGGGTGTCCAAGGGGGACATAAAAATGACTACCAGTTTGCAGTCGTCTGTAAACTTGGGTAGCTAGAGGTCTTGGTTAATGGTTTGGAAATCAGAGAAGTAAATGTAAATGAAAAACAAGAGAGATCTCAACACTAAGCCGTGTAGGACAAAACTGGATCCCTTCATACTCTTTGATGATGCACTTGCCCCCTGCACTGTGTGGCTTCTGTCTTTTAGTCAGTTTGCAGTCCATCTTCCCACATAGGATTCTATCTATAATGCATATGATTCCTAACTATGGAGGGTGGTGTCACATGCCTTGGCTAGATCAATGTATGCCATGTGGACAGTTTGACCTTTATGCACAGCATGTGTTATCTTTTTGAAGACGTTAACCAAATTCCCTAAACAGGAGCTACCCTTGACAAAATCAAACTCCTGAGAGTAATAGTCTGATGAATTTTTGATATCAAAGTTTATCAGTTCAATTATATTATGCTCTGTTATGGTACAAAATAACTTCATACATCACAGTTCAGTGGAGTAGAATGATCTTTTTTTTATTGCAAAAGAACACAAGTACATGGGAGACTGAACAATCAAGGTGTTATCTCCCCGAACAAAGAAGCTGCAGTTAATAACAACTTTTTTCTTCATGGCTGGATTGTGCTGTTATTATCTAGACTAATATATAATACAGATAGGGGTATTACTATGTACTTTGGGGTCCAATTTTGGTAACAATCATCCTCGTAAAGATGGACATTATGCTGAAAGAGTATATTTTAGTGTTTGCCTAGTGCATTAGATGTTTTGGCATTTTTAAGTGCCTGTAACACTAAAAAGTTGAAGTGACAGTATTGAAAAACAGTATATCTGGGTATTGCAGTGTCTGAGCTATCTTGGGTGTTTTGTAAGTTTTATTACAATCAACTTTGTAGGTTGATTATCACTATAGCAATTGTGCAGAAGGGCTTTAATACAAACGGGATTGTTATATTGGCCGCACATACATTTTTGGTTGCATTTGGGACCAGATGGGGTGATATCTACTCGTGGACTTTGTGGTGGTACTTTCTTTTAACAACCGTTTTCTAGTTTGACTAACTGCCTACTCTGTGATATTACTTTAAACTGTGCAGTTTTATGTTAAAACATTTCAATGCGTGTACTAATAATGTTGAACTGTTGAGACTGACAATTTTGGGAATTGTTAGTTACATTTTTCCCAGCCTCGGTATTACTCACTTATTTGACAGTTTCCTCATTGCCCTACACTAAAAAACCTGTGGACTCATCCACCTCTTTCTCATCTCCCTTCTGATATATAATATCTATACTTTACAAGTGCTTAGAGAAAGTCTTACACTGTTAAAAACTACTCCCTGCTTGTAGTTTCTCTCCAACTTCAGGTCACTGATTTTTTTTTCTGGACAGTCCCACCCTAACCAACCACAATCAGGCCCATTTGAAACTCCTCCCACCTATAAAAAATCCTAAACTCTCCTCAAACTCTGCAACCCCTCTTACAATGCTCTTCTCATCAACGCTAACTTCCACTCCAATAACTCTACTTATCTCTCTTTCCTGTCTGTCCTATCTCACACAACTTCTCAACCCCTTCCTCACCTCATTCACACACTCCACTGCACCATACATCCATGCTCACTCCCCCCTTACTCTGCTATCTCACACAACTTCCCAACCCCTTCCACACCTCACTCACACACTCCACTGCACCATACGACCATGCTCACTCCCCCTGTTTCTCTGCTATCTCACACAACTTCCCAGCCCCTTCCTCACCTCACTCACACCATACATCCATGCTCACTCCCTCTCTTACTCTGCTATCTCACACAACTTCCCAACCCCTTCCTCACCTCACTCACACTATACAACCATGCTCACTCCCTCTCTTACTCTGCTGTCTCACACAACTTCCCAACCCCTTCCTCACCTCACTCACACCATACAACCATGCTCACTCCCTCTCTTACTCTATCTCACACAACTTCCCAACCCCTTCCTCACCTCACTCACACCATACATCCATGCTCACTCCCTCTCTTACTCTGCTATCTCACACAACTTCCCAACCCCTTCCTCACCTCACTCACACCATACATCTATACTCACTCCCTCTCTTACTCTGCTATCTCACATGAACTTTATAACTACAACACTATTTATCTATACAAACCTAAAGTATTCGTATCCCCTACACCCTCCTCTAAACTGTCACTCCAAAAGATCAATACTCTCATGCCAACCTTACCTCCTATCCCTTCCTATCCACCTCTGTTTACTCCTCCACCACACCCCTCTCTCACAGGCCGGTGATGTGCACTCCAACCCCAGACCAACCACCAGCATTAATGCAGCTAAACCATCCTCTCAATCCAAAAAACCTAAGTCCCTGCGCTTCACTACACTCAGTGCACAAAGTACTAGAAACAAAATCCCTAACCTTCATGCATGGCTCTCCCACAACAACCCCGACATAACCACTATATCTGAAACTTGACTCAAACCTTACATAAAAGATCATGAAATTCTACCACCAGGTTACCAAATGATTTGCAGCGATTGTCCCCACAAAAAAGGAGGTGGAGTAGCTATAATCTACCCCACCTCCCATACCATAACCCCCTACACCAATTCAATTCCAACCTTTGCCAATGCTGAATTAACAATAGGACTACTAAAAATTAGCAAGCACAAATCCATATGTATCGCTGCTCTCTATATCCCCCCCCCCCGTAATAACATCAAAACGCTTGAGAACATACTATCCTGCTTCTCCCACATAAATAATGAAACCTATATCCTTGGTGACACCAACATCAATTGGTCCTCCTTCAACTCAGATGCCCCTTCCCATACTATCAACCTGTACAACTTCTCCCAACTAATTCACTCACCTACCAGACCAAATAAAGATGGTACCTCAGGTACCATCATTGACTGGATCCTTACAACACATCCAAGTCTCATCAACAAATCTGGTATATTGCCAGGTTCTCTCAGTGACCACTTACCTGCTTTTGCTGATCGACTTCCAACTCCCCTACAAAAACAACACCACTGCATTCAAACTTGCAACCTGTCATCTTTCAATCCCCAAATCTTCTCAGAATGCCTTAAGTGCATCAACTGGACCCCTCTAAGAACTCTCCCTCTAGATGATGCTGTCCCCTATTTCAACCACTCATTCCTTACCCTTCTTAACCAGCAAGCCCCTCTAAGAACCAAGTGCATCAAATCCAATCCTTGCCTATGGTTATCCAAAGAAACCAAACTCACAACTGCAACAAAGGGACAAAAAATGGAGGCAGTATCAAAAAATAAAAACCCAAGCTCCCTCCTAGAATTAAAGCAACTCCGTAACTCCACCAAAAAGCTAATTATCAAAGACCACAAAGCTCACTATTCCAAATTTCAGTCACTGCACTAAACAAACCCCAAAAAATTCTAGGACTCCATCTCATCTATATTAAATCCTGGTAATAAAGTAAATCCCTGTCCTAACCCCACCCTCTCTGACCTCGACACCATCTCTCAGTTCAATTCCTTTTTCATAGACTGTATAGCCAAACTATCCAACTCCTTCCCAACCCCATCCCCTAACCACAATGCCTCACTCCAAAACCCCCTCTCCACCCAGTTAAACTCCTCCTCACCCTTCTTCCTTAAGCCCATTCCCACAAGCATGATAAAAAGACTCCTCCTCAAACTCAAACCCTGCCGCAATGCACCTGACAATCTTCCTCCTACATTCCTCAAACTATCTGCAGACAGCATCGCCTTCCCCATCTCTATAATTTTAAATAGATCCATACAAGAATCATACGTCCCTTCCATCTGGCGCCATGCCTACATCATCCCCCTCCACAAAGGTGGTAAAAATACTGACACCACCAACTTCAGGCCCATTGCCATCCTATCCCCGCTGTCTAAAATTCTTGAGAAAACCATCCAAGCTCAACTAATGATGCACCTAACCCAAAACAATCTCCTCTCCTCTACCCAGCACGGTTTCCGTCCTGGTCACTCCACCATAACTGCCTTCTTTCCTTTCTAGAAACCATCAATCAAGAATGTGAATCAGGCAAATTTGTATGTACATTATTCCTTGATCTGTCAAAAGCCTTTGATACCATCTCCAACACCCTTCTCATATCTCAACTCTGTACTCTACACCTCTCTCCCCCTCTGTAGATTGGTTTTCCAGCTACCTATCCAACCACCAACAAGCAGTTCAATGGAAAGCCTCCACCTCCTCTTTCCTTCCTACACCCACAGGTGTCCCCCAAGGATCTGTTCTTGGCCCACTACTCTTTAACCTATTTATTAACAACTTTCACCACTCTGTCCCAGACTCATCTGTCATCCAGTATGCAGATGACTCGACCATCATCTGCTCAGCTTTCTCGCCCTCAGAGCTTCTAGCAAAAACACAATTAGCCTTTTCCAAAACAGAAGTCTGGATGCAGTCCAACCACCTAGCCCTGAATGCAAATAAAACTAAACTAATGATCTTCTGCCCCAGCAAAAACTCAACAATCGATAAAACCTCATTCATCATACAAAACCAGAATAACACTCCCCTTGATATAGTCCCCACCACTAAACTTCCCGGTGTCATCATAGATGAAGAACTAAAATTTGACACACACATTCACTCTGCAATCAAAAAAACTCACCAAAAGTTAGGTCTTCTCTACAGACACATCCACTTCCTCCACCCCTCTACCTGCCAAACCCTGGCATCTACTTTCTTGCTCCCTGCCGTAATGTATGTTGCACCCCTGTTCACAAACATACACATCAGCTTACGAAACAAACTTGAATCCTGCTATCACAAAATCTGCAAATTTGCAACCAATTCTAAATAATCTTCCCACCACTGCCACTCCCTCCTCGCCCTCAATTGGCTTGAACTTCCCAACTACCTTAGTTATCTACAACTCACCACTGCTCACAAACTTATCTACAGACCTGCAAACTGCCCTTCTCTGGCTACATCCTTAAAACCCTATATACCCAACCACCAGCTCAGATCCACAAACCAAAATCTCCTTCAAATCCATAAACCATCTCATCCTCCTGGCCAGCTACTTCTCTCCTACTCCATAGCCAAAAAATGGAATTCTCCCCCTCTCCTTTGCAGCCTTCCCCAGCATGACAATTTCAAAACCCAGCTACTATCTCATCTATCATCCGAATGGATATGCCCATGCCACACTCCAAGTTAATCCACTCTCCACCCTCTCTCTTTCTGCACAACTCCTTAAGATTCTCTCTGCTGCCTTGGACTGTGTATCTTCCGTGGTATTCTCCATAACCCCTTCTGTTTCTTTCTCCATGCTTTATAGACCACCTAAACTAAAATAAATAGTAGCTATATCTCAACTCGCATAGAATTCTCCTGCCATGAATTACACTCTGTATCTGATCACTTCTACCTACCATTATTAGCTGGTTACTATATATTTTAAATGTTTTACTCACTTGAGCTTTTAACATCCTGTATTACACACTCTGAAATGTCATTAACTTGTTCTGCAAAGCTACTTGTTGTGTCCTGTGTAACTTGCAATATGTACTTGAAATGTATACATTTTTGCCCTTTCTTTGTAACCTGCAAGTTGTAAATTCAAATGTAACTGTAATTTGTTTTGGAGCTTTTATCCCTGGGACTCCACTGAAAACGGGCTCTTCTGGCCCATTGGACTTCCCCGGATATCAAACTTAAATAAATAATAGTTCTATACTATAAAGAGCAGACATTTTATTATCTGTTAGACTATAACCACTGACCATTTAAAACTAAACACCTTTGCATTGTCTTGCTTGCTAAGAATCTGCAGACCCCTTATTTGTGCCTTTCCTTATTAGGTACAAATTTCAATCTTCCACTTAGGCACTGTCCATGTTGGCACTTAGGAAATGCCAAGACAATGGGAAAAATCTTAAGACAGACCGGGTCCATCTTGAAACAAGATGGATTCTGCTTCTAAAGAAATTCTGTTTTTAAAGAAAAAGTATACAAAACACTTCAACATTTCTCCCTTCTCAGTTCCCAATTTGATGTTGTGGGCATCACTTAGGTCAAGTATCTTCTAATGACATGACCATAACAGCAGGTTTTCAAATGGGTAGACACTTTTTTACATCCAATCAGACATTTTCACATGTAGTTTCCTTCTGTCCTTGACATGCACAATGCTTATAAAAACGCATAATAAATATATTAAATAGTTTTTTGAGCAATAAACACGGCTGTGCTTAAATGGAATAAGGAGGCATCTTGAATACTTTTCAGTTTCATTTTCCTGTTTTAGATATGTTATTGTACATTTGTTCAGAATTATTTATTACACTTTCCTCACTACCCTCTTTTACATTGTGATTTTCTTAAACTGCGGCCAGTGGCACGTTTTTAATTTTAGTTTTAGTATGCATATTTTATAATTTAACATTTTTTCTAAATGCAAAAAGTTTCATGATCAACATTTTCCACATACAAAAATAATGCATAAAAGCATGATTATAATAGTAATTTGTTTGTGTCTTTCGGCTTTTCCCGGTTAGGGGTTCGCCACAGCGGAACTCCGGTCCGCTAATGATTGGCAGTAGAATTTTACATGCTGGCTTGCCGGGCCTAATGCACAACCTTCAACGAAGGAACGCCCGTTCACGCATGTCGCCACACAGAAGACGCTCTAACTGAGAATCGAACAGGCAACATCTAACTGTGAGGTGACAACGCTATCGCAGCATCACCACCGCAGTCGATTATAATATTAATAAGCATGAAAAATTATAAAAGACTTCCACCCTATCTAGAAAAAAACTTGTCAACCATGCCCATTGAAGGCTGTCAGCGTCTTTAATTTCTAGGTGACTACAAACGACATGTTCATTATCTGGCATAAATGAACAGCACTCGGGATGTACCCCTTTAGATTTGAGGATGAAATCAAATGCCATTCTGTTGCACAGTACTACATTACACTACACACGACAGTCATTTCAATAGTAATCTGGTTTACTGATTCAAAAGTTGCATTACTCAGTGCCTCTAATAATTTGGACAATTTTCCTCAGTTCCCAAATTGATTTTACTAGTCCACATGCAGGAAAAATACTCTCCCCAGACCTAAAATCATCACCCAAGTCCATATGTGAAAGTCCTTCGAATACAGTCCATTCTAAATTGTGATGATAAATCCAAGAGGCATCTATCTTCCTGAATAGATTTTTAGTGTCTTTTGTCTCCCTGTTCCGGCAAGCATTGCAAATTTTTTCCACTGGCTAAAGTCTCTGTATGTCAAATAGTTGGAATAATTTGATCAATGTAGCAACATCCTGACCAGTCTGCTGGTAACCAGAGGGGTAATCTTGGTTTCCACATGTGTAATACAACTCAGCAGTATAGCCATGCCCTATCCTCCAGTCTCATTATACACTCACCAGACAATGTTACAGTCACTTCATTCAACAGGAAGTGTTCTTTTTTAATGTAACGAGTATATCCCTTTGTGGTTATTGATAATTGGAGTGGGGCTAGTCTAAAGGAGGTAACATTATGCCATGAATTATGTCTGATCTTTCTGGTTTTTGGTTACCAAAATTGTTCCAACTACTGTTCTTACTTGTGTCTCTGTTACTGGTACTAGAAATAATGGAATATCCTCACCATGTGCTGTTTGTATATGTGCACACACCCATCAGTTACTAACATTCATTATTTTGAAATAAGTAGTCAATATGGCAGAAAACATATTAAACTTAGGATGCTAATCTGGTGGTATCTGTTCAATTTTTTCAAATAATTTATTTCTGATAAAAAAAAAAATTGTTCAGTGCTTACAATTTTGATGGATTCTAATCCAGGTTGGATAAGGAAAAGGTCAGCTGTCTGTCAGGTGCCATGATACGCCACATCACACGCAGTCAAGCCTCTCAACAACAGGCACTGTTATGACTCTGTCATAGACCATGTTGGTGTGAACGACTTGAGACATACCTCACTGGACTATATGAAGAGAGATGTGACTGAGCTCTCAGATTATGTGTCTCAGGCAGGTATGTCCCTAGCCTTAAGCAGCATTTTACCTTCGCCTAGGATACCTCAATACCAACAAAAAATTATTGACTTCAACAATTGGCTTAGTTTCTGGTGTCATTCAAAGGGGATCCAGTATCTGTCAGCCTGGGATGACATGGTCGACAGACCTCGATGCTTTGCCGGAGATGGTCTTCATCTGTCACCCATGGGATTTCGGTAACTGGCTAAGGCTCTTGCCACCCACATAGTACCTTTTTAGCCAATGTCACAAGAACAAAATTCCAGATTTAAAAATACCTTCTAAAAACAACCTCAAGGTTATGCTGCTAAATGCTAGGAGTCTAACCCAGAAATTGCACTCACTGGAAGCAGTCATCACCTTGGAAGATGCTGACATTTGTGCAGTCACTGAGACTTGATTTAAGGCTGTGAAGAAAACCCCAGCTGTACCAGGTTACATTTCCTTCCACACGTTCAGACCACAAACTGAAGGATTGAGAACTAAAGGAGGTGGTGCATCGATATTCATTAAAGATAAATACACCTCTAGATCAGTTAAACAGCACGATTCCCTTCAATTACTTCAGGTCCAATTGACTGTCGGCAAGCTCCCTCTTCAGGTCATTGCCAGCTATAGGACCCCCTCCATGAATCAGGACATCCACTCAGCCTACTTGGATCTACCTGAGTCAATCATGATACAACCAAACACCCTGGTTTTGGGTATCTTTAATTACCCATCCATTGACTGGGTAAATTATACGTGTTCTAACTCACTTGCCCAAAGGTTTCTGGATTTTGTAACTCCAATGCCCTGGACCAGCTGGTTGACACACCCACAAGGGTCTCAAACTTCCTGGATCTAGTATTCACCAACATAGGGGACCACTGCACCACCCGCAGTGTATGGCCAGTCCTGGTGAGATCTAGCCACAAATCAGTCCCGCTAGAAGTAACTATAACAGAGGATCCCACCTTAGCAACAACTAGACTAAAACATTTCTCCAAGGCCAATTACAACCTCTTACATGATGGCATAAATAACTTCATAGCCCCCCTCCCACTGATGAAACTGACACCTGTACTGAGTTATACACCAGTGCTTTATACGAGCACCTGTACAATTGTATTGACTCTGTCGTACCTGATAGAACCAAAGCAAGATCTTCATTGAAAAACAAACCTGCCTGGTGGACAACTGCCATTAACAGGCTATACAACAGGAGAAAGAAATTGTTGTCTAAGGGTAGGAAGGAATGGTCTCAAAACTGGAAACACTCCCACTTCAACTTAAATAAAGCAAATAAGACTCCTAGTGAAGTCCAGATTAGTTTCCCTAACTAAGGCTAACCACAAGGCATTTTTAATTACATCTGTAACCTCAAAGGTAAGGCCCAGATTTGCGCTGAACTCATAGTTAATGGTACTACATATACACAACCTGTGAATATAGCAAACCTGCTGGTTGACAGGTTCAGTGAAAACTTCACTCCCCAGTCCCCACCATATATACTCCAAAGCATCCCTAACACCTGTCCCCCACCTAGTATCTCCAAGGAGCAGGTCTTAAATGCTCTCTCCATTCCAAAAACACAGCCTCTATGAGACCAGACAACATCCCAGGCTGTGTTCTACATGGGTTAAAACAGGAATTAGCATCACCATTGGGCATGCTTTTCAGTCACAGCCTAAGCACTGGTTTCATCCCAGTGGAATGGAAAACAACTGCCATCATCCCTCTGCACAAAGGGGGTGCATCCACAGACCCCCAGGGACTATAGACCCATTAGTTTGACCAGCCTTATTTGCAAGGCAATGGAACATTTCATCATGGACCATATTAACAAAGATATAGGAAATCCCCAAAAGCTCAACTCCACCCTATTTGGCTTTGTCAGGGGGAGATCATGCCTGTTAAACTTGGTGTACTTTTAGAAAGTCACCAAAGCCCTAGACAAGGTCAAATCTGTGCATACAGCCTACCTAGACCAAGGCCTTTGACACAATCCCCCACTCAGGCATCACCGATAAACTCACCCAGCTAGGTATCAACCCATATATTGTCAGGTGGGTTGCAAACTGGCTCACTGATAAAATGCATACGGTCAAAAAAGAGGACTCCACCTCCTCCAGCAGACCCATAACCAGTGGTGTTCCACAGGGATTGGTTCTGGGACCCCTACTGTTTAGAATCTACTTATCCAAGTACAGGCTAAAACTAAAGGACTGTGGCTAACAATGGTTGCTGATGACTGCAAACTAAAAGCGATCATTGAAACTCCTAGCAATGTCAACATCCTTCAAGAAGGTCTTATGAAGACTAATGACTAGTGCCACAGTCATGGTCTTAAACTTAATGCAAAAAAAATACATTATCATCCCCTTTGGCAAGGGTGAAATTCTGGCAAACTACTACATCAATAGCAATACCCTAAGCACAATCAGTGACGAGAGGTCTGGGCACTCGGTTTGACAGCAAACTTAACTTTGATCACCATGTCTCCACAGTGGTAAGAAGGGTATTTTATATTGTTCAACTCATAAGTAAGGACATTGCCTCCAGAAAAAGAGGTTATAAGCCCCTTGTACTCTTCCCTCATCAGGCCAATAATAGAGTACAGCACTCCCTTTGGTATGTTTCTTTCCAAACACCTGCAGCAATTGGAGAGACCACAAAGGTTCCTTGCGAAGAAAATTCAGGGTCTTCAAGATCTGTCTTATGCGGACAGACTGAAATCATTGTCACTTTACTCTGTGTCTTGCAGACTGTTCAGAGGCACCTGTGCCTTGCATGTAGAGCAATCTCTGACCCAGCTTTAATGGAAATGCTGCACATTAGCAACTCAAATGGCACACAGGTTACTTGCTCAAAGGACCTTAACCTGGTATGTGACATCAACAGAACTTTCTGAAGGGACAGATTTGTCTCACAGAGGTTGCCCCACCTTTGGAACACGCTTCCTATTCAAGCCTCTCATTGGCCCTATTTAAGTGTAATTTGGGCAATTGGATGGGTAGCCAGAAATTCACTCTAAGGGTTCTACCTGTGTCCTTCTTGGACAGGGCAATAGTTGCTGATTTTAAGTGTCTGCTTGAGCCAGACACCCTTGGGAATACAGGTTGAACTTGGCTAGGCTTGTGAGGACGCTGGGGCCATTAGCCTAGTAAACTCCTTTGATCCTATGAAAGAAGGAAATGCAGTTGAACGGTGGTGAGTATCAATACAGTTGTTCTAATGATAAACGCATGCAAATATCAAGCAGATTTGAGGCTGGAGAGGATTCTTAAAGATTTGCAAACAGGGATGATTCATTTTCTTTTTAAAGTTGATATATTATTGATTTCTGAAAAAATTCCACACTAAGTTCTGTGTTAATGGAAGTCCTATAAACTATGTATGGTCGCCTGACTCATTTCCTGATTCTTCGGCCAATTCCTACTCATCGTCCTTTGTAGATAACATTGCTGGGCCACTAGACTTCACTTCCATCTACATCAATCTCCCTGTTTTTTCTTCTGGTATGAGATGAAATTGGTTCATCATCAACAGTGAGTAGAATGATGTTAGTGTCTCATTGGTATTCATTGTTAAGGAGGACCTTTTTAACGTGTAAAACATGAATCCAGGAAGCTGATCCTTCCCATTGAATGGCAGTAGCTGTTGTAAGGAGA
The DNA here is from genome assembly GCF_019279795.1 of Protopterus annectens. Taxonomy (NCBI): domain Eukaryota; kingdom Metazoa; phylum Chordata; order Ceratodontiformes; family Protopteridae; genus Protopterus; species Protopterus annectens. Next base: position 8,324,066 of record NC_056746.1, read on the forward strand.
ACCAGGAAGGGTCCTTTCCATCTTGACTGGGATAAAGAAATATCAGGAGAAATAGCAGAGGGGCTGTCTACTAGTTGTTCCCCTGCTGACTGCACTCCCAGAGGGGGATGGCTATCTGCTTCATAACAGACATGTTGGTCCACATAAGGGGAGGTGCAGAATGATTAGAGGCCCAGTCATTGTCAGAAAAATCAGGTTGAATTTTCTTTCATTTTTCTAAATGTTTTAAAGGATAAAATCTCCAAGTATCACACAAATTATCTCCTGAGCATTTTGTAATATATTAACTGTTCTATTAGCTGCCTCTAGCTGCATTTTTTTTTGCTGAATTAAGTTTTAAACTTTTCATTTCAGATAACTTTCTCTTATTCATAGATTCTTCTTGCCAGTCATTAAAAACTGGCCAACAAGAGGCAGGTGCTTTGTTTCCTTTTCGTTTGTTTCTTTTTAAGATTTTCTAAAATAACCTTATCAGAAGTTCCACCCTAAGGGAAATGCAGTGCTCTATATTTTTCAATGAGCTCTGACCATTATACCAAATAATTAAAGCTGTCTCTTCCATATTTATAAAATATATACTTAGCTGGAGGTCCGGGCTCTGGCTGTTTTAATAACCTTACATTCACACCCACTATGAATCTGATACGCTGGAAAACTTGCCCGCTCTCATACAGTAAAACCTATACTTATACTATATGATAAACAGAAAAAAACAGCAAGCAATGTACTAAAAATCAGGAAAAAAAACGCCACTCGGGTTAAATCAACCTAATTTTATTACACTTTTGAATAAAATAAAAACATTTGGAAACCTTTCTGAAGAAGTTCATTGTCAGTTTGAATGAAAGCACTTAAATGTTTTTATTTTATTCCTAAGTGTAATAAAATTAGGTTGATTCAACCCGAGCAGTGTTTTTTGTTTTTTTCTTATACAATACGATGAAACCCGCTCTCATACAATAATATAATGAAACCCACTGTCATATAATAATATAATGAAGCCCGCTCTCATATAATAATATAATGATTCTCACTTTCATAAAATAATATAATAAAACCTGCTGTCATACAATAATATAATGAAGCCCGCTCTCATACAATGATATCTTGAAACCCGCTCTCACACAATAATATAACAAAGCCCACTCATACAAGGGCCTTCTCTCATACAATAATCTCTATACTGCTTAAGAAAAAAAATCATGTAGGAAAACTTCCCTGTAGAGATTTCAAACTCTGCTGAAGTTGGAAAAATGTAGCTGTCAGCTGATATACCAGAAATGCACCTGCCAGAAAACCTGTCAGGTGTGGGACCAAAAAGTGATTTCTGCTACAACAACTTGCAGATGGCTTGAAATCCAAGACTTCATGGCACCAACTTTTATGGTGCAGAATAACTTCATACAACACAGCTTAACAGAGTAGAATGATCTGCTTTATTGCAAAAGAGCATACGTACATGGGAAACTAAGCAATCAATGTCTTGTCTCTCAGATCACAGAAACTGCAGTTATTTTAATACTGTCAGTGCTTATGAGCAAATATTTTGTTATCTCAGACTATAGCCACCGAACAATCAAAACTAAACACTGTGTTGTTTTTCTTACTAGGACTCCACAAACCTCTTGTCTGTGTTTCTCCTTAGCCACTAATTTCTATCTTCTATGTTGGAAGACGGTGGAAAAAACCTCAAGACAGGCCTAAGCTATCAGAATCCATCTTGAAACAAGATGGATTCTGCTTCTGAAGAAAAAGTATTATGCAAAACTTATGAACATTTCTCTCTTCTTACACTTCTCCCATTTCAGTTCTATGGCTTTGAAAGTGAGATTGGTCAGGCTGATGGGCCCATAATTTCTGAGGTCAGTGGTAGGGTCACCCTTACGTGGTGGCATCATTACAGCTATGTATCAAACTGCAGGGGTAAATCCTGAGGCTAGGTTCAGGTTAAATAATTTGTGTAGTGGCTCTGCCAGGGATTATTTATTAAACAGACAGGGATATTTTCAGGTCCCATGCAAGAAGCATTTCTGGTCTTGGAAAGTACCTTCAGTGCACATTTTTTAGTGCTGATGGGAGGGTTCTTGAGATTCAGGAATACATGGGCCTTGAATAACAATTTTCAAAGTAAAATTTGCACTGAAATTATCTGTTAACACGTTGGCAATGCACACTGAGTCAGAATAGGTGGTGCCATTTTGAATATGTTTGGAGTAATGCTGAGTGTTATTTCTCAGTTTTCTAACTTGGTTAAGGAAGTATTTATTTTTAATTGTTCTTGGCTTCAGATGCTAGCCTTAATTCATGGGCTGCTTTAATAGACCTTATAGTATTTTCAAGCTGATAGTCATAGTTCTGATATTTTCCTTGATACGAGGGGCCATTTGGTCTGCTGAATACTTTGAGTTTTTTTCCTTCTGTTATGCAGTTTATTTATGTTGTTGGACCACTGTGGTGGTTTGTTTTTAAATTTTTCAATATATTTAAATCTGATTGGGGTTATCAGATCTATACATTTATCTAAGTGGGATGGAACTCCTTTATAAAGCTACCTGATGGGGTAACCCTCTGGCTAATGCTGCCAGAATGAATTTTGAAACTTCATCATAGAATCCGCTGAGGTTAATACATTTGAAATCCTAGACTTGTAAGATATTGGTTTCAGATGGGTTTAGAAATGCTGAAGGTAAAATTCACTAGTTTATGATCCAACTTAACTGGGGAAGGAAACATTAGTGGAATAGTGCATGAAGAAGCTATAATTATAAGGAGCAGGTGAAGAATTTTCTGTCCTCCAGTGAAGTTGTTAACAATCTGGTCAAGAGAGTTTTTGTTAATTAAATGTAAGACCTCTTTAGCATGTCCAACATTGGAGACATGGGTAGTCTAGCTTGTTATGGGTTAGTTAAAGTCTCCTAAACATACTTTTCAATGGTCCAGATTTTCGCCTCATTGTTTTTTTTTTTGTTTTGGTCTTTTCATAAAATTTGTGTTTTTTTGTCAAATCACTAAGGACTGAAGTAGCTAAATAATGGTATAAATTTTAGTTTTGGACTTCATACCATTCAGAAAATGCATGCTAACACAAATTGTGTTATTCTAACAATATTCTAAGTTTATAAGAGCATTATTTAAAATCCATTCCTATTTTGGGGATTTTGCCCCCCATTATTCCGGGCTTCGTCCAGATTTCATGTGCTAAGAAGTTGAGAGGTATGCTCCTAAAATAATGGAGTTCTTGTTTATAGGGAATTCATCAACTGCATTTACTAACCTTTCATGATTTTCAGGGAAAATGCAGGGTGTCCCGTAACATGCTATTAGCTAATACGTGGCCCTGTTTATTGTGATTTTCAGTTTAATTAATGCAGTTTGTGGATCTCTGAGAATCTGCCTGGAGGTGATATGATCCTTAACAGATATGAAAATAAAGCCAGAGATGCAGTCAGGTCTACAGGCATGGCAAGTTCAAAACCCAGGTATGGACAGAACGCTTTCTAACCATTTAAACCAAGTTTCAGTAAGTAAACAGAAATTGATGCATTCTAAATACAGGGGGGCATCAAGTTTGAGACATAAGTGTTTTTTAAGAACTTATCTCCTGTATATTTCTCAAAATAACATGTATTTTTAAACAGGTTATTCAGCAGTGAACCCAGCAGTCACATGGAAAGGAGAGATTACGATGACTGGAAGACTTATGAATAGCAAGCTATCACTACAGAATCTGCCTGATGTCAACATCTGCACAGTGTCTATTTCTATGAACTCTGAACAGGAGCTGCTACTTTGGAAACCTCTGTAGTAACCCCTACATCTTTGTTTCATTCTATACTGGTACTGAGATAAGTGTAGTACATAGGTGGTTCTTTGCCATGGGTTTGCTAATTTTGGAACTCATTTGCATGAACCTCTCAGTGTGACTCTGTATGCCGTGACAGTTAAATCTTAACTAGCTCACTCACCTCCTTGGAGATCTGCAAAACCTGTATGTGAAGTAACTGTACCTTAAGTCACACATAATTCTGTGCATGAACCGAAAGAAAGAGGCTTGAATAGCAAAGTAGGTTTGAGTATTTAATTGAAGTACAGTGTTATACCAAATAAAGTGACCCTTCCATAACAAGCAAAACTGTGGAAAAAGTGTTGTAAAAATGAGGTTGTATATTATTCCACATACTTTGTGTAAATCAAAATGACCTTACCGCAATACGCTAAACTGTATAAAAACATAGTGGGAAAACAAGGTTATGTATTGTTCCATGTACTTTGCTTGAGCAAAATAATAGTGAGACTCTGAAACTACAGAAGGGACACAAGCCATATGCCACCTACTGGCCTGCTAGTTGTTTGCATGTCATCTCCAAATGGCTAAGAAGAGAACTCCATTCCTTCGGTCAACAGCTTATGACCAGTGTGATTTCTCTCATCTACTTCTTTTTCACCAACCTCAGGCAAAGAGTGTAGCCCCGTTCGGCACCAGCTGTCCATATTTATTTTACTAATAAACTTTTAAATAAAATGCACTTTTCCTACATCTCATACTGTCTGAAACGGATCATCTGGTCATCTAATACTTGTACCACATTATACCCTATTCTTGTTCTCTGGGCTGGTACTTTTCTCCGCACTTTACATAAGTAATCAGTGTTTTGCTTTAGCTAGTGCACACTCTTAATTCCTTGTGATTATTACCATTCAAAGATTGTTTAACACTATCAAAAGTAAAGCCAGAACATTCAGTTTTCTACACACAGTTGGACTCTGTTACTGCAATGCCCCTCAAATTTAGAAAATGTATACAACTTTCCAAGTTTTGCTCCTTTGAAAGCATTAATCATTTCTAACTACCCCCTGGAGCTACAGCCTTGTACTTGTATATCAATTTCTGAGCAAGCTATGCACAAATCTATGATCCAGGCATTTTGATAAACACTTGCAGGTATAGCTTGGCCTTAGTAAGTCATAGTTATTGAAAGACGCTCAGAACACAATGTAACCCTTGTGAACAAATAATATGCTTGCCTACATCCCTGGGCACAATGATTTGACTTAAGTACTATTTGTTATTTTCTGTACTGCGGTGGTGGTGCTGCGGTAGCGTTGTCACCTCACAGTAAGACGCTGTTCGGTTTGATTCTCAGAACGTCTTCTGTGTGGAGACATGCGTGAATGGGCGTACCTTCGTTGAAGGTTGTGCATCAGAGCTGGCAACTCGGTACGTAAAAATCTACTGCCAATCATTAGCGGACCGGGGTTCTGCTGTGGCGACCCCTAACCGGGAAAAGCCGCAAGACACAAACAAACTATTTGTTATTTTCTCATTCTGCAGGGTGAGACTCAGTCCTGTTGGACTAACAGTTATATGGCAGGTTTGCGTACATCATGTCTTGCACTCCTTATTTCTGCTATTGACTGCCACAGTAATCTTACCCTACAAGTCAGCCAGCTAACCTGTTTCAGGTGAGTTCAAGCTGTCAGTCATGCAACAACTTATTTGTCTGAATTTATGTTCAAAGCCAACATTTTTCTATTTTATTCAGAAAATTCTGTACAATTCTAAAACTGGTACTAAATATGGAATAAAGACGGGAATTCGTAAAACTTTGCCTTTCAGACTAGGTCACTTATTCAAACAAAACTTGGATTTCTTTTGTCAGTTTCTTTTACTTGGTGTTCTGTATTTAAAATTCTGCTTATATAAAGACATACAAAAATCTAGGTAACTATTTGAAATGTTCGGATGAGCGAGTGATGAAACAATGATGAAACATGGAGACTGAATGGCCAAAAACATGTACTTACATATACTATGTCTTAGTTAGCTATTTCTTGGAATACTCCTTTTCTCTGAGGTATGGTGATCTTGGAGTTATATATAAGTTGGGGGGGGGGGGGGTGGGGGCGTGAGAAGACCTGCTGCAAAAAGAAGTTTAATGGAGATTTGTGATGTTTGAGATTTGCTCCTGCATTTCCAATGTTTTGGTTTTTTTTTTGGTGCGCTGACATTTTAATAAGGAGCTAAAACTCTACTTTTGAATTGTTTGTTTGTATAAACCACAGAAAATTATAATGGAGTCGCTGTGTTTCTGGAAACTGTAATACTGATCACCAATATAACTTCTTAATTTCAGTTGAAGAAAATAGAATTTCATTATCTTGGTAACCGTAAACCAGTGGCCTTGGCCAAGATGAATAGTTTGGTGCAAACTAAATGTAAACTCTGGTTTTGACTGTATTGTGCACAGTAAGTACAACCATGTTGCACAATCTTTTGTCTTACAGTTTTGGGGCAGGGGTTCAGGTGATTTTGAGGGACCCATGTGGTTTGATCATTTTATGTATGGCCAATCTGTTTACTGCAGCTTTAAACTGGAATAGACACTTATGTGCGAGAATCAGTGAATGTGTTGTTACATGATCCCCCATTTTGCTATATAAAAGTGCATCTATTTTCTTCCAGAAATGTCTCAACTTGCTTAAATCAGTATATCACCAGGTAAGGAATAATATCAGCAATTACTAAACTATTTATTTACTGTTATTATGTAATTAATTTACTTTTAAATCTCCAGTACTAATTAGATGTGTCAAAAGCAACAATATTTGCCTGTACCAGAGGTGCAGTGGAATAATGCACCAACTATGACCCAGGTGACCTGAGTTCAAATAGCACCTTGGACATTTGACAGTGTAGGCAGAGAGGATGGGTATTCCCATCCTGGAGGGGTGGGGGAATACATGTGCTCACGGAGACATGCGTGTGGATTGATTTCCCTGGTGGATGTATGGGAAGCAACCAGATTTTGTCTTTTCTGGATGGGCAGGGATGTCTTGCTGACATCAGCCCCTTTAGTAAATGAAGGTTAGTGCAGAGTGATGTTCACAGTGTGCTCGACCAATCAATTTTCACTGGGCAGACATAAGGAGTAGGGCTAAAGAAAAATGCTAAAATACCTTTGTCTGCCTAACTGATGGCCCTTCCCATCCAACTATCATCCACGTTGATGGTGGAATGAGTAGGCTGATCGTTGGTAGGCAGTGGGGGCAAAGTGTGGCAAAACAAAAATAGCCTGATTGGAAAGCAATTTACAAAGGAACAATGGAATGACATGTATGGCTCTCAGGTATGCAGTGAAGTCCAGAAGGTTTAGGATTTTTGCTTGGAAGTGTTTGCAAAGGCATTTTTATACCCCCAATCAGACTTCAAAGGATTTTTCCCTCAGGTAAATAGCAAATTCTGGAGGTGTGATAGGAAAGAGAGCTATAAATGCAAATCGTATTTAGGTGGTGTAATGAGTTGGCAGATTTTAAAACTACAGAATACTGTGTCAGAAATATTGGAGGAGCAAATGGCTGTAATTAAAGAAATTAATCTTTTGAGCTGGGGCACAGGATTAGGATTTGAATTGCCTAGACATAAGTAAGGCTTTATTAAGTTTATTGGCAGCCAAAAAAAAGTAATTGCAAGAAAGTGGAAATCAAAATGTAAACCAGCTATTTTTGAAGTACTAGAAATGAGATCTTTAGCAAAGGGAAAGAGCAAATTACAGAAATAAATGGAATCTGTGGGGAATAATAAATGCAGAATAATGTTCAGGAGGAGTGAGATTTTAAAAAAGAGCAGGAGCTGAGAGCAATTTATGTAATGTTGAACCGAATGAGAATTGTTACAAAGAAAGAAAACCTATATGAAATGTATGATGAATGAAAAATGTTATTGTGATTTTTCTTTTCTATTACTATATCTGTGTATGTCTTAAATGATATCTTAATAAAGAAGTTTAAAAACATAGACTAATAAATATTACTTTATTAGATGGACATGAAATAAACAGTATTAGTACACTATTTATTTAATGTGCATTTTTTATTTTCCTGTTGAATCTCTTCAAAGGAAATACAAGGCAATTGAGTCTTGCAACCATTTACACCTTACTAGTGCCCCTTTTTAGACTGCGCCTCCTTTTCTGAGGAGGGCTAGGTCAGTCATGCAGAAGTGAATAGGTGAATACCCAACCAGTCACCCAGCTCCCATTTGAGGGAAGATAATGGGCCTGATTCCAAAAGACTTGCTCTCAGTGTAAGTGACCACTTACACTGAGAGTAGATCTTTTGGAATCTGGTCCTTGGTGTAAGCCACTGAGAGTAGATCTTTTGGAATCTGGTCCTTGGTGTAAGCCACTGAGAGTAGATCTTTTGGAATCTGGTCCTTGGTGTAAGCCTGTTTATAGATAGGCCTTACACTGAAGTTAGTCACTAACACTGAGAGCATGTCTTTTGGAATCTGGTCCATTGTATCACACTGCTTAATTTGCAGCAGAAGTATATTACAGAGGTGGAGAAGGCACTTTTTAACAAATCTGTCAGATAATGGAGATTTATATCCTGGGTTTTGATATTTGTTAGATTATTTGTCATTGTGCGTATACGTGGTATTACTTGGCAGTCCCAGCAAATTATTATATATTTTGCTAGTTGAAACAACAAATAATTTAGGAAGAATATACAATGCATTACTGTTACAATTGGGAATTTCAGATTACTGCCTGTATTTCTTCTGCTGGAATACAAAGTCCAAAAACTTCTGTTATTTATATGCATACTGCCATATGAACTGCACTTCACACTTCCAGACAGACTGCTTTCACAGGCAGAAATCTGCAATGACAAAAGAACATGACTACAAGTGATATTTACAGACAAAACTCTAATATGGAAAACTCTGAATCAAAACTGTTTAGGATTTGTTGGCTGATTACTTCTTATCATAAAGCGCTGATGGGGAAGCTAAGCACCCTTAGTACCCCTATCTAAATCAAACCATAACATGGATTTAATAGTAGTATGACTGTGGCAAAAGGGCATTTTAACATGAGTGCAAGAACCAGTGATTCAGAAACACTTTAACTGCAGTGAGGAAATACTTCATTATTAGCTGATTTTCATGTCTCTGAATCACTAGGTGATTACTGCAAATGATAAGGCACACTTGCTGTTGTAATTATCACTGTAGGCACATGCAATATATTGGTATAGGCACCCCAGTCATTCACTCCTCAGCACACATGCATATATTCAAACACACACACACACACACACACACACACACACACACACACACACACACACACACACACGCACACACATACAGCTCCATACTTCTTACTGCCCTTGAGTTAACAGAATGTCCCTAATGTTGCCTCCGATTTTTTCACCTTCCCTCCTAAATCACTAATGACTACAGTCTGTTAATAATGGAGGACATTAATGTTTCATACTTCTCACTGTCCATAATATGCTTTGTGCAGCAGAACCTGTGCTCTGTTAACTTTGCGTGTGAATTAGGATAATAGTAAAGAGTGTCTCTGGTGTTTGATGTCCCCCACATAGGTTTTTCATGCTGTAAAACCTGTTTTATTAACTTTTGAAGTGACATAGGGTAATGGTCAAAAGTCCATTGTGAATAATGTCCTCCCCAAGTATTACAAGACTTGCTTCTTAGTCGAGGAGTTTAGACATATGGCAACTATGTAACTCCCTCCCACAGCACACATTCACACGCAGACACGCACACATACATTCACACACACACACTCACATGCACCATATATTAACATACCTGATTGCAGTCGTGGACACATCCATTAACCTGTACACACAATCTCCTAAGACTGCACATACCTCTGCATACACTTACACATGCGTCCACATATATTACACACATGCACTCGCCCCCTCCCCAACACTACCTGCCTGCTAAATTTCCTGGCATTTACCTCTAATGTGATCTCACCCATTGAAAGTAATTGGAGAATGCAAACTTTCGGCCATCAGCCACAAAGAACACAGTTAAACTGATGAAAAAAAGAAGCAGCACGCTGAATGTAGACTCAATACTCCAAGATTTAATCCAAAATAAAATAACAGTTTAAAAGCAGATACACACAATACCAATGCTGGTCCTTGTGCACGAGCACAAAACACTTTGTTGAAATATCCACAATCCCAATGTCTTTGTAAATAAAAATGACTTTCCTTATGAATGAAATAACAATAGCTTAAGCGCTTTCGTCTCTGCCCGATAAGAAACTTCCTCAGAATGAAATGAAAACAGCTGCCACAAGTGGTAAATAGGGCTTTCCACTGACAGTACCATTTCTGAATCCAAGGGTGGTTTTACTGCCTTTACTTCTTCCCCCTCTATTTGCAAAGAAATGATAAGGCAAACTATTATAATTGTATTAATTTATTTATTTGTGTTCTGTAATTTGGAAAGACAGCTTCTGTGCTTATAATTTCATCTTCATCAGGCACTTCAGTTCTTCGTCATTTTCAGCCCTCAGATTGGTACCCTCTGCATATCTGAGGTTATTAATATTTTTCCACTAATTTTTATTCCTGTATCTGATTTGTATAATTCATGATTTTGCCTGATATGTTCAGCATATAAATTAAATGAGTAGAGTGACAATATACAGCCTTGTTGCACTCCTTTCCCAGCATTAAACCAGTAAGTTATTCCATCACTGGTTATAACTGTTCTTGTTCTGTGTGCAGATAACTTGGTAGGCAAATAAGGTAACCTGGTATCCTCATGTCTCTAAGAACTTGTTACAGTTTCTTAGGATCCACGCATTCAAAGGCTTTACAGTTGTCAATAATAATTTGTGCAATGGATGTTGGGAAATTGAACTCTAGTGCCTCTGCCTGTTTGAAAGCCAGCTATACATCTGGAAGTTCTCAGTCCAGATTCTACAGGAATCTGTCAAGCAAGATCTGTCTTATTACCTTTCTAAGATGAAACAATGCAGTTGTTCAATAATATGAGCTCTCTTTAGCATTGTCCTTTTTTGGGATTGTATTATAAATTGACCTTTTTTAATTCATTTGCCACTGTTGAGTTTTCCGGATTTACTGGTAAATTCGAAGCAATGCTGTAACAACATTATTTTGCACGACTTTAGGCAATCCAGCTGGATTTCCATCACTTCATGCAGCCTTGATGTTAACAAAACTTTCTAGGGTTAATTTAATTTCCCTCTCCAGAATGTTTGGCTCCAGATCAGAAACATATCATCATATGTATCGGTGATGTTAGGGTCCTTGTTACGTAGTTCTTTTATATATTCCTGCCACATCTTCTTGATATCTTTGGCTTTTGCTATGTCCCTCCTGTTGTTGCCTTTTGTCATGACAGTTTTTACCTGGAAGTTTCTCTTAACACAGCCAAAAGTCTTGAAGATATATTGTGTTTATCTCTTTCTGTTGGCCTCTTCTTTGTTTGGATTGCTCATTTAAACAAACATCTTTATCTCTTCTTGCTATTCTGTGAAACTCCACATTCACTTCCATATATTTTCCATACCTCCAGTGCCTTATTCTCATTTTTCCTCAGCCACTGCTAAATCCTCCATAGATTGCTATTTTTTTCTTCTTAATCTTCTTTCTATTTGGAATATTTTTTTGTTCCAGCCTTCTGGAGAGTACAATGAATTTCATTCCTTAGCTCTTTAAGCACTCAACCAATCAGGTCCATTCCCTTAAATCTGATCTCCTCTGTTGCATATTCTTTTGGAGTATATATATATATATATATATATATATATTTTATTTTTTTTTTTTTAGTTATTTGGACCCCTTGGACCTCATCTTACTGGCTTGGCCTGCAGTGGCCCATGTCCAAGCCAGGTCTACCAGACAGCCTCCTATCCCCCCAGACTTATGGTATTGCCAGGGTTGGTCATGGATCTTAAGGGTGTCCTGGGGACACAGCCATCTGTTATTTTTTTTTTATATAACCAACGCTGTTTCCTCTCCCCACCCTACAATTGTTGATTGCGTCCGAGGGCAACTTCTCACATTGGACAACACCTCCCCTTAGAAAGTGTCATCAGTGAGTGCCCTTCCACTCAGGATGGGCATGTCCATGACCTCCCTGTTGCTCTATCGGCCACCTAAGTCATTAATCAAACCTGGGTCAGCTGGGCCATAATCAGGACTTTATCCCTCTATGACCCTGGAGTGGCTCATTTGGAGTATTGAAAACAGACACAAAAACTGCAGTGGTATTAGCGCTTTCGCGTTGCTTCTCAACGCTTCATCAGATATAAATGCAATAAAACCCCCCCCTCCCTTTATACAAAAAACTTGATGACATCACAACATTCATTAAAGCAATTAGACAGTTAAAGCAATACAACTTAGAATAAGAATAAAGATACAGATAAAAACAAAAATTTTTTAATGCTTAAGGGACCTAGATGTTAAGAAAGGTTTGATGGATAACCTATCATTGAGCCCAAATCTATGGGCTTGTAATTTCATTATCCATTTACCCTCCCTTTCCTCTGTTCTGTTTTTTAAATTACCCAACCTTTTCCCTGTGCTGACTAATTCCAAGACCTGAAAACTAAAATTATGTGTGCTTCCTAGTTCTACTATATGTTTCGCGAGGGCATTTGTGATATTGCCTTTGCTAATAGCATAGGCATGCTCTCTTATGCGCTCTCGTAGCGACCTAGTTGTCATACCCACATAGAACTTCGTGCAAAATTTACACGTTGCTACGTATACTAAATTCACAGATTTGCAGGTGGCGTAATGTTTAAATAAATGTCTCTTTCCAGTTATAGGATGTGTAAAGGTGTCAGAGCTAGATACATATTTACATTGGTTGCAGGTGTAGCAGGGAAAGGTACCTATTTTATGACTCTGGGGTGTATTGAAGTGACCTCAGTCATAACATAACAACCTATTTAATGAGGGCATATTCCTATAAGCCACTCTAGGTTTTGTGTCAACTAAGGAACTAATCATGTCATCAGCCATTAGAATACCCCAGTGTTTCCTGAATACATTTAAGATATGATTGTTCCTATTTGAGAAAGGAATGACAATCCTACTATGATTGTCACTGTTTCTACATTTAAATGGCTGTGAGTGTCTATATGGTCTGTTGATCAGAGGTGCTCCATCCGATTGTCTATGAGAATCACCCAATGAAATAGCTTCAAGTACTTGTCTCTTATTGTAGCCTCTAGATAAAAAATTCTCAGCCAGATTCTGTTTATGTTTATGATATGCTGTTGTTTGTGATGTTAGTTTGGAGACTCTAACCATTTGATTAGTAATGATGTTATTATATATATGCTTAGGGTGCATACTCTCTCGATGTAATAAATTATTTCTCCAGCAATCCTTTCTGTAAAGTTCAGTGTCAAAGCCATGAGAGCTGTTAATGACTTTGACATCCAAAAAATCAATGGTATCAAAAGAATAGGTGCACTCAAAACTAAGAAAATCTGTGGTATTATTAAGGTATGTTACAAAGACTAACAGTTGTTCATGCCCTCATTAAATAGGTTGTTATGTTATGACCGAGGTCACTTTAATACACCCCAGAGTCATAAAATAGGCACCTTTCCCTGCTACACCTGCAACCAATGTAAATATTTATCTAGCTCTGACACCTTTACACATCCTATAACTGGAAAGAGACATTTATTTAAACATTACGCCACCTGCAAATCTGTGAATTTAGTATACGAGTAACGCAAATTTTGAAGTTCTATGTGGGTATGACAACTAGGAGAGCATGCCTATGCTATTAGCAAAGGCAATATCACAAATGCCCTCGCGAAACATATAGTAGAACTAGGAAGCACACATAATTTTAGTTTTCAGGTCTTGGAATTAGTCAGCACAGGGAAAAGGTTGGGTAATTTAAAAAACAGAACAGAGGAAAGGGAGGGCAAATGGATAATGAAATTACAAGCCCATAGATTTGGGCTCAATGATAGGTTATCCATCAAGCCTTTCTTAACATCTAGGTCCCTTAAGCATTAAAAAAATTTTTGTTTTTATCTGTATCTTTATTCTTATTCTAAGTTGTATTGCTTTAACTGTCTAATTGCTTTAATGAATGTTGTGATGTCATCAAGTTTTTTGTATAAAGGGAGGGGGGGGTTTATTGCATTTATATCTGATGAAGCGTTGAGAAAATACCACTGCAGTTTTTGTGTCTGTTTTCCATACAATAAACGTGGATTACCGATTTTATCTGAAGAGCCTTGGAGTTTTATTCTGTTTGGCCATATATGGTGCACTCTTTATTATTTTTTACTTAGCTACTTGGACTTTAATAAGAGTGCTTTATCTGGCGGTATTGTTTTATTTGCTGTCATTTGGAGTATTGTTTAGCTCATATCTAGTTGGCCTGGAGTTTTTTTTAATTGTCTTTAGTTTAATTTTAATTTTAAATTTTGTGATGAGTAGATGATGGTCTGAACCACAGTCAGCTCCAGATCTTGGTTTTGCTGATTGTATATAGGTCTACCATGTCAGAGTATATAGTTCAGTTTTAAAAAAATGGATCGGACGTGAAAATTAAAGTGGGTGGGGTCCTCTCAGATAATTTCTGCTTGAGGAACCAGGAGGGGTGTCCTCTCATCCCTTTGTTATTTGCATTATCTTTAGAAACATTGGTAAAGGAAATAAGGGAGTCAGAAATTCAAGGATATAATTGGTATAGTAGTCAAGAAAAGCTGGTTCTATTTGCAGATGATATTATTTTTATCTGACAAAACCAGAAATAAAGATTACAGTGTTATGGAACATTTTGAGACCATTTTAAATCTTTTCGGGGTACAGAATTAATAAAGCTAAAACAAAGGTTATAGTAGTAAATTATGTACCCACACGCAAATTGATTCAGCAATATCCATATTTATGGGGATATGCTATATGAAGTATTTAGGAGGATGGATTAAAAATGATTCCAGTGTGGCAGTTAAGGATATATGGGAAGCGATTAAACAAAAGATAATACAAGAACTGAGAAAATGGAAATTGTGTTATATGAATATTAATAAAATACAAGCAGTTAAAATGTTTTTAGCCCCTTTAGTCTTATACACAGGTCAGTCATATTTTGTAAACCAGAGGATAAGTTGTGGATAGCAATTATTAAAGGGCTGAAGGATTTTATCTGGGAGGTAAAACCGGCAAGAGACAAATGGGATAAACTGATTTTTCCAATATAACAAGGCAGATTGGGATTACATGATCTGAAGGGGTATTTCAGAACAAAACAGTTAAGGCTCCTATACATAGCACATGCAGTAAACTATAATCCAAAGTGGAAAGGGATTATGGTGAAATAGGAGAAGTTCAAGAAGCAAGAAGAGACTGGAATTTTGGATGCAAACCTTTAAGGAGAATATCAATAATCATACAGAATATTATCTTCATAAAGTATCAGAAAGTATTCTAAGAGCTAAACCAACACGGGAATGGAGAAAGGAGATTCTGCCAATAGGAAGGACTGCAATTAGGGATACAGTCAATAGGCAAGAGGGGTCTGGAACTTATTGGAGAAAACTGGCATGAACCAAGGTATTTGGAGCAAATAACTAGAAAGAAAGAGGTAATAGAATGGGAAGATACCAAGAATTTATTTGGACTACAGGTTAGAAATTACTTTCCTTATCAAGGATTGATATTAGAGTATAGGCAAAGCGAAAGAAATATGGGGTCCTAAATGAAAGACCAGCACTGGTAGAGTTTTTAGTAGAATCTGTAACAGAAGCTGCCATTAAGAAATGAATAATTAGTAAGGGATATAAAATATTGCATGATAACTATAAGAATCAGTCAGAGGAGGTTAGAAAGGATGGGGAAGAGACACTGGATAAGAAATTCACAAAGAAACAATGGGGATATGTGTGTGTGTGTGTGTGTGTGTGTGTGTGTGTGTGTGTGTGTGTGTATATATATATATATATATATATATATATATATATATATATATATATATATAGGTGTCTCCCAAATATGCAGCAAAGTCAAGAAGATTTAGGATCTTTGCTTGGAAGCGTATACATAGGTATTTTATACCCAAGTAGACTCTGAAGAATTTTTCCTCAAGTAGACAGCAAATGTTGGATGTGTGATGGGGAAGATAGAGATAACTGGGAACATATTTTCTTTGAGTGTAATGAGTTGGTAGACTTTAAAGATTCTCTGCAGAATCATCTGTCAGATACACACATGGTAAGCAAATTGGTTTAACTAAGCAAATGAGTTTTTTTGAGCTATGATACAGAATTGGAATTGCCTAGACATAGTAAGGCCTTACTGAGCAATTATCAGAAAATGGAAATCAAATTGTAAACCAAGTTTGCTGGAAGTAGTGAATGTAATAACAGAGATAAAACAACTGGAATTGGGATTTTTAGAAAAGGGTAGGAGCAAATTACATAGGAAAATGGGAATTGTGGGAACAATACATACAGAGGAAGAACAAGGCGTAAAAGAAGGGAGGATTGGGATTTGAATGAGCTATGTAATGTTTGACTGAGAATGACTGGATAGATTATAAGTGATATATAATGTCTGCAACTACAGTTGTGTCAACATGGTTTGTAGTGTATAATATTTGCAACTGAAATTCTGTCAGTATGGTTTGTTTTCATTTATAGAAATATAAGCTTGTCCATGTCAAATGTGATAATTTAATAAAGATGTTTCTTCTTTAAAAATAAAGTATGTCATTGTCTGCTCTGCAGATAAGTGAAAGAGATAAGCAGAATACATGGCTTGACAAACTGGATTGTCTACCATCCATAATAATACCATTCAATTTATAGTTGAATTTTGATTTTCCATCTATAAAATAGAAAACGCTGTTGTTATTCTTTTCTCACTATTAAGATTGACTATTCTGGACCTAATTATGTGTAATATTAACAGCAGAGTAAGGAATAGCCACTTGGCAATATCCTTTTCAATTCCTCAATTTAATGCAAAAAAGTCACAAACTAGAAACTTTCAATAAGACTGATTTCTGAATTCTTGCAACTATGAAGTCACAAACTAGGCACTTTTTTAATAAGGCTGACTTCTTGCAAATTATTTCTCACTCGGGTCTTGCATTCACATCAGCTTTAGTTGACTTTTAAAGGATCATTTTAAAAATGAAATTGTTGAACCCAGTAAATACACATACCACTGTGTACCACTGCTAAAAGTACTATTTGATGCTTACAGCTGTTCAAAAAAGGTACCTGGTAGTCTTGGACTGAAGCTGAAGTCGAGCATTCTGAGAGACAGGGCAGCTAGAAAATGTTCTTTTAGTGTGTCAGTCATCCTAAACGTGCTCGTGTTAGTTACACTTTAAAAGTTTAATGACATGTAGGTCAGTGACTTATATTATTGGTGAAATTGTCATTGTACACTTCACACAGCCTTGCATTGATACTGGGTATCAATTTCCTATAGTTCTAATTTATTCGAATTATGATCCCCTGAAATAACTTGAAACAGTGCAAAATTACCTGCTGAGTAGCCAGCACTACGATTTTGAGGGATAAAGCCCTGACTATGGCCAGGTGACCTGGGTTTGATTAGTGGCTCATGCTCATACTCATCCTGAGGGGGAGGAGGGAGGGGCAAGCACACAAGGCACACATCATGGTTTGATTTCCATGGTGGAAACTGCAAGGTTTTCTAAGGGGGAGCAAGGCATCCTGTTGATGTCAGCCACTTTTGGAAGTGAGGGGCAGTTCAGGGCTGATGCTCATTGTATGCCCCATTCTTGGAGTTTTACGGGACGTGCCCAGGGTGGGGAAGTAAATAAAAGCATACTTTTACTGCTGTGAAGTATATTTTTCCTTTTCCAGATGTTTACAACTTTACTTCAGAAAACTGCAGTTGCACCAGTTTTCAAATGTGACACTTTAGGCCTGACTAAGACTTACAGGCTTGTAAGTTTGATATCAGTAGTTGGAAGGTCCTTTGAAAGGTGCTGCAACTATAGTGCTGTCTGAAACGCCTGAGTACAACTACATTTTTGAACTTTACTCAACATGACATTTTACTCAGCAGAGCTACTTTAAACAGTGTGGAAAAGCTATACGAGCCTGACAGTCAGGCAATAGCCATTGAATTTCCATTATTTCAGTTTAGTCTGGTTATCTAGAGCCCTTGATTTCACTCTTTAAAGTGGAACTGAGGAAGTCTATCCTCAAACAAGGTAAAGTTATGCATAGCCAGATGGATTATAATGAATGATGAACTGTTATCAGGGCAGAAGCGGAGAGTGAAATGGCTTGGTCACTATTCGAAATGGAGAGACGTTTCTAAGGGAGTGCTACAGGGGTTTCTTTTTGGACCCACTCCTTGTTTAATTCCTTGTTTTCTTTTTTCTCAAGAAACATTTACTATTACATATCAAGCTTTGTTGCTTCCTGAACTGGTGCCTTATACACAACTAGTTGTGTCATATACAGCTTAAATTGTTACCTAAAGGAGATGAGAGAGCAGGCAGGAAAACAGTTATTGGGAAATGGAATGTCAAGCCTTTATTTTATTTATTGCCCTTGGGGCAGCACGAATATTTGGTACTTGTTGGTTCTCCTACTTTTATATGTTTTCCTGTCTGGTAAATTGGTTCAACAATACCCATGTTTATGAGGACATGATAAGATGAGGTATTTAGGAGTATGGATTAAAAAGGATGGCAGCTAAGGATTTGCGAGAATAGAGCAAACAAAGGGTAAAATTGAGAAGCCTGAAGCTTTTGATTATGGATATGGATAGTAAGATACAAACAGTGAAAATATTTGTAGCCCCTTTATGTAATAAAGGGATGATGGAATGTATTTGGGAAGGGAAAAGGGCAAGAGTTAAGTTGAATAAGTTGTTAAAGATCACCTGATTTGAAGGGATGCTTTAGAGCTGCACTGCTAACACTGATGCACATAACACAAACATAAGGTTATAAATAAAAGTGGATACGGATGGGAATGGAAATTAACAATTAGGGAGAGAATAGGATTTTGGATGCAGGTCTTTAAGGAGAAAAATAACAGCCACACAGTTTACTGTATTGTAATAATGAAGATAGCAAAGGAATGGAGAAAGGAGATTTTTATCAACAGAGATGTCTTATAGGTTCATAGGTGTTTATTAGGCTAATGACCACAAGGGCCTTTTTAAGCCTAGCCATGCATCCCGAATCTCTTACAATTTCTGACACCCTTGATAAGTGTAAGCATGGGCCTGGGAGATGAATCATTTACAGGTTACCTGTTTGCATTAGAGACATAGGTGCCAAACCAGGGATGAATTTCCAGTTTCCCATCCAATTGTCCAAGTTGCACTTGAATTGGGTTAGGGAGGAACTCTGCTTCACATGGATAGGGCGCCTGTTCCATAGATGGGGTTGTCTCTGGGATACATACCTATCTCTCCAGCAGGTCCTGTTTATATCACCAGCAAGGTTTAAGTCTTTAGAATGGGTAATTCTAGTACTGTTTGTTTTGTGGATATGCAGGAGGTCCATCAGAGTGGGGTCTAACAATGCCTTGTATGCCAAGCATAGATCTCCCTCTAGACATCTCTAGTTGTCTGTGAGTAGGTGTAGAGAAAATAGTCTAGAGGGGTCTGGAATTTTCTGCAGGAAGTTAGCAAAGGAACCAAGGTGTTGAAAGCAACTAAAGGTGGTGGTGGTGGTGGGGGGTCAAAGTGGGATGAGGCTAACCAGAAGTATGGATTGCTGGCTGAAGACTGCCTTTCCTAACATGTATTGATAACTGAGTAAAAGGACAAAGAAAGGGATATGACAATGTTAAGCAAACGACCATTTTTGGTAGAGTTTTTAGTCACGTCCAGAATAGAAGTTGCTACTAAAATGGGGATAATTAGTAGGTCATATTAAATATTGCATGCTAACTGTAAAATAATTCAGAGGAGATTAGAAAAAAGTGGGAAAAATAATGGAGAGACAATTTACAAAGGAACAATTGGAGGACAGCTGTATGGCTCAGACCACAAGGTTTAAGAGTTTTGCCTTGAAGTGCTTATAAAAGTATTTTTATACTCCAAGCAGACAGAGTTTTTCCTTGGACAGCAAATACTAGAGGTGTGGTGGGAAAGAGAGCAGTAATTGGGAACATGTGTATTGGGAATATAACAAGTTGGCAAACTGAGAAAAAAGCAATTATTAAAAATGGAAATCAAAATCTAAACCAACTGTAATTGAAGTATTAAATGTTGTGCAGGAGATAAAAGAACTGGAGGAGGAATTCTCAGAGAATGGAAGGATCAAATTTCAAAGAAATAAATGGAATTTGTAGGAACAATGCATACAGGATGATGTTTGGAAGGAAGGGTAAGGTCAAATGGAAGGCAGGAAATGAGCATTTTATGTAATGTTGGAGTCAATGAAAATTGTTAAAAAAGAAAATATATGTATAATTTATGAAAATAACCACAGTTCTTTCCTGTTAATATATTCGTACTCACAACTCTCTTTAAAAGTGATGATTCAATAAAGTCGTTGAAAAATATCTCTTGATTACAAGACCCCAAAGGGAAAATTAATCATTTAGTGGGCATTCCTGAAAGACAAGAAGCATTGAAACCATATTTCATATAGAATGTATTAGCATGATGGAGACTGGGACCGAGAGCTTATTGAATGTTTTGCCCCAGCTGCAGTGCATAACATGAAGAAACCACAACAATTCCTAGGTTCATAGGTGTGTACTAGGCTAATGACCCTGGAGCCTTTGCAAGCCTAGCCCATAGAAGTGCCCTGGCTTCATGCTGCCCAATGTTAGTTCCCAGTGCCTCTAGCAAGTAGAGCCACTGGAGTGATCCCCGGGGTGAACTTTCTATTTCCCATCCACTCACCGAGATTTCTCTTGAAGATGACCAGTGAGGTGTTCTACTTGACATGTATAAGAAGTCTGTTCCATAGCATGGGCAGTCTCTGGGTTATGAAGCTGTCCCTCCAGCATGTTCTGTTGATTGTGGTAATGAGGTTGAGGTCTCTGGAGCATGTGGTATGTAGAGATTTGGATTTTTTTAGATGTAGCATTTCTGACAGAGCTGGGTCAGACATAGCTTTGGTATGAGACAGAGAATAGCTGGAGTTTTTTGAGTCTGTCCATGTAGGACATGTGTTTAAGACCTAGGATCCTCTTTGTGAGGTACTTTTGTAGCATTTCCAGCTGTTGCATGTGTCTAGTGAGGTACATGCCAAATGGCAGCAAAAAACAACCAATGCTCCACA
Source organism: Protopterus annectens (assembly GCF_019279795.1). Classification (NCBI taxonomy): domain Eukaryota; kingdom Metazoa; phylum Chordata; order Ceratodontiformes; family Protopteridae; genus Protopterus; species Protopterus annectens. The sequence continues at coordinate 8,345,145 of NC_056746.1, forward strand.
ATGTTGAAATCGTTTAATAAAATAAATCACAAATCACAGAGCTTTCGGATAAAATCTTTTATCAATGTAACACTGTTGAAGGATTTTTTCTGAAAGCTCTGTGATTTGTGATTTATTTTATTAAATGATTTCAGCATTGTGGAGCATTGGTTTTTTGCTGTTACTTGGTCTTACCTGCTTCACTTTATCACCTCATTCACGTTTTACTTCGTATATGCCAAATGAGGCATTATACTCAATGATTGGCCTAATGAGGGAAGAATAGAGAGAGATGATGACCTCTTTCTTCCTAGATGCAAAACCTTTGGTAATGAGATTTGCCACATAGATGGACTTTCTGACCACAGTGGCAATGTGGTGGTCTAAAGAGAGGTTGCTGTCAACCTGTGTCCCCAGATCTCTTATAACGCCTTCAGTGCTCACTGTGTTCCCATCAGTGTGGTAATTAGTGGGAACTGAGTTTTTCCCAAAGGGGATGACAACGCATTTTTTGGCATTAAGCTTAAGGCCATGGTTTTGACACCAGTCATTGGTCTCAGTGAGGTCTTTCTATAAGATATCTGCATCACTTGGGAAGTTAATAATGGCCCCCAACTTGCAGTCATCTGCGAACTTGGTCAGCCATAGTCCCTCCGTGTTGGCCTGGACTTCTGAGAAGTAGATGCCAAACAGGAGAGTACCTAGGACCAATCCCTGTGGGACAACACTTGTAACTGGTCGGTAGTCAGATTTGGAGTCTGCTACTTTCACAGTGTGGGCTCTATCAGTGAGCCATTTGGCAACCCATCTTATGACATAGGGGTTTATGCCTAGTTTAGTGAGTCTATCTATGATTTCTGAGTGAGGGATGGTGTTGAAGGCCTTGGCAAGATCTAGGTAGGCTATGTGAACTACATTGGCTTCATCCACAGCTCTGGTGACAGACTCAAAGAAGTCTGTCAGGTTGAGCAGGCATGATCTACCTTTCACAAACCCAAACTGCATGGGGTCCAGAATTTGGAGATTCCCTATGTCCTTATTTATTAGGTCCTTGATGATGTGCTCCATAGCCTTACATACCAGACTTGTCAGGCTAATGGTGCGGTAGTTCTCAGGGTCTGTAGTCGCTCCCCCTTTATGGAGTGGGATAACTGTAACAGTGTGCCATTTGGTAGGAACAAAGCCAGGAATAAGGCTGTGATTGAACAGGGTACTCAGGTGTGGTGCCAGTTCACTTTGTAATTCATGTAGAACACAGCCTGGGATATTATCAGGTCCCATGGAAGCTGTATTCTTGGCTTTGGACAGTGCTGTTTTTACCTTTGTAGCTGTGATAACAGGGACTTGGCATTCCTCAGGTATTGTGATAGGCCTTATAGAGGGTGAAAGGGGGGTAAGATTCGCACTGAACCTGTCAGCCAATATGTTGGCAATATCAGTTGGTTCTGTATATGTATTGCCATTGTGCTGTACCTCAGAACAGATCTGAGTATTGCCATGTATCTTCTTGACATAGCTATAGAATACCTTGTGGTTGTCTTTAGAATCTGCATAATTTTTTCCTGAGACTAACAAGGGAGTTTTTCCAGTCTTGGGAATTCACCTTTTTCTGCAGCAGTTTTTTCTTTCTGTTGTAGAGTTTGTTTATGGTGGGAGACCACCAGATTGGCTTCTTTTTTTTTGGAGTCTTGATTCTGTTTTGTATGGCCTGTTCCATTCACTTGTGTATGTGCTCATACAGTGTATTGGTGTATGATTCAGAAGTCATGTACGTATTTTCCATTTGCATGGGTGTCTTGAAGTTAGCCACCTCTGTTTTTAGAAGCCCAAAATTGGCTTTAGAGAAGTTTTTTTTACAGTGGTTTCCTTTCGGGGGGTGAGGGTGGGATGTGGATATCCATGGTGTTTAGCTTGTGGTCAGATCTGACCAGGGAGGAGTTGATTACTGGTGTAGAGCAATGGGCACATAATGACCAGGTCAAGAATGTTTCTACCCCTGGTGGGGGTAGGAATGAGTTGGTCCAGGGTGTTGGAATTAATAAATTCCAGAAAACGTTGAGTAAGTGTGTTGATACATGAGTAATTTTCCCAGTTAATGGACAGGTAGTTGAAGTTTCCCAGTATAAGGGTATTGGGTTGTACCCTAATATTTTCCAGTACTTTTAGGAATGTGGAGTGGGAGTCTTGGGACATGGTGGGGAATCTATAGCAGGCTACAACCTGGATTGCAGTTTTATCCAGTGTTAGTTGTACCTGAAGTATCACTGATGTGTTATGTTGGGCTACTAGTCTGGAGGTGTGCATATCCTTTATGAATATGGAGACACCACTGCCTTTAGTGCTTCGGTCCAGGTTTAGGGGCCAAAGGGTGTGGGATGAATTATAGCCTGGTAGTGTTAGGGTGCTCTCTGGAGCCTTGAACCAGGTCTCGGTCACTGCACAGATGTCGATGTTCTCCATTTTAAGGAGTGCTTTAAATGAGTGCATTTTGAGATTTAGACTTCTATTGTTAGGCAGCATAACCCTCAGATTTCATTTGCTTGTTATGGTGGTAATTTTGTCTTCAGGATATTTCCTAAAAAAGGCACTATGGGGTGGCAAGAGCCTTGGCCAGTATCCGGAATCCCTGGGGAGACAGGTGCAGGCCATCCCTGGCAAAGCATCGAGGTCTGTTGATCATGTCATCCCAGGCAGACAGATACTGGATCCCCTTAAAATGACACCAGAAACTTAGCCAATTGTTGAAGTCACTCATTTTCTGCTTGTACTGTGGTATCATTCTGGGTGATGGTAGGATGCTACACAGAGCTAGGGTCATACCTGCCTGGGCTACAAGATCCAAGAGCTCCTCTATTTCTCTTTTCATGTAGTCCAGGGAGATATGTCTCAGGTCATTCACACCAACATGGGGAATGAGAGTCATGTCTGTACCTGTTGTGAAGTGACCTAAGTGCGTGCTTTATGTGGCAGATCCTGGCACTCAACAGGCAGCTGACCGTAACTTTCTCCTTACTCAACCTAGTGAGTGGGACATCAGTGTGCCTTATTATTGAGTCATGTATGACTAGTGTATTGGTTATGTTGTTTTGCCTTATGGGCTTTGGTTGAGTGGCACACTGTTTATGTGAGCTGTGTGTCTTATGGTTTGTGCTGGGATGTGGTGGTTGTTTGCATTTCTGTCTCGGAGGTCTCTGTTGTTTGGGCAGATGTTTATTGAGAGCCTCTGCGAAAGTAGGTGTGTGTTTACTGCTGAAGGTGAAGCTAAATTAGCACTTTAGCATAATATCCCCTAGAAAGGCAATAAAAGCCCATTACCATAAAATGTAATGTTGTGACTAATGTCAAGTATTTATAGAGTTCAAATACTTGTCTTTGTATCCATAAACATTCTACCTCACTCATGGTTTGTTTTTGCTGGTAAACCATATGTGAGGGGGGGGGGGGTAACTGTATTCCATTGAAGTACCTGATTGGTTCTTCTCCTCAACTCATTTGTTCTCCAATCATTATTTCAAGCCAAAGTGACTGCAATATTGCCTTTTGCCTAACTTAGGTGTATGTTAACAGCAATTTACCAGCTTGTCTTACTTTCTTAAAAATTATCAGGATTTGTCTTACCCCTGTTTTGCTGCAGTTTTACAGATAGTTTTCCAGGTACTTACTCCACAGTGGACCAACCTGCTCCATTCACTTGCCCCATCCCCTATTCCCACCCACCCCTGCTACATCTATACATACCTCACTTATTCTGCCTCTACTTACCTCCTATCATGTACCTAATTTTCTATCCAATCACAAACTGTTCTCTTTATACCTACTTCTAATCTAAATTCCTTCACAAATTTCACTCAGCTCCCTGCCCAGTAAAACCTACCTATTGTCCACACTGTTACCGCTGCTGATTACCTCACCTAATCAGACAGTAAGATTTTTACAGCACTAACCATGCTATTTCCTTCCTGTATGACCTTATTCATTCTCCTCCTCTCATGCCTAACGTTGTTGCCAATACTAGTAATAAATAAGCACACATCAACCATTACTTTATCCTCACCTATCAACCATCATCCCACTAGCTACTCAAAAATCTCTTTAAGCTTATTACCCATAACTCCATTCCATGGTTGTAACCCCAAAATACTAAAAAAATGTCAGTCCCAATGTTAAGGTAATGCTTCTACCCATCTCTGCTACAATGCCATAATAAACAAACCTTCTTTCTCCACCATACATTAATGTGGTGACATCCACCCTAACCCAGGTCCCAATCAAACCCCAAACCATAAAATACACTGTAAAAGTTTAAAAATAATCACTCTTAACATTAGAAGGATATGCAACAAAATCATAGATTTTCATGCATGGATGACCCAACAGAACCCAGACATCCTAGCCACAACTGAGACCTGGCCAAATCCTGAAATAAAAGATGCTGAAATACTACCACTGGGTTACAATATCATTAGACTAGACAGAAAACATAAAAAGCAGGTGGAATAGCTATAACTTTTCCAAATATGCTCGCAGTAACTCCCTATACAGGCACAATCCCAACTTTTGGAAAAGCAGACATTTTAATTTCATTCCTAAAACTTGATAGAACCAAGAGTATATGCATTGCTGTGCTATATATCCCACCAGGACAGAGCATTCCAGTACTTGAAAACATACTATACTGGGTAACAGATACAATCACAAATGAAATTATCCTCCTGGGTGATGTAAACATTGACTGGCAGTCTTTATCCACAAATTCTGTGATCAACAGCATGAACCTGTTTAGATTCACTCAACTTATTAATACACCAACAAGACATAATGAAAATAACTCCCAGCAATCTCTTCTGGACTGGATTCTGGTTACCAACCCATCTAATTTTACCTCCTCAGGAACCATCCCTGATACAGTAAGTGATCACCTACCAGCTTATACCCACAGGAGTATTGTGCAATTAACAAAGGAACATAAGCTCAAAACTCCCTAACAGAACCAAGATGCTATCCTCCAAAAAAGGAAGCCAATCTGGTGGTCCCCTGCCATAAACAAACTCTACAACAGAAGAAAGAAACTGTTGCAAAAAAGAGTAAAATCCCATGATTGGAGAAACTCCCTGGTCAGCTTCAGTAAGAAGCTGAGATCCCTCATAAAATCCTCCAAAGCTAGTTATGAAAACAAAATCACCACTGACTCTAAAGACAACCACAAAGCATTCTATAGCTATGTCAAGAATCTCAATGGCAACACTCAGATCTGCTCTGAGTTACAGCACAATGGCACTAAATATACAGAACCAACGGATATTGCCAACATCCTGGCAGATAGGTTCAGTGCTAACTTTACCCCTCCGTCATCCCCTAAAGGGCCCATCTCTATACCAGAAGAATGCAAAGTTCCTGTAATCACGGCTGCACAGGTAAAAAACACACTATCCAAAGCCAAGAACACAGCATCCATGGGACCTGATGACATCCCAGGCTGTGTTCTACATGAACTATAGAACGAACTGGCACCCCACCTAAGTACCATGTTCAATCATAGCCTCACCTTAGGCTATGTGCCCACTGAATGGTGCACAACGACAGTTATCCCACTCCACAAAGGGGGAGCCACCACAGACCCTGGAAACTACCGTCCATTAGCCTAACGAGCCTGGTCTGCAAGGCTATGGAGCGTATCATCATGGAACTTATAAACAATGACATTGGTAATCTCCAAACTCAGGACCCCACCCAGTTCGGGTTTGTAAAAAGCAGATCATGTCTCCTAAACCTGATAGACTTCTTTGAAGCAGTCACCAAAGCCGTAGATGAGGGTAATATGGTTCACACAGCCTATCTAGATCTCGCCAAGGCTTTTGACATCACCCCCCACTCTGGAATTATAGATAAACTCACTAAACTAGGTATAAATCCCTATGTCACAAGATGGGTTGCCAACTGGCTCACTGACAGAACCCACACTGTGAAAGTAGCAGACTCCAAATCCAGCTTCAGACCAGTGACAAGTGGAGTACCACAGGGTTCAGTCCTGGGTCCTCTTCTGTTTGGTATCTACTTCTCTGAAATACAGGCCAGCACAGAAGGTCTTTATTAACGAAGTTCGCAGATGACTGCAAACTAGGAGCCATAATCACAACTCCAAAAGATGTGGACATCCTACAAAAGGGCCTTGGTGAGACAGATGCCTGGTGTCAAAGCTATGGCCTCAAACACAATGCCAACAAGTGCATTGTCATTCCTTTTGGTAAAAACTCAGTAACCATGAACTACCACATAGGTGGTAGTCTACTTAACAACGAAAGTGTGATAAGAGACCTTTGGACACAGGTGGACAGTAGTCTCTCCTTTGATAATCACATCGCCACAGTAGTCAGGAAATCCTTCTATGTGGCAGACCTCATCACAAAAGGTTTCTCATCCAGGAAAAAAAGAGGTCATTGTTCCCCTCTACTCATCACTCATTAGACCCATTATAGAGTACAATGCCCCTTTTGGTATGTACCTCAAAAGACATCTACAACAACTGGAAAGGCCACAGAAATACCTCACAAAGAGGATTACCAGCCTCAAAGAATGCCCTATGCAGACTGTCTCAAAAAACTGCAGCTTTACTCCATTGCATATCGCCTAATCAGAGGCAATCTCTGCCTAACACACAAAGCTATGTCAAACCCAGAGCTTTTAGACATGCTCCACTTAAAGAAATCCCAATCCGTATGAGCTACACGCTCTAGGGACCTAAACCTTGTCACCACAATAAACAGAACATGCTGGAGGGATAGATTCCTGTCCCAGAGACTTCCCATACTCTGGAACAAACTACCTATCTATATCAAACAAAGCTCCTCATTAGCACTGTTCAAGAAGAATCTTGATGATTGGATGGGAGATAGGAAATTCACCCCGTGGATCACTTCTGTGGCTCTGCTCGACAGTGGCACAGGAAAATAATTTTCTTGGGTGGCGAAAGCCAGGGTACCTTTGGCTAGGCTTATATAGGCCCTAGGGCCAATAGCCTAGTACCTACCTATGAACCTATGAACTACCTGTAATCTCTCCAAATTCTCCAAGGAGTCTTTCATTGAATCTCTGCAGACAGTTAACTGGTCCATCCTAAAAAGACTCCCCTTAAATGATGCAGTTGAATACTTCAATGAAGCATTTCTAAATATTCTTAACACATTAGCCCTACAGTGTACAAAAAGAATTAAAAACAGTCATACCCCATGGCTCACCATCCAATGTAAACTCCTTGTGAACTACAGAGACAAAGCATGAATTAAATGGCAAAAAATAAAAATAACAAAAATTGGCAACTATTCAGACAGCTATGAAACCAAGTCAAGAAACAAGTTAATAGAGATAAAATGTCTTATTATACTCAGCTATAAGATATCCATAAAAACAGCCCTAAAAAGTCTGGTCCTCCATATCCTCTCTCATCAGCCCAGGTCCAAAAAAGAATCCCAGCCCATACCCAGACACCTATTTCAATACATACTTCATAGAATGCATAGCCAACTTAACCTCAAACTCACCTGGCACACCCCCTTCTACGCAGCCAACTTCCCCTACCTTAGACCCTACTACATTTCCTTCATAAAGCTCCCCTATCTGCAACCTCTCCAATACACATGCAGATAATTACATCCACTCTACCTTTCAACCAGTTTCTATAACTCTCATAAAACCTTTTTCTGTAAACTAAAACCATGTTCCTCCTCAGGTGACAACCTTCCCTGCAATACTTAAATCTAGCTACAGATACAATAGCATATCCAATAAGCATTCTTGTCCCTAACTTGTGGAAAATAGCACACATACCCCCATACATAAAGGAGGTAATTCCACTGACTTTATAAATTTCCATCCCATAGCCATCCTGTCTCCCCTCTCTAAAATCCTTGAAAGATGTATTCATCAACAATTTCTCCACTATCTCTTACAAAATAAGCTAATCACCAATACACAGGATGGATTTTGGCCAGACCACAACACCTGTACTGCATTACTGTCATTTACAGACACTGTCAATAAAACTGGCAACTGTAATAAATTTGTATCTGCAGTATTTCTAGATCTATCAAAAGTCTTTGACATGGTCTCTCACATTAAACTCCTCAATCAATTTTCCACCCTGGGTCTAGCATCATCATCTATTAAGTGGTTCTCTAGCTGCCTTGCCAACAAGCTGTTAAATGGCAGGCATCCATCTCCACGTACCTTGCAACTTCCACAGGAATCCCACAAAGATCCATCCTTGTCCCTCTAGTTTTCAATATTTTTATCAAGAAGCTACATTCATCTTTTTGCGAGGGCACCTTGATTCAATATGCAGATGGCTCTACCATCACCTACTTTTCAAACAGCTTAATTCACTTCCAAGAAATCACTCAGTAAGCTATCTCAATTGAAACCTGGCATACAATGGCACAACTCCCCAGAAAACAAGCTCCTCCTCTTTACCCCAAAATCTCACACCCAGGGCAAAGCATCTTTCAAAATATTTTCAGCAAATGGCACTGAAATCAAGTTAGTCCACCATACCAAACTACTAGGAGTCATAATAGATGATTATCTTAAATTTGATCTCCACATCCAAAGCAATATCAAGAAAATCCATCAAAAACTAGGCATGCTATGCAGAAACAATAATTTTCTTTGCACACACACACACACAAATTACTCTAAACAAAACATATCTTCTGTCCTCACCACTCTATGGAGCACCAATTCTAACCAATTTACAGTCATCCATAAAAACAAACTTGAAAGCTGCTACAACAAAATTGCCAAGTTTGCTACTCATTCATCCTCCTTTACCCACCACTGCACAGCTCTGCATACCCTTAGCTGGCTGGAACTCCCCCACCACCTCTTCTACATTCAACTTCTATCATTACATATTACATAAAATCATACACAAACCATTAGCCTGCCTTGCTCTTACACCTTTAATCAATATGTATTTTCCAAAAAAACTCTTAGATTGGAAGACAAACAACTTCTCATAATAAATAAATCAAATAACTTGATATAATAAATTAATATAGCTATACCTTGCTATAATAAATTGCACAACTAACACAGTCCCTACAGCACCCATTGCACATAGCAACACCATTGTCTCACCCATCAAGCCAGTAAGGTGTAACACTCAAAAAAAAAACAAATTTTCTTGTCATTGGAGACTCAATAGTGAGACACACAGATGTCCCACTTACCAAGTTGTGTAAGTAGAACGCCACAGTCAGCTGCTTGTCCGGTGCCAGAATTCTTCAGATCACGCATGCACTCAGGTCTCTCAGCAGCAAGTACCGTTATGACTCTGTCATAGTTCATGTTGGTGTGAATGACCTGAGATGTACCTCACTGGACTATATGAAGAGAGACATGGTTGAGCTGTCTGAGTATGTGTCCCGGGCAGATATTTCATTAGTCTCAAGGAGCATACTACCCTCACCTAGAATGATGCCACAGTTTAAACAAAAAATTAGTGATTTCAATAATTGGCTCAGTTTTTGGTGTCATTCAAAGGTCTCCAGTTCCTGTCTGCCTGGGAAACCATGATTGACAAATCTCGCTGCTTTGCCAGAGACAGTTTGCACCTGGCACCACTAGGCTTTCGGCTGCTGGCAAAGGCTCTTGCCTCCCTCATAGTGCATTTTTTAGGCAAGGTCTCAAAAATGACATTACCAATGTGAAATTAACCAATCAGAACAAAATAAGGGTCAAGCTGCTAAATGCTAGAAGCTTAAACCAAAAACTGCATGCACTCCCTGGAAGCACTTCTATCACTAGAAAATGTAGATGTCTGTGCAGTCACAAAAACCTAGTTCAAGGCTACAGAGAGTACCCTGGCTTTACAAGGCTACAATGCCTTCCACACCTTTGACTGCAAAATGAACATGTGAAAACCAAAGGAAGCAATGTTTCAATCTATATTAGAGATAAATTCACCTCCCATCTAATTAGACTGGAAAACTCCATGAAGTTACTCCAGGTCCAGGTTACAGTGGGTAAGACTCCCATTCAAGTCATAGCCAGTTGTAGATCCCTCTCCATGGGTCATGATACCCATGAAGCCTACTTGACCAAACTGGAGATAATCCAAATTTTACTGAACACACACTGGTTATGGGGGATTTCAAATTATCCCACCATCAACTGAGAAACCTATGTTAGCCCTAACTTGCTAGCTCAAAAGTTCCTTGACTTTGTTAATTCAAGTGCCCTGGAAGAAACTGTACATACCCCGACAAGGAGAGCAAATATTCTGGATCTGGCCCTCACCAACATGTTAAACAGATGCACTGCTGCAACTGTTGGACCCTCATTAGTTAAAACCAACCACAAATCAGTCACCTTCAAACTGGCACTAACACCAGAACTCACAAAAGGTGAAATCAAACTAAAAAACTTCACCAAGGAAAACTCTACCATCTTAGGTGAAGGTATGAATGCATTCCAACCTCCCCCAACCCAAACTGGAAGTGGTAACTATGCTGAACCTTACATTAAAGCCCTGTACAATCACTTGCATAAATGTATAAACTTGGCCGCACCAGAATGAATCAAAGCCAGAGCTCCAAGTAAAAACAAGTTCCCATGGTGGACATCCATCATAAACAAACTTTACAATACATGCAAAAAGTTGCTGTCCAGGAAAACAAAGGCAAGGCTCCAGCAATGGAAAAACACTCTCCTCAGCCCCAACAGGCAAATAAGACAACTTATGAAATCCTCCAAGGGTTCCTTTGAGAGAAACTTAGCAAGTACAGCCAAGGATAGCCATAAGGCCTTTTACAGCTACATACATAACCTAAAGGGTAGGACCCAAGCATGTGCAGAACTAGTGGCCAGTGGTATTGCACACACTGACCCCACAGAGATAGCAAACCTGCTACTCGATAGGTCTGGCAAAAATTTCACTCCCTTATTCCCTCCTATCTTACAACAAACCTTCCCCCAAACTTCCCCTCCACCCTACATATCTATAGAGCAGGTCCTCAAAGTCTTGTCCAAGGCAAAAAAAAACCACAGCCTCTATGGGACCAGACAACATCCCAGGCTCTCTTCTAAACAGGCTAAAACATGAACTAGCATCACCGCTAACTACCATTTTCAGTCATTGCCTAACCACGGGCTTTGTCCCTACTGAAGGGAGAATAGCAAGAGATATTCCCCTCCACAAAGGTGGCCTAGAAACAAACCTGGGGAATTACAGACCCATAAGCCTGACCAGCCTCATCTGTAAGGCCATGAAACATATCATTATGGACCTCATAAATAAAGATATAGGTGACCTACAAGCCCTGAATCCTACCCAATTTGGTAGAAGGGCAGATCCTGCCTGTTAAATCAAGTGGATTTCTTTGAAAATGTGAACAAGGCCATTGATGAGGGCAAATCTGTGCACACAGCATACCTCGACCTGGCAAAGGCTTTTGACACAGTCCCATATTCAGGCATTATCAATAAACTTAGCAAAGTGAATGCAAACCCCTTCATTGTTGAGATAGGTTGCCAACTGGCTCACAAACTGGACACACACTATTAAAGTGGGTGACTCCACATCAACCAGCAGAAGTGCTACCAGTGGGTGCCACAGAGGTTTCTGTGCCACCTACTGTTTGGTATGTACTTCTCAGATGTTCCAGTCAAAACTAAGGGGTTGTGGCTGACAAAGTTTGCAGACGACTGCAAACTAGGTGCAGTTAATGACTCCCCAAATGATGTCAGCATACTCCAGGAGGCTCTCACGCAGACCAAAGATTGGTGTATTAGTCATGGTCTCAAACTGAATACAAAGAAATGCATCATCATTCCCTTTGGCGCAAACAGTGTCCCCTCACACTATCAAATCAATAACAATACCCTAAGTACCCATGAAGTGGTAAGGGACCTGGGATCACAAGTTGACTGCGACCTTAACTTCCATCACCATGTGTCTACTGTAGTAAGGAAAGTTTTCTCTGTAGCACACTTGATTAGTAAAGGCATTGCTGCAAGAGCAAAATAAGTTATACCCCCTATACTCAGCATTTATCTGGCTGATAATTGTGTGTATGTCCTGTTTGACATGTATCATACTAAGCACCTGCAGCAATTAGAGAGACCTCAGAGGTTTCTAACAAAGAAGATCAAGGGGCTCCAGCATTTGCCTTATACAGACCGACTGAAGTCCATGTTACTGTACTCTGTATTGTATAGACTTCTTAGGGGAGACTTATGGCCTGCCTACAGAGCAATCCAAGACCCAAACCTAATGAACATAACATATCTGTAAATCAAACAGGACTAGGGTTACCCATTCCAGGGACCTAAATATGGCCTGTGACTTAAATCTGTCCCTCCAGCATGTCCTATTTATCTCCCAGCAACTGCTGTGTCTTTGGAACAGGCTACCAATTCATGTGAAATAGAGCACCTGTATGACACAGTTCAAGAGGAACTGGGAAGAATGGATGGGACACTGTAAATTCTTACCAAAGTAGAGCCCACAACCCTCCAGGACATGGGCAGTCATCACTAAATGCAGTCCTTGGTATTGACTAGCATTTCTGTGTATCACATTGGGATGAAACGGCTAGGCTTAAAATGACCTCTGGGTTGATAGCTTAGTAATCTCCTATGATCCTATGAAATCCTCCGGACAAAGCCTATGCTCATACTCAGTATCAAAATAATGTAACTCCTTACCGCTAACCACCAGAACTATTTCTAACCTGCCCACCTTTAAATGCTCCCTAAAAGAATTCCTTACAAAATCTTGGACCTGCTCCTGTTCCAATCCAGGATGAACTTACTCACTATACTTCACTCACCCCCTTCAACCTAAATTACACTCACAATCCTCTCCAGTCTCCTACTCCACTTCCTTTTGTTTTCCTCACTACCTTACCTTATTTATTTCATCTCTGCATACTTTTCCTCTTCCTCTTTCCTCCTTACTCACCTAAGCTACCTGAAAACACCCTACCTGCACTCTTCTTATAATCTCCTTCTCTCCATCCATCTTTCTTCTATAACCATAATATGAACATCCTCTCTCATACTAAGACATCACTTAATTTCAGCTCACTGTCCCTAATCATGTAATCTCTGATATCTCTTTAAATTTCTTATTAGAATTGCCTCAGGTCTCATTTACCACATACACATCTACATAATAAATAATATGATAATTGAATTTTTCCTCACATACTCTCAAACTCATGTTATTGTTTTACACTGCACTGTACTATGAAACATATGCTCTATGTTTTTCACATTACATTTTTTCACTGTTTTATAGTGTAACTTAGTGATACTTTGTGATTTAAAATGTCTGTACTTGATGTTTTGTAGTGTAACATGATACATCGTGATTTAAAATGTCTGTACTTGATGTTTTGTAGTGTAACATGATACTTTGTGATTTAAAATGTCTGTACTTGATATTTGGTGTAACAGGATACTATGTGATTTAAAATGTACTTGATGTTTTGTAGTGTAACATGATTCGTTGTGATTTAAAATGTCTGTACTTGATGTTTTGTAGTATAACATGATACTTTGTGATTTAAAATGTCTGTACTTGATATTTAGTGTAACATGATACTATGTGATTTAAAATGTCTGTACTTGATGTTTTGTAGTGTAACATGATACTTTGTTTTTTTAAAATGTCTGTACTTGATGTTTTGTAGTGTAACATGATACTTTGTGATTTAAAATCTCTGTACTTGATGTTTTGTAGTGTAACATGATACTTTGTGATTTAAAATGTCTGTACTTGATGTTTTGTAGTGTAACATGATACTTTATGATTTAAAATATCTGTACTTGATGTTTTGATGTTTTGTAGTGTAACATGATACTTTATGATTTAAAATATTTGTAAATGCTATTTTGTAATGTAGCATGATACTTTGTGATTGAAAATATCTGTACTTGATTTTTGAAATATTGCTTGATTGTGGAGCTTTTCTCCCTGGGCCTGTGCTGAAAATGGGCACTTTCTAGCCCAGTCAGACTTTCCTGGTAAACAAATGTCAAATAAATAATGGCTTCTTGTTTTAAGGAAACAAAGAAATATTATCATAGTATCTTGACTTCATAAAATAAATTATTCTGTGTTTCTTAAGACTATTCATACCATCATGTGATACATGTTTAAAACGTCTGTGTTATTATGACATTTCTCTTTATATACCTTTCTGTAGTCTCTATAAGAAACTATGAGACATTAAAACCATCTGTTTAGAAATATCTATGTTATAAGGCACAGCACAGTAGAATTTTTCATTATGACTTTGTATTAACAATGAATGGTCTCCTTCCCCTCATGACCCTCCTCTATTTACTCTTTGTTATATTGCCATATTAGAAGATAAGACATTTGTCAATAATTTTGATTATAGTTTCCTTTCTATAATGAGACAACATTCATGTGATTTTAATAACAAAAGGGAACAATACATTTCAATACCAATAAATATGTATCATGGGTATTATATGGTAGGAGGAAGAAAAAATTATGCAACAGTCATACCTAAGAAGTGAGATCTGTATTGTCATTCCTCTGAAGTTAGGTGCACAAACACATTCTACTGCAATCTGCACCTCAGTAACACAGTTTATTTAATTACCTATAGTTAAAAATGTAGCTATTCAGTATTGTTTTAAACTAAGCATGACTAAACTAAGATAAACTAATTATAACTTAACTGAGAAACCAAAAATAACACTGTACTAGAAAGTAGCAGTAAAGAATTAGGACAGATTAATTTTTCAAACTTACCAAGACATACAACCTGTCCACCGACTCACTTACAAAAAAAAGTGCAATTCATCATGTTGTGTTTTCTCATCAGTTACCTCTTTCGATGTTTATGAACTGTACTGAAGTATATGAATTAGTATTAAATATAAAATTTTCCTTCACAAAGGTTAACAAATTCACAGAAGTTTGTATAATAACTAACTTGAGAATATAAATGTGAAATAACTGTTTTGCTCATTCTGCTGTCATGGAGTATGCAAGGACAAAGAATCCTGCATCATTGATATGCATTATGTAACTCCAATGCAGGCATATGCACATTTTGTTTAGGTATTTAGTATACTATATTGTAAGAACCATGTTACACCAAGACTGAAAGAGCAGGAAAGTCATACCATGCTTAAATGTACTTATATGAACAAAGTATAATGTAACACAAAGATAAATTATCTGAGCTGAGATTTGTCTTGAGTATTATGTTCTAATCTTAAAAAGGCAACATGCATGTAGAACTAGACTGAGCTACAACAACTTATTTTTCTTAGCATCCATCAGATCCCTGAGAAGCATTTCATTTTCAAAAATCTTCTGTGTGCTTAAAAAAACCTCTTAAGTCGTAGACGAAGTAAACAATCATTCTTGTGTAGATTGCAAAAAACTATTGCATACTTCATCATCATCATCATCATCATCATCATCATCATCATCATTATCATCATCATCAGCCCCCTTTTTCCCATTTTTTATAACATGGGGTCGGGGTATCGTGTTAACTGTCACCAACTCTCTCGATTCAGTGCCACACTCCTGCCTTCTTCAACACTCATGTCTGACTGTCACAGATCTTCTTTCACACAGTCCATCCACCTCTTTGCTGGATGTCCTCACTTCCTCTTACCTTCTTCCCATCTGTCCCAAATTTTCCTCACCAGATTGTCTTCTGCTTTTCTACACATGTGTCCAAGCCACCATAATCTGTTCTCTTTGATCTTTCCTGCAATTGGAGCTACTTTGGCTTCTGCTCTTATGTCCTCATTTCTTCATCTGTCCCAGATTGTACATCCTACCACCCTTCTCAGGCACTTCATTTCTATCACTTCTAGCTTCTTCATCTGTTCTGCCTTTATTGCCCAGGTTTTTATACCATATAATAGTACTGGTCGCACCACTGTCTTGTACACCTTACTTTTCAGCTTCTTTGGCATTCTTCTGTCATAGACTACACCTGACACTCTATGCCAGTTGGCTGTAGCCCCTCTGATTCTAGCTTTGACTTCTTCATTCAGACTTCCTTTCTCCTCAACTACCCCTCCCAGATACTTGAAGCTGTTTACCTGTTCCACTATCTTTCCTTCTATCTCTATTCTCAGCTTCTTCTGATTTCCCCAATTTGCTGCCAACTATTGCATACTTATTGATAAGTAACAAAACTATTATTAATCAGAATCTCAAAAATCTGACAATGCATCTTTCCTGGATTAAAACAGAATACTCAGCAAGCCTAATAGCATAACTGAAGAAAACATTCTGATTTACTGTGTAAAAATGCATTAAATTACACAAGTATTTTAGCATGAATGAAAGAAACACGTATATAATATATATAACCAATTATCCTGACAATAAAATTAAGAAAAATATATTTGTTATCTTATTTTACTATATATGTTTGAAATAATTTGATATAAATATGAATAAATGTACTAACCTTTCATATAAATAGATGTCAAGATTTGACAAACAAATGATAGCAAATGGACATTCAGTGTGATGCATAAAGAGGATGTAATGTAAAGAACTCTCAAATTACTTCCTATATAGTACATCAAAGTAAAGAAAATATCATGTGTGCTATAACTCCATAACAGTCATGAATAAGCCAAGCTTCTGAATTAACACTAGGTAAGTGCAATGAGAAGAAATTTTAGCTCAAATAACAGGCGTTCTCTCAAGCTAAATGGCGTCAAAAGAAATAAAAATCACTCAGAGACCATAAGCATGCAAGTCGGCCAGACAAATGCTCCCCACCACAAAATAACCAAACAATACACAAGCCAGCTACCCAAACATCCAATTTCCACTGTAATGAAAATGAAGAGACACAAGCGCCGTGCAAAATTACTGAGAAGGCAAAGGTCAACAAACAGAACAAAACAAAAAGACCACCTCATACTCCCCAAGCGCACATCCCATAAAAATAAGAAACCAAGACACAGTACAAAACTGTCAATACCTATATACGAAGCAAACCACAAAACCACCACAGAGATAGTGAAAAAAATCTTAATACTCATCTAAATGACAGAACATAATGGAAAAAAGTTACCTGAATGTAAGAAAAACACTACTAGACATAAAAGAACCAAGATATTAATGATGAATTCCATGTAAATAAAAGGAGAGCAAACTCCCAAGTTTATATATTTGAAGCACGCGTATTTTAAACAGTAGCTATGATTTTGGCTTGTTTTCTGAAATAATGATAAATACTTCTTAGATATTTTTTAATTACAAGTATAAAGTGAAAATATGTAACAAAAAGAAAATGTTCAAAAGAAACAGTTATTTTTGTGACTGTACATTTTCAGATTTTGTTGACACTAGTTGAAACAATATTAGTATTTTATATCTTTCTTTCATATAATTTCAGGTATTTTTGTCTGAGGTTCTTTTCAAAGGAAGGTAGGAAATGACCAATCCATGTCTCCGGACAACTGTATGAGGTTATTATTTTTGACAAATAAAGACGCTTCCTCCAAATTATTAAAGATTCTTACTTCATTTCACAGATGCATTTTTATTTTGGCTGGAAAGATTATCTGAGTTTTAAACCATTCTAAGAGATTAACTCCTAGAGAAATGTATCCATCTTCAACTCCTTCCCTATCTCTTAACTCCCACCTAACATAGATTCAGACCCAATCACAACACTATGACTGCCCTCCTAACTTTCCTAGAAACTGTGAATAAAGCTAGAGATTCTGGCTTTACTGTATCTACCATCCTACCTGACCTCTCTAAGGCCTTTGACACTATCTCTCATAACCTACTCCTTACTAAACTATCTAACCTAAACCTATCACTTTCATCTCTCAATTGGTTCACCAGCTACCTCTCCAACAGGCAACAAGCTGTCAAGTGTAAAAAAGCCACCTCCTCTTTCCTTAACACCCCCACAGGTATCCCACAGGGTTCCATATTGGGTCCCCTCCTCTTCAGTATATTCATAAATGATTTTTTCCGCTCAACCCCTTATGCTAACATTATTCAATATGCAGACGATTCTACAATCATCTGTGCTGCCTCATCCATCCTGACTCTCTTAAAGCTGACTCAAGATGCCTTCTTTACCACAGAACAGTGGATGAAAGACCATCATCTAGCACTCAATGTGGCAAAAAACAAACTTATGATATTTACCCCCTCTAAAACCAACACCATTGATATAAAACTATTCTCCATCACCAGCCAAAATAACACACCTCTTGAAGTGATATCTGAAACCAAACTACTAGGAGTCCAGATCGATGACAAGCTTAAATTCAATTCCCATCTATAACTAAACATAAAAAAAACCCACCAAAAACTTGGCATGCTCTACCGACACAATCGATACCTCACTACAGCTACTAAGCTCACTCTCTCTACTACATTTCTCATACCTTCCCTCCTTTATGGTGTCCCTCTCCTAACAAACCTACAATCATCTCTCAAAACAAAACTGTCCTCTTGTTATAATAAAATTGCCAGATTCACCACTAGCAACAAATCATCAACCCATCACTGTGCACCTCTCCACAAACTAAACTGGCTAGAGCTTCTCAACTACCTCTCCTGTACTCAGCTCACCTATGCACACAAACTCATTTTCCACCCCTCCCTCTGTCCCTCTCTCTCCTCTACCTTTAAAATGCACCACCCACAAAGACTCCTAAGATCTAGCAATCAAAACCTAATAGAAGTGTACAAACCCCTTCACCCCCCCCCCAGGACAAAACCTCCTGTCCTTTTCCCTAGCACGACTATGGAACTCCCTCCATTCGTACCATCACTAGCCTCCCTACCTTTAAAAAATCGCTTCACTCACATCTAACATCCACATGGGAATGTTCCTGCTCCCACCCCTCATAGCCTATTCTCCACTTCCTACAGCCATCTATCTCATATATTCCAGACAACTTCATATTTACTTCTAGCAAATTCTAAGCTACTGCAATTAACTTGTTATTATCCTCTAATCCTACTATTTCATCTTAAGAAACCATATATTTACTAGAGCAATGTTCTCCTTCTACTAAATGTAACAAAAAAAATGTATTTTTGTAACCTCAGTAATTTTTGTTTTGTCTTAGAACCAGAAATGGTTAAATTGTAAATTGCTGTAATCTTTGTGTAATCTTTGTGTTTGAGCTTTTCTCCCCAGGACTCCATTGAAAAAGGGGTTCTTTTGGCCCAATGGACTATCCTGGTTAACCAACTGCAAATAAATACAAAATAAATAAATAAAAATAAAATTTCATGAGAGACCAATAACTTTTTGTAAGTTCTATTGTTTTGGTTAATAATCATTATCAAATTTAATTAACTGTTGTTTGTAATTTTAAAGGTGCATTCCACCAAGCAGATTTAAGTATTACTTCTTTGTCTATATGTGATAAGAATTGTATAACTACAGATCGTGGAGGAGAAGATTAAGAAAAAGGACTATGTTTGCCTAAAGCTCTACGTGCCCGTTCAGTACCATATGGAAAAACCTTTCTGTAGATTTTGAATTTCTGGAGTCAAAGTATTCAGAAAAGAAATTAAATCCTCACCTTCTGTTTTTTTTTTTCTGGTAGTCCAAAAATCCTTATATTACATATCCTTTCTCTGTTTTCTAAGTCATCTATTTTGTTTAGGAGCCAAGTATTTTGTTTTAGTAGAAAGTCTGATTGGTATTCTTATTCATTCAGTCTTCCATCTAGGTCATTCAAAGCATTCTCCATCGCAAATATTTTAGTTTGCTGTTTCTGTAACATTTCTTTAAAAACATCAGTTTATTTAATACAGTTTTCTCTTAGATTTTCTGAGTTCTCCTGAAAACCATCCATTTTTAAAGATAATTCCTAAAGGGTTGATGTCACTAGTTGTATGTCTTTTTCAGGGAGGAATCAATACGAAAGTGCTCGGAACTGTTCATCTTCAGCCAGCAAAACAGTCTCCAAGTAAATCTGACAGAAACATTTTTATTAAACCTTACAAAAATTGAAAGTTGAGTAGTCAGAACTGATATCAATTGTTTTGTAGTAATTAAAAAAAATATTTCCCAAAAATTAATATTAATTCTGCAGAGCTCAAAAAAGTTGTTGTCTTCACTTAGCCATCTTGGCTTCACCAACCTGTAATTGTATTCTTCAAAGTAAAGAAGTAGATTCCATGAGTTTCCAACAATGTGATATCTGTAAAGTTAACAATTTAGAAGTATGTACCTAGAAGTTCTTTTCTAACCTCACAAGTGTTACACAGTTATGGGAGACAGATAATCTTACTGTCATTTAGGTAAAGACTTTAAAGCATCCAGCTATGATTATTCATGTAGCGGTTAGTTGGAAAGAAGGCAAATGGCAGTTTACTAAGGTAATTTGCCATTCTGTTCAAGCTTTTATTATGAAATGCGAAATAAGCATCCCAAATAGATAGCTTCCAGGAGGCCAACGCTGCAGAAAAGGAAAATAAACCCCAAATAGTTTCAAGGAAATCCAAATTATAGAGAAGGGTCTTTTAACCTATGCAAAGTATGGCTATGTGCTGGGGCTATCCAGCTACAATGAATGAAGAACATATATTCATTCAAAAAAGTTGTGAATTTATTATGCAGATGAAGGATGAAGAGGGTCATTTTGTGGTGGTTAGTGGCATTTGTCAGGGCACAGTGTTGACCACAGATTTTATATATATATATCCCACCATGCATATGTTGGACAGGCCTAAAGCAAATCATAATGGAAGTTATTCAATTTTAGGAAGAGATTCCTTTATTCCTAGGGGACTGGAATTAGGTAACAGATGTTAAGGATATAAAAAATGGAAGTTAAAACAGGACCTTGAACTTTTATCAAACAGTATTACACCACCACCTATGCCTGTACTAGAAACATCCTGTGGTATGTGTTTGGCATGCTGAAGGCAAAATTCCACTTATTGGATATGCCAGGTGGGAGAGTGTTCTGCAATATGATTCTCCTGCTGCTTGAGGTATAACATGGTCACTAGTAGGCATGCTGATTAACAAACCATCCAGGGATCCTCCCAACTTGCTACAGCTGCACCTGAGGGAGGCAACAAACCCACCTCATCCAGCAACACTTTTGAGGCTATGAAGCAGCCAGCAGCAGCTACACCACACCCCCAACAGTGACGGACACAGTACATGTCAGCACAGGCAAGGTGGTGATGTCTAGTCAAACTCTGTGTGCCCTGATGAACTTACTGTGGCATTGTGATGTCACACAGAACAAGCATTATCTATGCAGTGTTAGTCTGTGGTGAGCACTGCATGATTGCATCACACTGTGCATCAGACATTTTCATGTAAACCCCACAGAAGGGAGGATGCACTGGGAAGCAGTCATCATTATCTACTTAGGTGCCAAGAAACATGATGACACATCACAACCTGGGTGGGGGTGCAAGTCACCAATGTCAGAGATTGAGATTTTGTGGCTGGGATAATTTGTGAAATAGACAGTGTCTCCTGGAAGAAAGGAGGGATGGCATTATTGTATCATGATGGGAGGGGGTGCTACTGCTTGACAATGATCTGGTGCCACTCTGCTGACTTGTTATGGCAGGATTACAGGCCACTTGTGGCAAGAATGTTGTGCTGCTGCAAAAGCAGTACCAATATGGACTCCATTGAAAAGGTGTCCTGCCACTGGAATCTGGACATTACTGTGGTCCATAAGATGTGCCCAGACTCACAGGAACAGATTGTATACCCTACAATGGCCTCCTGATGTGAACACCCTGTGTATATACCGGTCCTCATCTGTGCACAACACTGCTAGACAGGACAGTGAAGGTGGCGGCTGTTGTCCTCTGCTCAAAGGAAAATATGGAAACTATGCATGTCATCATAGACCTCATGAGACCTAGCATGTCATTGTCCCTGAACTTCATGGCCTCAACAAGTTGTCGGCCATACTGGGTGCCACCTTTTAGAAGCCATACACTGCACAATCTTCTCTGTGTTAGCATGGGTGTCAGGAGAATATTGTCAGATGGTAGCCCTGCACATCTGCTGATTAAGCTGTAGCACCACTCCCCACATATCACAGGCTAACTGTGACAAATTCCAGTGCAAGGAAGCATGCCCTTCTAGTCTGCAGTATGGAAAGCATACCCACATCAGATGCTGTGTGCTCCTGTGCTGCCATTGTTACAACCAGAGGGGCAGTAATGATTGTATTCTTAGCCATGTGTGAGTCTCCTCCACTGGGGTGGTGATTGCCCATGCTGTGCAGCCTGTAGCTTAGCTGTGGGTGAGGCCAGGCCTTCACAATGAACAATTCACCAAAAAGGTAGACAGACAGTGCATGTGCCATCTTATTGTGACTCAGTCTGTGTCTTGGCATCAATGCCAGACCCTGAATTGATGCTGATATTATTGTCTTATTCTGACTTGGCCTGTACAGGTGTTACCATAGCAATGGTCTGACCTATGAATATACGATACAAGCCAGAACACAGATACTATG
Organism: Protopterus annectens; assembly: GCF_019279795.1. Classification (NCBI taxonomy): domain Eukaryota; kingdom Metazoa; phylum Chordata; order Ceratodontiformes; family Protopteridae; genus Protopterus; species Protopterus annectens. The sequence continues at coordinate 8,367,627 of NC_056746.1, forward strand.
AATCCTCATACTATGTGTGAGGTCTTGTGCTATATATGCAGACAGTGGAGAAACTATGCATATACAGAAGATCCATATCTCTGTTGTTTTTTCTGTGTGCCTGCATATCTGCTGTATCAATGGGAAACATATGTAGTGGTATTTGTTTCCTGCCAACAGACACACCCACACACACACAGACACACAGTGTACAGCTGCTATATAGATATGCAGTATGGTTATTAAACTGGAGTATTGCCATATGAAATTCATAAATTCGCAAGTCCATTGCTGTAAACACCTCTCAAGGGATATCAGTCTCTCTCTGTCTTGCAAAAACAGAACATTTCAGAGGGATAGGTTTGTATCATAGAGAATAGTACTTCTATGGAACTGTCTTCCATGCCACATAAATCAAAATACTTCTTTTACTCTCTTCCAATGTAATTTGGACAAATGGATGGGTAACCACAAATCCACCTCTGGTTAAGCACTCCTGTCCATCATGGATAGGGGAAACAAGTATATGTCCCAACATATCCTTGTTCAGCCCATTTCTGGGTTATTTGTATACAAAATATAAGCACTACAAACTACCATGCTATCATGGTAATGTAAGGCTAGGCTTCTTAGGATCCTCATAGAGCAATAGCCTAGTAAGTCTTTATAAACTTATGAACCTGTGAGGGTTGTCCATTCATGGAATCTGTGCTCTTTCCTCCAGGTATCGCTTCTGTGGCTTCATCATCTCTATGCAGTGGCATTAAGAACTCCTCTTTGTCATTTAGGCTTATGGTGGAAGGTGTCTCTCCCCCAGTAGGCAGCCTTTCTGCTGTTATACTGTGTGCCTTCTTACAGCACCACATGATCTTGTTGGTGACCTGCCTCTAATATAGCTGTGCTGTGTGATTCTACCCATCAACAGCACAGATGTCATGGTTCACTGCTGACCGTATGTGCTCCTGAAGAAGCTTGTCAACAATCGTTTTTCCCTAATAGGCAGTGCCAGTGGATTCTGAGTGCCTATAGCAAGACATTATTCTCAGCTTAGCTGAAGGTGTCCATTCTCTGACCTCTAACCACTCTGGATGACATTAGGACACCTAAAGGAGCAAGGGACATAGCTTTAGACTGGTGAGTTCTGAGGATAGTAGACTGGCCATAATGTGACAGTGGGTCCCTAATTCTGCCTTATATTTGTGCCTGGACAGATGGGAGGTATGGCTTTCACATAGCTACTAGTGTTTCTGCTTCTTCTTTTGTGTGGCTGAAAAGGCTTCCTTCAGGGATCTTAAAAATCACTTGTGAAACCGTAATATTGGGTGATTTTAATATAGATTGGCAAACCATACAATCTGAAAATCCAACAAGTAATCTACATTTGTAAAATTTCACCCAACTTATTACTACACAAACTAGATATAACAAAGCCACAGTTAGAGAATTAACCCCTGATTGGATACTAACATCCTTGACAAATAAAATATCATCCCATAGAACTCTGTCAGGCAGCCTAGGTGATCACTTACCATTCTACACCATAAGTTACCAAAACAACAACCTGAAAACACATCATTACAGCCTGGTAAGAAAACATACTAATTTTCATGAAGACACTTGTATTAATGTACTACATCTCTTTAAATGGGAGTCACTAAAAACTCTCCCCATAGATGATGCTGTCTGTGCTTTCAACAAAGATCTTCCTAGGTGTCCGAAACACAATATCCCTCATCAGAATAAGAAGAGTCAAAGTCAACCCTGCTCCATGGCTGTCCTTAGCAACTCAACAACTCATGAAACAAAGAAACAAAGCATGGAAGGTCTGGGCAAAAAATAAACAGCTCCTGCACTACTAACATATAGACAAATAAGAAACCTAGCAAAACAGCTGATCACCAAAGATAAGAAAACCTATTATTCAACCATTCAAAACATATACACTAATGATTCAAAACTGTTCCGGGACTCAGTCAAACTCTTAAATCCAGGACAAGCTACACAGCCAACATCAAACACACAGACACAAAATGGTACCATAGCCAACAATTTAATACCAGCTTTATACAAACATTACAGTCATTAATCAACCAGGTGACTATTCAAGCTCTTGGGGTCCCTACTCAGACATATAACCTCCTTCAACATTTCATTCCACGTACTATAGACCCTTTTTTAACACCTTTATTGAATTATCACTTAAGACATAAGCAAACATACATTTATGTAAAAGAAAACAAACCATATTAACATGTCTCCAGTACTTTCTGCTACTTTTGGGATATAATATTCTGTATGGCTGTTGTTATACTACTTAAGGATCTGCATCCAAAATTCCACTCTCTTCTTATTTCCCAGTTTTCCTCTGCTTCATCATCATCCATTTCCACTTTGAATTATACCTTTCTGGTTGTGTTATGTATATGAGCCTTAGCTGTGTAGTTCTGAAATATTCCTTCAAATCAGATAATCCTTGTTCTATTGGAAGGATCATCTTATCCCACTTGACCCTTGCCTTCTTTCACTCCTACATAAAATCCTTCAACTTTATATTAATTACTGTCTTCAGCTTCACCTCTGGTTGATAAAATATACTTGACTTGTATATAAAACCAAAGGGGCTAAAAGCATTTTCACTGCTTGTATCTTGCTATCCATATCCATAAACAAGGGCTTCCAGTTTCTCAGTTTTTGTATTATCTTTTGTTTAGTCTCTTTCCACATATCCTTAGCTGCCGTAACAGAATCCTTTGTACTCCATACTCCTAAATATTTTATTTCATTGTGAATCCATAAATATGGGTATTTCTGAACCAATTCTTGTGTGGCTACATAGTTTACAGCTATAGCCTTGATTTTATCTTCATTAGTTTTATATCTCAAAGAGGCTTGAAACTCTGTCAAAATGTTCCACAGCACTGAGATGCCCTTCTCTGGTTTTATCAGGTACAAGTTTGCAAATAAAGCCAACTTTTTTTGATTACCATACCAATTATATCCTTGAATTTGTGAGTCCCTTATTTTCTTTTGCCAGTGGCTCTAAATATAATGCAAATAACAAAGGGTAAAAATATACCCTGCCTGATTCCTCTCTTCAGACACAACTTATCAGAGAAGAACACTCCCACTTTAATTTTTGCCTCTGCTCTTTTATATATCCTCCTAAATAACATTATTATTGTATCAAAGGATGCCAATGTTTCCATTGCCCTACTCATAAAAAACAGTTTACTCTGCCACATGCTTTCTCTACATCAAGACCAACCAACAACAGCAGAATGTTATAACATTATTCTTACCTGTGGATCATCATTGTTCTATTAATGTTGTCAAATATTTGCCCCTCACAAAACCACATTGATCCATATCTATCAATTTTTGCAACATCTTTGGCATTTGTTAGTAATTATAGACATAAATATTTTAGAATCATGGATTAAGATTGAAGAGGTATGAAGCTGGGTCTGATGGGTCTTTACTGTCTGTAGGTATTACAGGGATCCACGACAGCTTTCTTCCAGGATGTTGGTTCTTCCCTTCCTTTTAAAATACTGTTAAACAAAACCTTCCAGATCTTTTTTTAAACATCTTTATTGAATTATTACTTGTGACATAGGCACGTTTACATTTATATAAAAGTAATCAAACTGTATTAACAAGTTAAAATTAACAAACATTATGCTTCACATATATTGCTAAAGGTCTACTATGTTTGGTCGAAGTTTCAGTATTTCGAACTTCACTTGTACGACCTCACTTGTTCGAAGTACTGAAACTTCGAAAACTGACTATGGAGATCACAATGCAGTGCAGAATGGGAATATTCCCTTTTCCTCACTGTAGTGCAATCACAAAGTTGGTATATTTAAGTAGGGGGTGTGTGGTGGGCACAGTCCCCCACATGGGGGTTGCAGGGGGGCTTGCCCCCTGCAAAAGCATGTTTTTGTTGTATTTTTTTTTTATTTGTGAGGCGATTGGGTGCCTAGACATCAGTGAAAGTGCACTTTCGTTGAAGTGGGGTTCTACTTTTCGTTTTCGGTTAAGTGCAAATTCGTTGTAAAGTAGTAGATCCATTGCCATATATAATGTAACCTAAGCAACATTACATAAATTATTCAGTTCCTGCCCCTTTTTTTTAAACAAGAAACATCTTTATTAAGCCATCACTTATGACATAAGCAATCATACATTTATACGAATGAAAACAAACCACACCAACACAATCCTAGTTGCAGGCATTTTACATCACAGACCATATTATACATCACTTATAATCTACTCAGTCATTTTCAGTCAAACATTACGTAACTTATTTAGGTCCCACCTTCTTTATCACTTTCTTCCCTCCTAGATTCCAACCTTCGATAGGAATGTGATCTGTTCCTGGAGACTTTCCTGCAGCTTGATTGTACGTCACCATTTTTATCTCATCTCCTCCTATCATAATTGTTAATTGTTGAGCCTCAACATCCAGTAACCATGGTATATGTAAGTCTTCCATAAATTCCATTTGTAGTCTTTCTTAATTTCCACATTTCTCTGTTTTATATAAATTGTCATAAAATTTCCAAAATATCTGTAATACCTCTACAGGATCTCTTGCTATTTTTCTTGTTATAGGCTCCCTAAGTTTGGCAGCAACCCTTTCTACTTTCTGTTGCCTAAGTCGTTGTGCTAAAAGTTTTTATGCTCTGTTAATATGAAAAAATGAGTCTACTTCATGTGACTGAAATCTCAAAATAGTGAATTTCATTTGACTGAGAATACTTAAATTTCAGAAATACTGAAAACTCATGTGACTGACTCTCATTATACTGAAAGCTTACAATGCTGAATGTCGGAGTACTGAATATTAAGCCATAGACATGCATATTTGCAACACCAAAGACTAACTCTTTCCAAAACTTAAAAACTACTTACTTATCCTCTTAACAGAAACTGCATGATATAAAACCAAACTATGTGGGGGCTATGCCTCCCACCCCCCCACCTATATAAATTAACTTCAGGATCGCACTACAGTGGGGAAAAGAGCATATACCTTTTACTTACCTTACAGTACTGTACACAGTGCCACTTCTGCCAAGAGAGCATGAAACATCCACCATATTACTTTAGATACTTTACATAAAAATGTAAAGAACCAAAAAATGTAGAAAAAGTGCCAAAAGCAGAACAAGTAAACTGTAGAAGGAGGCACTGGAAGACAACCAGAGTACAATCCACTGTTTAATGAAGTACACAGCAAGACACAAACATAACATAACATAACATAACATAACTTATGTTTGTGTCTTGCTGTGTACTTCATTAAACAATGGATTGTACTCTGGTTGTCTTCCAGTGCCTCCTTCTACAATAAAAATGTAAAGAGACATGCCCACATTTAGGAACACCACAACACTACTTTCTACACTACTATCAACATTCTGACAGTCGGCACTTTAAGTTACAGTAATGTCTTTTTATCACAAGCAAGTCACAGGTGAAAGGAAACACATATCACGTCTATGGCTTAAAATGCAATATTTAGAAATTCAGAATTGCAGGCTTTCAGTGTAATGAGACTCGGTCAAATGAGTTTTCAATATTTTGAAATTTAGGTATTGTGGTCTCAGTCAAATGAAATTCAATATTTTGAGATCTCAGTCATGTGAAGTTGACCCGAAAAAACGGTTGTTTAACAGCAGTCTTTCTAAACTCATGTGTACTATCCAGATACTCCCTTATTTTCTCATTAGCACTCTGCAGTTGTGCCTCTTCTTGTTGTGTGAGATATGAGATTTCCCCTTTTCTGCAATACTTTAACCTTTGTCAGCCCCTCTAAATACTTCTTGTTACTTCTTAACCATATCTCTCTTTCTTTTATTTCTACCCTTTTTTTTTAAACTCTGCTTTCATTTTATCCCCCTCATTAGCTGTAACTCCAGCAGTACTTTCTATATTGCCTAATTACTCCTAAATAATTTCCACTACCCATTCCTTAAATTCCTCTCTTTTTAACAGGTAGGGAGGAAGCAGCAGTGTCTCATCTTTACTTCATTACCCTGCATTTTTATCTTAGTAATTACTGGTGTATGACCTGACATAGTTATTGGATGTGTAGGGGAATCTTAAATGAAAGACCTGAACTAGTTGAGATTTTAGTTGAATTTAGAACAGAAGCTACTGATAAAAAGGGATAATTAGCAGGTCATATAAAATATTATACAATGACTATAAGAATCAATCAGAGGAGGTCAGAAAAGATTGGGAAGAGAGACTGGATAATAAATTCACAGTTGGAAGATATATGTATGGCTTCCAAATATGCAACAAAGTCTAGAAGATTCAGGATTTTTGCTCAGAAGTGTTTGCATAGGTACTTTTATACCCCAAGCAGACTTCAAACAATGTTTCCTCAGCTTGCAAATGTTGGTGGTGTGATGAGGAAAAAGAGGTAATTGGGAACATATTTTTGAGAGTGTAATGAGTTGGCAGACTTTAAAAATTCCATGCAAATTATTCTGTCAGAAATACTGGGTGACCAAATTAGTGTAAATAAAGAAATGATTTTTTGAGCTGTAATACAGGATCTTAATTGTCTAGACATAGTAAGGCCTTGCTGAATTTAATTCTGGTGTCTGTCAGAAAATAAATTATTAGAAAATAGAAATTTGAACCAACCGTACCAGAATTAGTAAGTATAGAAACAGAGATATAAGAACTGGAAGTGGAATTGTTAGAAAAGGGTTGGAGCAAATTACATAGAAACAAATGGGAATTGTGGAAACAATACATGCAGAGTATTGCTTTGGAGGAGGAATGAGGTTTAGGCGAAGGCAGAAATTGAATGAGCTATGTAATGTTCAATTGCCAATGACCTTATAGAAGATTATATGTAATGTGTAATGTTTGCAACTGAAAATATGTCAGCATGGTTTATTTTCATTTATATAAATGTATGATTGCCTATGTCATAAGTGATAATTCATAAAGATATTTCTCGTTTAAAAAAAAAAAGAGTGACAGAGATCCTGGCCCTTGTGTTGCAGTTTCTTTTTTTCACACTGGGAGAACTAAAGTTAAGATGTTAATCAGTGTGCAGTCATCTTGGAAAGTCCAAGGTACTTTACTCACTTTGATCTATGCTTGACGTTTAGATTGTCATGTGATGTCTGTTATAGAGTTGGCTGTGTTCCATTCCATAGATTACAAAAAATGGTACCCATAGCTTTTGCACCAGTGCAATTAACTGAAGCAGAGTCTGAACATTCTAATTTAGACAGTGGCCAAGGAAGTCACTAATCAGTATCTAAGCAGTATATACACGGTAGATTTTAAGCTAGTTGTGGCTTACAGTGCAAGATGTATAGTTTTCTTTTGGTTTCTCATATTACCACATAAAGTGATGCTTCATAACTGTTACTCATGACCAGAAAACTTCATTCCAGATGGTATGTAATAAAACCATCCGCAGAGAACAGAGACAGACGACAGATAAAACAGTATGTCTAAATACGAAAGTAAAGAAATTAAGAAATGTTGTCAAAAGTCACAAGGACTACCCAGAGGGGAAAAAGTAAAAATATCCAATTTGTTCCAGGGTTTGGGTTCAAAGAGTTACAGTGCTTAATATTCTAAGGAGTAACTAAAGAAAGCACTTGAACATTTTAAGAAACGTTGAACAAGTTGGTAACCCACTGGCACTTATGAAACAAAGTGGATAAACCACCTTGTGCAAAAAAATAATAGAGGAGCGATGACTGCTGTCATTTGTCCAGTAACAGGAACTCTGCAGATCCTAAACCCAAGATACATATTTGACCAAACTGACAAAAATAAATGTTAAGTGACCATTTCCAGAGTAAGATAACTAACCAGTATCATACCACAAGAGGAACAATTAAAAGATTGCTGACCACAGCTAGATACAGAAAGAGAACACTGGCTGTAGTGGTATGCATTTATATTGAGATGACATACTAGACCCTTGACCACAGAGAAGGATGGAAGATCAAAATGCAGCAGTGCTACAGCATCCCCAATGGAGGCACAGTGAAGGACCAAATCAAGTTCTGAGTACCCTTGAAGGTTTTCTCAGAGACTGACTCTTAGCATAAGATGGTTTGTTTTTGGTTAAACAATGCACAACTTTTTATCTAGGTGCTTTTTCTCATGCTGCCTACCAGCCATCAAATCTCCCCCAGTATGACTTTACCCATTCAGTCCTCACATACTAAGAAATTACCCAGTACAATACAGGAGTGAGAGCCATCCAATGATGTCAACATACAGGCAGCCATGAGGTTTGCTTTTGCTCTCACTAGCACCCTAGTAATGGGAGTGTTCTATATGACATAACCCCACCCCTTCGGTAGGGGGTAAGCTACTCACATCACCATTGGGATGCATGATGCCTTCCTTCTGTGAGTGTATGTATGCTCCTGTACACTTACTAATCAAGACTGATGGCAGGTGGTGGCTTGTTGAGGTGAAAACCTGCCCCATTATGTGCACCATGACCCTGTCCTTCTTTTGTAGGATTGTGGCTGTGTATGCATCTGGTTCTGCCTAGCCCTCCTCTCCAGCACAGGCATGTCCACCCTCCCTTGCCATCTCCATTAAATACCCAAGCTGCTAATAAAACTCAAGTTGTTTGGGACATAGTCTGGGCTCTATTTATCTACATGACTGGAAATGTTAACTAAAAATTAATATGGAAAAATATTACCATCAGGTAAATAAGGACTGCTGAGTAATGAGGCGATGCTATTTAAGGACTGCTGAGTAATGAGGCAATGCTATTGTTCATAGGTTCATAGGTAGATACTAGGTTATCTGCCCTAGGGCATTTATAAGCCTAGCCAGAGTGTATTTGGCTTCCACCTCCCTATTAGATTAGCCTACTGTGCCTCTGTAAAGTAGGGCACAGAAGGTACCCTTTTAAGATTAGTTTACTGTGCCTCTGTGTAGCAGGGACACAGAAGAGATCCCAGGGGTGAATTTGCGATTTCCCATCCACGCTTCCAGATTTAACTTGAAGAGGGTCAATGAGGGGCTATGTCTAACATGAATTGGAATTCTATTCCAGAGTGAGCGGAGCCTCTGGGAAATGAATCTGTCCCTCCAGCATGTCCTATTTATTTTTGTGCTGAGGTTTAGGTCCCTGAAGCGTGTAGCTCTAAGGGACTTGGATTTTTTGAGGTGGAGCATGTCCATTAATTCTGGGTTTGACATGGCTTTGTACGTCAGGCATAGATCGCCTCTGAGTAGGCGGTAAGCAAATGAGTAGAGCTGGAGTTTCTTTAGTTGAGCTGCATAGGACATCTGTTCATAGGTTCATAGGTTCATAGGTTTATACTAGGCTATCTGCCCTAAGGCATTTATAAGCCTAGCCCAAATTTTTGTGGCTTACGCCACCCCTTATATGAAAAAATACTGTGCCCATTAGTTTGTTGTGCCTCTGTCCAGCAGTGACACAGAGATGATTCCCGGGGTAAACCTACGATCTCCCATCCACAGGTCTAGATTTCTCTTGAACAGAGTCAGCGAGGTGCTCTGCCTCACATGGACCGGGATTCTATTCCACAGCATAGGGAGTCTCTGAGTGATAAATCTATCCCTCCAGCATGTCCTATTTATATTCGTGCTAAGGTTTAAGTCACTTGCTCTAGTGGTTTTGGTGGATTTGGATTTTTTGAGGTGGAGCATGTCCATTAATTCCGGGTTGGACATGGCCTTGTATGTCAGGCACATGTCACCTCTGAGCAGACGGTATGTGACTGAATAGAGCTGGAGTTTCTTCAATCTGGCAGCATATGACAGATTTTGGAGTCCCTTTATCCTTTTGGTGAGGAACTTTTGGGGTCTCTTCAATTGCTGCAGATGTCGGGTGAGATACATCCCGAATGGGGCATTGTACTCGATCATTGGTCTGATAAGTGAAGAGTACAGGGGAACAATGACCTCACTAGATCTGGATGTGAATCCCTTCATGATCAGGTGGGCAATGTAGAAGGTCTTTCTAACCACTTTAGCAACGTGAGTGTCAAAAGAAAGGCCACTGTCAACCTGGGTCCCCAGGTCCCTGATAACCTCTTCTGTGCTTAGTGGATTGCCACCTATATGGTAGCTTGGGGTTACCTTGTTTTTCCCGAAGGGTATGACTATACATTTTTTGGCATTTAACTTCAGGCCATGGCTCTGGCACCAGCTATCTGTTTCCGTGAGTCCCTTCTGAAGGATATCCGTGTCCGATGCACTTTCCACTATGGCGCCCAGTTTGCAGTCGTCTGCAAACTTTGTCAGCCAAAGTCCTCCCATGTTGGCCTGTACTTCTGAGAAGTAGATGCCAAACAATAGTGGGCCAAGGACAGAGCCCTGTGGGACACCACTTGTGACCGGCTTGAAGTCTGACATAGCGCCTGCAACTCTAACCCTGTGGGTTCTGTCCTTAAGCCAGTTTGCAACCCATCTTGTGACATATGGGTTTACATTTAAGCTGGTAAGTTTTTCTACAATACCCGAGTGGGGTATTGTGTCGAAAGCCTTTGCAAGGTCAAGGTAGGCTGTATGGACTGCCTTTCCCTCATCAATGGCCTTGGTGACTGTTTCAAGAAGTCAACCAAGTTCAAAAGGCATGATCTTCCCTTGACAAAGCCAAACTGGGTCGGGTCCAATGTCTGCAAGTCCCCTATATCTTTGTTTATGAGCTCCATTATGATCCTCTCCATAGCTTTGCAGACTAGACTTGTTAAGCTTATGGGGCGGTAATTACCAGGGTCTGTAGAGGCCGCCTTTGTGGAGTGGGACCACAGTTGCCGTACGCCACTCCTTGGGCACGTATCCTGTGGTAAGGCTGAGATTAAACAGCTGCCTTATGTGCGGGTTTAATTCCTCATTTAGCTCGTGTAGCACACAGCTGGGGACACCATCTGGTCCCATTGATGCTGTGTTTTAGCTTTAGAGAGAGCAGCTTTCACCTGCGCATTTGAGATGTCCGGGAGGCTACACTCGGCTGGGATAGTTATCTCTCCTTTAGGGGAGAGGGGTGAAGTTTGCACTGAACCTGTCTGCCAGTATGTTGGCAATGTCTGTGGGTTCAGTGATTTTTGTATCATTTTGGACTAATTCTGAGCATATCTGGGAGTTTCCACCCAGGTTCCTAACATAGCTGAAAAAGGCCTTATGATTGTCCTTTGAATCCATGGCAATTTTTCTCTCAAAATTGGCCTTAGTTGATTTTATGAGTGCTCGTATTTTTTACTAATAATGATCAGGGGTGACTTCCCTTTTATGGAATTTGTTCTATCATGTAATAGCTTTCTCCTCTTATTGTAAAGTTTGTTAATGGCTGGGGTCCACCAGACTGGACGTTTGCCCTTTGTGGAAAGAGTCTTGGTTTTATTTGGGATTGCCTGATCCATGCAGTCCTGGAGGTGTTCATAGAAGGCATTTGTAAGGGCTTCTGCAGCTTGGGTTGTGGTTTCCACTGGCTCAGGGGCCTTGAAGGATACCACACCAGTCTTGAGTAGTGTGAAGTTTGCTTTAGAGAAGTTCTTCACTATGGTCTTTTGTTTGGGGTGGGGGCGGGATGTGGATTTCCAGTGAGATTAGTTTATGATCAGATCTCACCAATGAGGGATATACTTCGGTGTGGAGCATTTTGTCCCCATGTTTGTGACAATGAGATCTAGTATATTTTCTCCTCTCATGGGAACAGTGACTAGCTGTTCCATGGCATTTGAATTTATGAACTCCAGGAACCATTGGGCTAGAAAGTTAGGGCTTGAGTAATGTTCCCAGTCTATATTCGGGTAGTTGAAGTCACCCAATATGATGGTGTTTGGAGATACATTTATACCCTCCAGTGTCTTCAGGAAGGCTGTGTGGGGTTCCTGAGTTTGAGAGGGTGGCCTGTAGCATGCTACAATTTGTAGAGCAGTTTTGCCTATGGTTAGTTGCACCTGGATGGTTTCCGAAGCTTGCTTTGCCACCAACCTGGAGGTGTGGGTATCCTTTATGAATATGGATACACCCCCTCCTTTTGTGGTGTGGTCCGGGTTTTGGGGCTGGAACGCATGATATGAGGTAAAACCTAATAGTGCCAGGGTGCTCTCAGGAGCCTTGAACCAGGTTTCAGTTACAGCACAGACATCGATGTTCTCCATACTGAGAAGGGCCTCGAGTGTGCATTTTGAGATTTAGACTTCTGGCATTGAGCAGCATTACCCTCAGTTTCTTCCCATTTTTGTTTTCTAGGGTGGTAGGTTTAGAATTTGAGCCTTGCCTAAAAAAGGCACTATGGGGGTGGCAAGAGCCTTAGCCAATATCTGGAATCCCAGGGTGACAGGTGCAAGCCGTCCCTTGCGAAGCAGCGTGGCTTGTCAAGCATGTCATCCCAGGCAGACAGACACTGGATCCCCTTTGAATGACACCAGACATTAAGCCAATTGTTAAAGCTGATCATCTTGTCTCTATTTTGTGGCATCATTCTTGGTGAAGGAAGGATACTGCTCAGGGTTAGGGTCATACCTGCCTGGGCTACATAATCAGAGAGCTCCTCTATGTCTCTTTTCATGTAGTCCAGGGAGGTACGTCTCAGGTCGTTCACACCAGCATGGACAATGACTGTGTCATATTTGTACTTGCCGTGGAGTGACCCGAGTGCTTGTGTGATGTGGCGGATTCTAGCGCCCGATAGGCAGCTTACTGTGACCCTCTCCTTGTTCAGCCTGGTGAGTGGAACGTCAGTATGTCTGACTATGGAGTCACCTATGACAAGTATGTTTGGTGTTGTATTTGGCCTTAAGGGCTGTGACTGCTTTGCACACTGCTTTTGTGGTTTATGTGTTGCTTGTGGGGTGTCTTGAGGTAGCAGTTGTTTGGGTGTCTGCTTTGGAGGCCTCTGCTGTTTAGGTAAATTTTTACTCAGAGCCTTCGAGTATGTCTTTGTGTGTTTATGTGTTTGATTCAGTGGAGTGGTAGCATTATGTGAGGCTGGTTTTGTGGTGTGGGTAGTTGCCTTCTCCTCCTGTCTGGTCTTGCCAGTCCTGAGTTGAGAGAGCTCAGCCTCCAGTTTGGCTAAATAGCTGCATCTCTCGCAAGTATTTGTGTTATGTGGGAGGAGGAGAGGGTTGTCTGTGTACATGAGGCAGTTATAACATTGCCTCAAGATTCCCAGATTCACCAGCTGGACCGGAGAGGAGATTGACAACTGACCTTTGGACATGCTAGAATAATATTGGGAAATCCTTAATTGAAAACAAGGGCCAGTGGGGAGTGAGGGTGTAGTGCTTTTAATTTTTAGTGCTGACTTATATAATTGCTTTAGTGAGCAAGTGCCAGGTAACTTGAGTGCAATGTGTTACAAGTAACTAAATGCAAAAACGACAAACAGTAACTTTCTTTCAAGTGAAACAAGGAAATAAGTACAGTAAGCAATGCAGATATCACTAGTGATCCACAGAAGCGCTGAGAAGTTGCGTATTAGGTGGAATTAGCTTCCAGGGAAATAACAAGCAAACAAACAACAAGCATATAAACAAAGCAAGATTCATCAGGCCTGGATCTAGTCTATGCTAGAGCAAACAAGGTGTACCAATTTCAGTAAGATACAGTTCAAATATTCAGGCACTATAAACCTCTAACCAGAAATTCCCAGCTCAGAAGGGCAGAGTCCAGCCTCTTCTCCCACAAGAGTGCAGACCACGAACCTTCTTAATGTAAAATAACTGGCCTGAAGCCAGTTTCTAGCCCATGATCCTCTTGGTGAGGTACTTTTGGGGTCTCTCCAGTTGCTGCAGGTGTCGGGTAAGGTATATCCCAAAAGGGGCATTGTATTCAATTATGGGCCTGATGAGTGATGAGTAGAGGGGCACAATGACCTCTCTTGATCTAGATGTGAACCCTTTTGTGATAAGGTGGGCTATATAGAAGGTCTTTCTAACCACTTTGACAACGTGGTTATCAAAGGAGAGATTACTATCTACGTTGGTCCCCAAATCTTTAATTACTTCTTCCGTACTTAATGGATTACCACCTATGTGGTAATTTGTGGGCACCTTGTTTTTCCCAAAGGGGATGACTATGCACTTGTTAGCATTTAGCTTGAGGCCGTGGCTCTGGCACCAAACATCCGTCTCTGTGAGACCCTTTTGGAGGATGCTTGTGTCAGCTGGAGATTCAATTATGGCCCCCAGTTTGCAGTCATCTGCAAATTTTGTCAGCTATAATCCCCACGTGTTAGCCTGAACCTCAGAGAAGTATATACCGAACAAGAGAGGTCCCAGAACTGAGCCCTGTGGGATGCCACTTGTAACTGGTTTGGATTTGGACATGGCACCTGCAATTCTGACCATGTGGGTTCTATCTCTGAGCCAGTTTGCAACCCATCTTGTGATATAGGGGTTGATATTTAAGCTGGTAAGCTTATTTATGATGCCCAAGTGGGGTATTGTGTCGAAGGCTTTTGCGAGGTCCAGGTAGGCTGTGTGGACTACCTTGCCCTCATCTATGGCTTTGGTAACTGTTTCAAAGAAATCAGCTAGGTTTAAGAGGCAAGATCTGCCCTTAACAAAGCCAAATTGGGTAGGGTCCAGTGTCTGGAGGCTCCCAATGTCTTTGTTTATGAGTTCCATGATAATACGCTCCATAGCTTTACAGACCAGACTAGTCAGGCTTATAGGGCGATAGTTTCTGGGGTCCGTTGTGGCACCACCTTTGTGGAGTGGGACCACTGTAGCTGTACGCCATTCGTTAGGTACATATCCTGTAGTAAGGCTAAGATTGAACAGTGACTTAATGTGAGGGTTCAGTTCTTCTTGGAGCTCATGTAAGACACAGCCTGGGACACCGTCCGGTCCCATAGATGCTGTGTTTTTTGCTTTGGAGAGGGCAGCTTTCACCTGTGCATCTGTGATGTCAGGGAGGTTACATTCAGTTGGGATAGGCATTTGATCCTTTGGGGGGGAAGGGGGGAGAAGTTTGCGCTGAATCTGTCTGCCAGGATGTTGGCTATGTCTGTAGGGTCGGTATATTTTGTACCGTTATGCAACAATTCAGAGCATATCTGGGAGTTTCCGCCCATATTCCTGACATAACTATAAAAGGCCTTGTGATTATCTTTAATGTCTAGGGCAATTTTTCTTTCGAAACTGGCCTTTGATGATTTTATGAGGGATCGAAGTTTCTTGCTAATACTGATCAGAGATGCCTTCCCTTTTTGGGATTTTGCTCTGTCATGTAGTAGCTTTCTCCTTCTGTTGTATAGCTTATTTATGGCCGGGGTCCACCAGACCGGTCTCCTGTTTTTGGAGGAGTGAGTCTTGGTTTTATTTGGGATAGCACGATCCATGCATTCCTGCAGGTGCTCATAGAATGCATTTGTAAAGGATTCTGCGGATTGGGCTGTATTATCCTCTTGCCCAGGGGCTTTGAAGGATTCCACCTCAGTCTTGAGAAGTGCAAAGCTGGCTTTTGAGAAATTCTTTACAGTGATTTCCTTGACTGGGGGTGGGGACGGGATATGGATGTCCAGGGAAATTTGTTTATGGTCTGATCTTACCAATGAGTGTGATACTGTACTAGTTACATCTAGCAGGAATACTGATAAAAATATTTTAACTGCATGGAGTTCAAAGTTACTGATCCAGAGAAAATGCCACCACCTGCTAAATGGTGTGGTGCATTTGTGAAACATCATTAATAGTAAATTTAATTTTTTTAAAAATACTGTTTTTTTCTTGGAATAGCATCTTGGATACTTTGTAATACAGATTGCTACATTTCACAACAAAACAAGGATGGCAAGTACTTTAGAACATGCATCTTAACGAAGCACAAAACTAGAAAGCCGGTTATTGCATAACTAACTTTTTGCAGCTGCCTGAATATGAAATGATTTCAGTAGGTCTAATATGAGGGTTACAGACATTACATTACTGGAATTGTGTATATTTTTTTCTTAATTGTTAAAAAATGGACAATCTTTGGTACAGAAGACAGAAAACCAGTATTTTAAGAGAGGGAGGGTGGTGGATACAAGTAATCAATCACCTTTCACCGATCACTGTTAAAGTAATCATTGATGTTGCTTGTCAGAGGATAATGTGTCTCTAGCAGAAACATGTTTTAAATACATCACTGGCTATGATATTATGCACTTTTTTCACAATAAAACATCTCTGGAATCCATACTCTTCTGAACAATGTATGTGTAATCTATGTTTGAAAGCAGGCAGTTCTGATCACTGTAAAATTATCATTGATATGGCTTTTGGGAGTACACTGCATGTGTGGGAGCAAACAGTTTAAATATGTTACTGAGGCTATAATGTGTTTGACTTTTCATTGCAATCCAGAATGTTCCCCTGCAAGCTCATCAGTGCACGGCTTAAAGTGACAGTAATGCAAAAACAAAATAGCCAGCACCAAGGTGTAAAAAAAGTATATAACTTTTAATAAAAAGTTATCACAAACAGACCGGTTTCGGCATTAATGTCAAGCCTTCCTCAGTGTAACCATAGAAATAGCAAGACACTCCTTATATACACACACCCATATAGAAACAGAAAAATTATTGGCTGTTCACAACAATTCATTTAATCCTGGAGGAATTAAACCTCCCCACTTAATTATCCATCTTTTTTCGTTATTGTTCAAAATGTTGTGCCAGCAACTCTTGTTTGTTCTGTCTACCTTAATAATGTCAATGACCATAAAAGTAAAAGTTGCAGAGGGATGTTTGAGAACATGCTTATATAATGCATTTGTCTGCTTTTTAAGTTAGATGTCACTCATATATTTACTAATCCTAAATTTAATGGGCCTGGATGTTTGACCAATATAAAAAGCCAAGCATGTACAAGTGGCAAGGTATATAACCCAATCCGATGAACAGCTGGCAAAGAATTTTATATCATATACTTGACCGGTATTACGACTGCTGAAAGTTTTTGCTTGGTTGAGTGTATTGCAATGAACACAATGTCCACACCTGAAACATCCCTGCAGTGTATCCCTTGAAAGTGTAGATTGTTGAAATGGAACAGCTACCTGGGTACCCACCTTATAATGATTAAAGTGGGATGCCAGAGTCCTACCTCCCCTAAAGCCAAATCAGCACCGATCATCAATCAAAGTCCTGATTTTCTCATCGGCCAACAAGATGTTCCAATTTTCCTGTACCACCTCACAAAAAATACTGGTGTTGCGTCCATATGTAGTGATCATTCTGATAGGGGCTGACTCATTTGTGGATTTATGTTGATATTGTAACAATTCCTGTCTGGCCATACCACTAACCTCCCTGCAAGCCATAGTGATTACCCCAGGTCTATATCCACGTTCCTTGAACCTCCTGACCATATCAGCTTTATAATAATTATGTTTGTCACTACCAGAACAAATGCGCTTCACTCTCATGAATTGAGATTTTGGTATATTACAAATGACATGTGGCGGGTGATGACTGGTTGCTTTTCATTGCAGTCACATTTATGGTACTCACAGAACTTGTGTATTTTGGGGTGAGGGCAAGACACGTATGAAAACAAGTGAACAAGAAGCAGACTTATCAGGGCCAATTGTATGTGTGCGTGTGTGTGTGTGTGTCTACAACACAGAGCCGAAGTATTCATTTCATCTGGGACACCCACAAATGTGTACAGTGAAAATGTTCTATTTCTGTTGGGGTGAAGTCAATCTGCAGTTGAAAATGACTGACTTCTGCTGTCATGTTTGTGTATGTGTCTGATGGCAACAAACTGAAAAACACTTCCTGGGGTTCAGAAAGATAATCCTAGCCAGTGCTAATTTGACAGCTCCATACTACCCAAATGCAACAGTGATAATGTGTGATTCAGACTCATGATAAAGCTACAATGAGCAGTGTCTCATTACCATGTCCCTGAATCGAGCAGTGAGCTGTGAGATCTAACTGTTAGTTTTCTCCCTATCAGCCTGTGGAACACAGTTGCACAGGCTCCTGCTAACACATGCACACACCACATACATACATACACCCACACACACTTGCACAGAGATACATATGGATACACAACTTAGCAGCACTTAACTGCAGTCTCGCTAACATGGCTATTTGTGGTGGCAATGCAGTCAATCTGTAGATAAAAATGACTGACCCCTGCTGTTGTTTAATCTCAGTTAAACAGTCATTTATTTGGTTAGGCAGAGGCACTGTCAGTGTGTGTGTGTGTGTGTGTAGGGAGGTGGTTGGACTGTATGTGTCTGCTAAAAATGATATGAAATACCGTAATCTGCCTTTTATTTTATTCATTCCTTACTTGATCATAATCATAAACATGAATTTAGGTGGATACAACTGAAACATTGCTAGTTTTCATGGAGGCAGATACAGTCTGTAGAGGAAACGTATTGACCCCACTGTTGCTGTCATTTGATCACATCAAGCAGTCATATATCTGACATTGTGTGTGGGCTGGTTATTGAATATTTTGTGAATCAAGTATCATTCTGGATATTATCTGTGGACATTTTGTGTGACTTCTTTAGAGTCATAGTATGTGGACTGTATCAGAATGGGCACATTCATCTGTAAGGGACTGTGGGTGCAAGGGGCTAAAACTAATGACTGTGATATTTAAGGATGTAATGAAGACAAGTGTTTTGACTTTGTAAAAGTTACTTCATTATTACTGTTTCACAGCATCCTTGCTGCAGATGTCTTTATCTTAATTTCATAAAAGTTAAAGGACTTCTTCCTATTTTCTTTCTTGGGCAAGCATAAACCGCATAAAATCAGAAATATATCATGCTCTCAGTTAAGAAGTAAAACCAGTAAGTACCTGAAATGCTCATAAAACAAAAAAACAAACAAACAAAAAAAAAAAAACAGCCCATTACTGGCAATTGTAAACTGCAGTGATGAGCCCATCACTAGCCCTACATAGGATAATTTACCAGACTGCCAAGTTACATTTATATAGGTTCATAGGTAGGTACTAGGCTATTGGCCCTAGGGCCTATATAAGCCTAGCCAAAAAGGTATCCTGGATTTGCCACCCAAGAAAATTATTTTCCTGTGCTCCTGTCGAGCAGAGCCATGGAGGTGATCCCCGGGGTGAATTTCCTATTTCCCGTCCAATCATCAAGATTTTTCTTGAAGAGTGCTAATGAGGAGCTTTGTTTGATATAGACAGGTCTCCATAGGACATCTGTTTGAGGCCAGTAATCCTCTTTGTGAGGTATTTCTGTGGCCTTGCCAGTTGTTGTAGATGTCTTGTGAGGTACATACCAAAAGGGGCGTTGTACTCTATAATGGGTCTAATGAGTGACGAGTAGAGGGGAACAATGACCTCTTTTTTCCTGGATGAAAAACTTTTTGTGATGAGGTGTGCCACGTAGAAGGATTTCCTGACTACTCTGGTGATGTGATTATCAAAGGAGAGACTACTGTCCAGCTGTGTCCCAAGGTCTCTTATCACACTTTCGGTGTTAAGTAGACTACCACCTATGTGGTAGCTTATGGGTACAGAGTTTTTACCAAAGGGGATGACAATGCACTTTTTGGCATTGAGCTTGAGGCCATGGCTTTGACACCAGGCATCTGTATCAGTGATGCCCTTTTGTAGAATGTCCACATTGTTAGGAGTTTCGATTATGCCTCCTAGTTTGCAGTCATCTGCAAACTTCATTAGCCAAAGACCTTCTGTGTTAGCCTGTACTTCAGAAAAGTAGATACCAAACAGGAGAGGACCCAGGACTGAACCCTGTGGTACTACACTTGTCACTGGTCTGAAGTCGGATTTGGAGTCTGCTACTTCCATAGTGTGGGTTCTGTCAGTGAGCCAGCTGGCAACCCATCTTGTGACATAGGGATTTATGCCTAGGTTAGTGAGTTTATCTATAATTCCAGAGTGGGGGATGGTGTCAAAAACCTTGGCAAGATCTAGATAGGCTGTGTGAACCACCTTACCCTCATCTACGGCTTTGGTGACTGCTTCAAAGAAGTCTATCAGGTTTAGGAGACATGATCTGCCTTTTACAAATCCGAACTGGGTGGGGTCCAGAGTCTGGAGATTACCAATGTCTTTGTGTATAAGATCCATGATGATACGTTCCATGGCCTTGCAGACCAGGCTGGTTAGGCTAATGGGGCAGTAGTTCCTGGGGTCCATGGTGGCTCCCCCTTTGTGGAGTGGGATAACCATTGCTGTGCGCTATTCAGTGGGCACAAAGCCTGAGGTGAGGCTCTGATTGAACATGGTGCTTAGGTGGAGTGCCAGTTCATTCTGCAGTTCATGTAGAATGCAGCCTGGGATGTTGTCAGGTCCCATGGATGCTGTGTTCTTGGCTTTGGAGAGTGTGTTTTTTACCTGTGCAGCCATGATTGCAGGAACTTTGCATTCTTCTGGTATAGAGATGGGCCCTTTAGGGGGTGAGAGAGGGGTAAAGTTAGCACTGAACCTATCTGCCAGGATGTTGGCAATATCAGTTGGTTCTGTATATTTAGTGCCATTGTGCTGTAACTCAGAGCAGATCTGAGTGTTGCCATTGAGATTCTTGACATAGATATAGAATGCTTTCTTGTTGTCTTTAGAATGAGTGGTGATTTTGTTTTCGTAACTAGCTTTGGAGGATTTTATGAGAGATCTCAGCTTCTTACTGAGGCTGACCAGGAGTTCCTCCAATCATGGGATTTTACTCTTTTTTGCAACAGTTTCTTTCTTCTGTTGAAGAATTTGTTTATGGCAGGGGACCACCAGATTGGCTTCCTTTTTTTGGAGGATAGCATATTGGTTCTGTTAGGGATAGCATGATTCATGCACTCATGTAAGTGCATATAAAGTGCATTTGTGTAGGATTCAGCAGTCGTACCTCTGTTGTCCGTCTGCATGAGTGTCGTGAAGTTTGCCACTTTTGTCTTAAGCGTGAAGTTGGCTGTGGAGAAATTTTTTACGGTGGTTTTTCTAATGGGGGTGGGGTGGGGGCGGGATGTGGATGTCTAGGCTGATTAGCTTGTGGTCGGATCTGACCAACGAGGAATTGACCTCTAGTGTGGAACACCAGTCACCCATGTTGGTAATAACCAGGTCTAGGATATTGCTGCCTCTGGTGGGAGTGTGGATAAGTTGATCCAAGGCATTGGAATTTATGAATTCCAGAAAACGTTGAGCAAAAGAATTGGTACATGAGTAGTTTTCCCAGTTAATGGTGGGGTAGTTGAAATCACCCATTATTAGGGTGTTGGGTTGTACCCTAATATTTTCCAGTGTTTCAAGAAATGAGGAGTGGGAATCCTGGGGCAAGGTGGGGGATCTATAGCAAGTTACAATTTGGATAGCGGTCTTGCCCAGAGTTAGTTGCACTTGGATAATCTCGGATGCATCATGCTGAGCAACTAGCCTGGAGGTGTGGATATCCTTAATGAATATGGACACGCCTCTGACTTTAGTGTTTCAGCCCAGGTTATGTGGCCAAAAGGTGTGGTATGACTTATAGCCTGGTAATGCAGTGGTGTTCTCTGGAGTCTTGAACCAGGTCTCTGTCACTGCACAGATGTCGATGTTCTCCATTTTAAGGAGTGCCTCGAGTGAATGCATTTTGAGGTTTAGACTTCTAGCATTGAGTAGCATTACCCTCAGATTTTGCTTGTTTGTACCTGTTAAAGTAGTGAATTTGTCATTTGAACCTTGCCTAAAAAAAGTCACTATAGGGGTTGCAAGAGCCTTAGCCAGTATCTGGAATCCCAAAGGTGATGGGTGCAGGGCATCTCTGGCAAAGCATCATGGTCTGTCAATCATGTCATCCCAAGCAGACAGATACCGGATCCCCTTAGAATGACACCAGAGGCTTAGCCAATTGTTAAAGTCAATCATTTTGTCCTTGTACTGTGGTATCATTCTGGGTGATGGCAGGATGCTACTCAGGGCAAGGGTCATACCTGCCTGGGCTACAAGATTGGACAGCTCTTCCATGTTTTCATGTAGTCCAGGGAGGTACGTCTTGAATCATTCACACCAACATGGACAATGACAGAGTCATATTTGTACTTGTTGTCGAGTGACCTGAGTGCATGCATTATGTGGCGGATCCTGGCACCCGACAGGAAGCTGACAGTAACTTTCTCCTTGTTTAGCCTAGTGAGTGGAACATCAGTGTGCCTGACTATAGAGTCACCTATGACTAGAGTGTTGGGAATTTTGTTTTTCCTTATGGGCTGTGGTTGAGTGGCACACTGAGTTTGTGGGCTATGTGTCATTTGGGTTGTGTTGGGTGGGGTGGAGGTTGCTTGTGTTTCTGCTTTGGAGGTCTCTGTTGCTTGAGCAGATTTTTATTGAGAGCTTCCGCGAATGTAGGTGTGTGTTTCGTGTTTCTATGTGTGTGTTTTGGTGGTTTAGGTTTTGAGGGACTATGTGATGAGTGTGGTATGGTGCAAGTGTTTACCTTCTCCTCTTGACTGCCTAGTCCAGTCTATCCCATTTTCTGTCCTAGTCCTGTCCTGTATATCCCATTTTCATTATTGGTGGATATGTAACTTCTGCTCAGGATGCTTCTTGAAGTTCATGTCCAGAATACGTCAATCCTAAAATATCACAACAAAATTACAAGTCACAAAAATTTCACC
The DNA here is from genome assembly GCF_019279795.1 of Protopterus annectens. Classification (NCBI taxonomy): domain Eukaryota; kingdom Metazoa; phylum Chordata; order Ceratodontiformes; family Protopteridae; genus Protopterus; species Protopterus annectens. Next base: position 8,390,197 of record NC_056746.1, read on the forward strand.
AGACAGGATGACCTTTTCTTTCTCTAGGTATATTGCTAAGGCACGAACAGTAAACCTCATGTGCTGTGAAAGGTAGTGTAAGGCTATCAAGACTAGGACTAAGATGTGCTGAAATTTCTTTGTGGTTTCAAAAGTCAGTCTCTAAGGGGAAAAGACTTATGCTGTTTTATACATAAATTTCCAATGACATGTTTCAAAGGTATTTCTATATTGCATTCTGAAATTTTGCATTACACCTGGTTTCCATGGGGTGTGGTGAAGTGAGAGTTGTTCGTATTAGAAAGTATTGATCAGAATATATGTGTATTAATGTGTACAAGTATATCTCTCTAGTGAAAACATTTTTGTGATAGGGAATGTATGCTTGCCCCCATACCAAAAATGTAGATAGTGTATGCTTTGTGAAGGTTTCCTTTAAATTATGTGCAATTACTGACATCTCAGTGATGTACTAGTCATTAAAGCCATCAACTTAAGATACCATTTCTAGTTTTCTCACATTATTATAACAGTTCATAGCAGAAAAGCAGCAGTCTATTCCATATCAGCCTTTATCAGATTTAGATAACGCAGGTATAATATAGCAGTAACAGTCTTATTTTTGCTGCACATAATACGATGGTAAACTAATCAGTTGGCAGTTTTTGGAAATACCACCTCACTGTTGGGAATCCCCAAAGAACAACTTGAAAGTAATAGGGGAATTTTCCTGCCATCGGCCACTTCTCATTTTCATTTCCTCTGTATGGCTTCTGATACTTGGTGCATGTAATTCATGCATCTTCATGGATTTTCACACTGGATACAGGATTGTAGCATAACTGGATTAGTATAACATTTTATATAGCTTGGTAACTAATGCGATTTTAGAGGTCTGCAGTGTTTCTTATTCATTTTTAAGATGGGGGTAAAACTCCTTGCTCAGAGCTAGCTGTCTGTTGCATCTGCCAGGCTCTTTTTTTGCACATTCTCTTTGTAAGTAAAAATATTTTTCAGGTTAATTTAATGTTGGTAGTGCTTTTTTAACTCCTTGTCCAACAAACAGAGCTGGCTGTTTATTGCATCTGCCTGTCTCTGTTTTGCACACACACTTTGTAGGTAAAAACAGCATGTTTTCATATTGCGTTAATGTTGGTAGTACATTTTTAATGTAAATGAGCTCATCACAGTTTTGTTTTCTCTCAGATTGACATCTTTTGACAGAATTAGTGGAGGAGCAGCATGGCCTTTTAAACTATAGCCAATGTTATTTAATTTTTGTTATCATCTGATTATACTCCAGTCTCTCTCTCTGTCTCTCTCACACACACACACACCCACACACACACACACACACACACACACACACACACACACACACACACACACACACACACACACACACACACACACACACACACACACACACACACACACACACTGTCATGTGTACATTGACAAAGATGCCTCTATCACACTGTGTTAACTTGTAATATGTATAAAAAACGATTCTCAAGTCTTGACCCTTTTACTGTGCTGCTTAATTTCAAGTTAGTCATCCTCTTCCTTTCTACCAATATCCACAACTAATAAAACAACTATAGTGACCTCACATAGTACTACTAATCCAGTCTATCATGCACCTAAGCCATACCAACTCACCTCCACAAATTGCCCAACTTTTACACTGCAACCAGTACCAACCATCCCTATAAAAAAAAAACTTCTAGAAAAACTGAAAATTTGCTCTACCTCAGCAGACAGCCATCCCTCAGAATATCTTAAGCTTGCTGCAGAAGGCATAGCATATACAATTAGTAAACTATTTAACAGATCCATCACAGAATCATATGTACCAGTACTCCACAAAGAAGGAAATTCCATTGAAGCATCTATCACCAAATTTCCACCCCCACCTTTTTAAAATATCAGAAAAATGTTTCCATAAGCAAGTCTTCTCATACCACCTACAAACCAATATCTAACACCAACTCAACATGGCTTTCGGCCAGCCCATAGTGCAACAACTGCATTGCTTTCCTTCATGGAGCCTTCAAACAACACAAGAGAATCTGGCAAACTTGTCTCGGCACTATTTCTACACTTATCTAAGGCACCTGATGTAGTTTCTCACTCAAAACTTCTAAATCAGTTTTCTAACTTAGGCCTCTTCTCCTTATCTCTTCAGTGGTTTACTAGCTACTTATCCACCAGACAGCAAGCTGTAAAATGACAAGGCTCTTTCTCACCTTTCTTACCCAATACCACATGTGTTCTATTCTTGGTTTCTTACTTTTTAAAATTTTCATCAACAATCTTCATACTTCTTCTGCCAAGGTTCCCTAATTCTGTATGCAGATGACTCTACAATAATCTGTTCTGCAAATAGCTTTTAACAGCTTCAACACTTAACACAAGAATCTTTCGCCTCTATTGAATCTTGGCTCAGCAATTCTCAACTTTCACTCAACCCTAAGAAAACAAAACTCCTGTTTTTCATTAAAAACTTACTCAAAAAAAAATTACAATTCTTTCCCAGAATAATACCACAGTTGAAGTAGTTTTCCACACCATAATGCTTGGTGTAACAATACATGACCAACTTAAATTTGATTTAATTATGCAGAACAACATACTAAAACTAAATGACCTTAGCTACCACCTAGTTGTTACCTGCACTTTTATATGCAGCTAAAAAACGGACCACAAACTCCTTGTACCAACAGTGAACCAAAAGTAAACCAAAACGTTGTCTAAACGCAAATTTATTATCTATGCAGCTGCTATTCTCACAAATCTCAATGTCTCACTAAAATCAAAACTAGAATCATGTTATAATAAAATTTCTAAGTTTTCAAAGAAAACACTCTATAAATCCCATCACTGTGCTGTTCTTCAGTCATTCAATTGACTTGAGCTTTCACACCCTCTTAATTATTTACAACTTATAACCGCACACAAAATCATGCATACACCTACTGCCTGCCCAGTCTTCAGTTCTGTTCTCAAAAGCTATATACCCACAAGATATGTCAGGTCAGAAGACAAAGAGTTAATCTAAGTCCATAAACCTAATAAAACAGCAGTACAAAGCCTCTACTTACACTCAGTGGCCAAATTATGGAACACGTTATTTAATAAATAATATATAAATCACATTGTGCTTTTATAAAATGTGTACTTTTATAAAATGTGTATTCACTAAGACTATTTCTTAAAATTAATGCCTGTTACCTTTCTAAATTCTGTATAATGTAAACTGAAATTCCAATATAATTAATTTTGTCTCATGAAAATTGTATTATAAAGTGAAATGTTAATGTATTAATGCATTGTCTTATATAAATGTTTTCTTTTATTGGAGCTTTTGTCCCAGGACCTCTGCTGAAAATTGGTGCATAGGCTCATAGGAGGTTACTAGGCTAATGGCTGTAGGGCCTTTACAAGCCTAGCCATGTAAAAAACCTGTGTACCCTAATTGACCATAGTTAGATGGTCATTGTTAGCAGAGCGATTCTTTGATTAGCAGCGACTACCCTGTCCATGCAGGACATATGTGTCACCCCTGGGGTGAATTTGCTTTCACACTTTTGGAAGGGTGAGGAGTGGGGTGACCATGGGCAGGTCCCCCCTTTCACGAGGTTGCAGAGCCTATCCCTCTCCCTTCTCAAAAGCTTGTCCCGGAGGGCTGACTTTCAATAGATCGCAGCTTTTTGCTGCTTAGCTACATACAAAACCCTGACTGGTTGCCTAAGAATGATTTATCACCCACTTCCCCAAGATTGTACAGTGCACAGCTGAAGAGAGGTGGCTCCCTTCCATCCATGCTCCAACCCAGTGATGAGCGGCACTCCCCGCCAACCTTGTGGCCAGTTATCCCTGGCCAAATGGAGATCTATGGCGCTGCAGTATCATTATGTTTAGGTGGGATTCTGACTAAGAGGTATTCAGTTACATCACAGATGGTAGCTTTGCACCACTGGCTCCTCAGCCAAGCACATACACCAAATATCTGAACTTGCGGTTCTTCTCTTACTGAGCAGGATTACTGTCGCAACAACACATCATCAGTAGGGTAAAATTACCCAGTCTCATGAGTCATGATGGCCTAAACCTAGCTCACATTCCCTATTAGTGGGTGAATTCAGCTTCACAATGAAAGGAAGAGACGACATTGAAGGATAAAAAAGCGATGTTGCTATGAACGCTTGGATGCAACAAGCCAGTTACCCCTGTGGTAACTTTGCTGACACCTCCTGCTTAAAACCCAAAAAGCCAGAAGGATTGCAAGGCCCACTTTTCAGTTTGTATTCATACTGAAAATCAAGATCAAGCGAGCTTTTGCCCTTCTGCTCCATGGGAACTTTCTGTCATCCCTGCGCTCACCTTAGGACATCTGCATTAGTCTTGGACAGGTATACTGCCCCAGTCAAACTCCCCACCTGACACTATTCCTGGAGTGGGTCACAACACCCAGATGCCCAGATGATTGGAGCCAGAAGCAAGAGCCCCAGTGGGGCTTATCCGCCCCCCCCCCCGCCTCACCAGGTAAGTGAAAAATTTATAAGACATATGACCCAGTTGGACTTTCCGGATAAACAAATGTCAAATGAAAAATAATAAATAAAATGATTTCTGCATATAAAGACTATGCTTCAGACTTTTGTAAGAAATCACACCTCATGGTTTCTCGGTGCTCTGAAGTCCAAGTCTTCATTTCCTTGTCTTCCCATGATCCTTTGGCCAGTTTAGGAGTCCAGGTATACATGCCTCCTAATTGCAGCTTTCTCTCTCATGTTTCTGTCTTAGTTTTTTTGAGGTCTCTCTATGATTAATGCTAAATTTCATCCAATTTGTGCACCTCTTCCTATCAGGATAATGTATGCTGTTCTTTCAGAAGTGCTTTTCATGGGAAACAGAGAAAGGTACATGGTTATCAAGATACTGCAGTTTGTTATAGTAAGAAGCAATACATCTCATCAAATTCTGTTTACTCATATATTTGTTTTCCTTCAAAAACTTTATATAGTGGTAGTAGAGAGACAGCTAGGTCCTGTTAGGGGTAATTGCCTTTATCCTTGGTACATACTTTTGAAAATGTAATTGTCTGTAAGATCAAAATACTCTGGCTGAAAGTCAGGTCATGTTTGCACCATTTCAAGTGCTGCTGATTTCCTGATGCTGTTCCTAACCAGAAGATTCAGCTTGGATATTATACAGGAAAAGTTGACATATCATGGCCATAATGTCTCCCTGAAATTTCAAACCTCTCAAAATAGAGGCCATCAACCATACCTCCTACATGTTGGTATCTGCTGGACAAAATAATGATTTGAAACAGAAAATAACAGATTGTCACAAAATAGAGTGGCCCCTAAAATGTAATTTCTGAAGTTCACCCTTTTCCATCACATCCTCAGCCTGCAGCAACACAAGCAGTTTGATGATGTCACTAGAGCTGCAGTCCCAAGTGTGTGCCTGCCCTAGGGGATGCACTTGGGACAGTCAGGACTAGGTGCTTCACAGATGCAGTAGGTGCATTATAGAATAAATGAAATGTTATGTACCTCATCTCTCTCTGCATGGCTATAGCTGAGGAAAGAATGCTAAATTAATAAACTTTTACTTGGCAGGCCACGGGTCAGCCACACCAAGGGCAGCAAGTTATTTACCAAGTGGTGCAGATGGAACAACTGCCACCAATAGGACAGTTAATGAACTTTAGCAACATACTGTTCCAGGTCAGAGCAACATCCATAAATAAAACATACTTATTGTCATACTTAAGAGTTCCAGAGTGGAGGGAACACGAGCAGAGCTATTATAGTGGGGTTTTTTTCACTTATAGAAAACAAAGGTGCCATTTTAACTTAATACAGCAGGCCTGAGGTGTCAGTCATTTGATCAAAGTTTCTGCCACTAGGGTTTACTTTTTCTGCACTAGGGATGCAAATGTCGGCTTCCTGAGCAGCACAGGTGGACTCTGCACATCAGCTGTGATGCTGTCAACTTTCAAAGTCTGACAAGTATTGTAAGAGTCGTTGACATGGAGAATAACTGATGCTCTTAAAGAACACTTGGCAACTTATTATCTGTTCAGTAACGACCCAAGACTCCTATACCATTGCTCTGCTTCATTTACTGTAATTAATTATATTTTTATGGGTTCATTCTCAGCTGCCCCCCCATGGCTCCCCTGCCTCCCTCTAAAATGTCCAGTCAGAGGAGAGAGAAGGGAATGGGGAAATCACCTCATTTTACTGGCATTATTCCTCACCCCCTCAGATGAGGCTATCACTAGTGGCCAAGGGGGAGGTATGAAAAGGAGCTGGCAGCCAGCACCATTATATATGCTGATAATTTTTTTTTCCCCTAAACCATCCCCCTTGTGTCTACAAGCTGACATCTCTATGTTGGCAGGGTGAGTCGAGAGATGTGGTCTGTGATGATGTGTCTGACCCCTTGGGTTACTCAGTCTTCCTTGACCCATCCAATCTTCCCAACCTGGCAAACTGTTCCTTAAACTGGCCTGCTTTCATGGGATTTTCCCATCCTGCATGCCTATCCTCCCTACCAGCCTATCAAACTCCCAGGCCACTTATGACCATTACTTCACATCAAATTACCACAACACTAACATGGTACTCCTGAAGATCCAAATCTCCCTTGACAAAGAATTACTTTATTGATAGCTACAGATCCCTACCAGTGTTGCCTAAAGATCACAGAAATTACTTCAACACCATTGAGGAATTAAAGATGAAATGAAATGCCTTCTTCGTAGGGTACTTCAGTTTCCCAAGCATTGATTGGCACATTTACTTCTCTAAAAATGGATATGCTCAGTGTTTCCTAGACTTCATTAATGCCAATGCACTGGTGCAAATTGTAAAACTACCCAACAGAGCCTGTAATAGCCTTGGCCTGGTCCTTACCTACCAAGCCCCCACCTGCACCTCACCCTGCCTCTCCTCATCTGTGGTTAAAGCTGGCCTGAATTCAGTCATCTTCTCTGATAGGCATAGTGTAATACCACACCACCAAATGAGACCATGTTTAGGGACTTCTAGAAGGCAAACCTACTTTACCTTGTAGGAGACATATGCATAATTCCTAACAATCCCTTGCAAATGGACCCAGCTGAGAGGGCTGTCACATTTTCCTCTGACTTTTAGTAGCATCTGAACAGCTGCATAGACAATGGAGAGATAATAGAGTCCAAACAGGGAGATGATAAAATCAGCAAAAGGAAAGAATTATTGCTGGAACTGAATTACTCCTTAAGTCTTGGTGAGTACCTTCATGAGGTGGACTTCCTGTTTTTCACAGAATTTGACCAAGATGACACTAATATATAGACTATATTTTATAAAACATATACCATGGACAGAAGCAGGTTAAAAATAAAGAAGATAGCTGGCTGCACAAGTCCCAGGATAGAAAAGTGCCCAATCCTGGCAGGCGCACTGGTACCAGGACTGGAAAAAATGACTGTGTAGAATCCTCATGACATGGAAATATTACTACAATGGGGCTAGGCCAGGCCCAGGGGGAGGATGTCCCCCCATTGTAGAAGGAAGTAGCAGTCCACAAAAATCACAAAAACTGATAGGCCAAAAAGAGGCATACAGACAATAGTATGGACTGCTGAGGATAAGAAAGCAATTCTGTATTGTTACTAATATGCAAAAAGCCCAGAATTTTCAGACAATAGATACACGAAAAGATTAAGAGAGAAATTAGAGGAAAGAAAAATACTTCCACAAGAAAAACTGACAGAAGCTTCAAATAAAAATTTGTGTTCATTAATACAGCAGATCCATGAGAAACACTATATAGACCAGGAAACCTTGTGCCATTTGTAAAAAAAAAAGCAACTGAGGAAGTGCAAAAATTTAAAGAACAAAATTTAGAGACATTTGAAGGGTAAAAAAAAATATGGACATGGAAAAGAAAGAGAGATCTGATATGGTGCAGTATTTATGCAGAGGAGAAAGCCAAATTAATCAACACAAAAAAGGCAGCCCCAAAGATATTCAAAGAGAAATATAGGCAACGGCATCCAGATATGGATAATTTCACAATAAAAACAAGTAGGGTCACAAAGAGGAATGTAGAACAGAAAATTAGTCCAGTAGAAGTTAAAAAATAGAAGCTGAAGTTATGGAATATATACGAAGTGAAGGATTCAGTGTAGAAAGTCTAACACAGGTCACATCACATCATGATAGAACAACTAGTCCCCAAAGTAAGGAGAAACAAGTTGAGCAAGAGATATCTGAAAAAGAAATATGGACATGGGAAAGAAAAAGAGATTTAATATTGTGCAATGTTTATGCAAAGGAAAAAGCAAAACTAATCAATGCAAAAAGAGCAGCACCAAAGATATTTGAAGAGAAATATAGGCAAAGAAATCTGGATATGGAAAATTTTACAATACAAAAAATAAGAAAACAAAGAGGAAAAGTGGAAAAGAGGATTAGTAATGGAGAAGTTAAAGAAATAGAAACTGAGGTTATGTAATACCTGCAAAGCGAAGGATTTAGTGTAGAAAATTTAACTCAGATAAAAATACAACAGGATAGAGCAATGCACACCCAAATTAAGGAGAAACCAGTGGAGCAGGAAACATCTAATCAGTTGACATATGAAGATACTTTGAGCCTCCCACAGGAAACCAGTACAAAGGTTCAGTTGGCGCTATACAGCAAGGGAAAGAACAGGAAACTGTGACAACTCTGTCACATTCAATGTCGTTGAGTGATAGGCCAGTGAGTTCCCATATGAAAGAGCAATGGATGACAAAAGGTGAAACTGAACAGAACGTGGCACAGGAGGAAGCTCTGGAATTTTCTATAGAATGCCCGCAGGAAATGGCGAACAAAGAATGTGCTCTCAGTTTAGAAGAAAATGATCCAAGAGAAGAGTTGCTTGATTTAACAGGGATGGATAGACATAAGATCAATGAAAGAAAGACTGCAGAAGGTCAATAAAACCCAAAAAGTTAGAAGTTTGATAAAACAAATGAACATAGTAATTAAGACTATCCATAGAAATTCATGCTATATAACAGAAGTAAACAGGGTACATTACTATGCAAATTAACAACAGATAAAGTCCTACCACAAGAACACAGGGTAGTAAGGGAAAGGATGGGGAGAAATTGAATGCCACTGTTAGAAGAGTATAGAAGAGGGAACAGACCAACAAAACTACTCAGAAAGATAGACATGATAAAAGCAATATACAGTATTAGAACAGATCAGGATTTATCATGCACTATTGCAAATAATAAATTAAAAATATCAGCACAGGCAGAAACACTTGGAAGATACATAGATAAATATAAAGGAAAAGTACAAAATAAGCAATTTATTGATGACCCAAAAAAGTTTTATAAACAATTGGGAAACAAGGTAAAAGGAATTGAAAGACCACCAAAAAAAGAAGAATGGATACATCTTGGAGAAGTATTTATGAAGATCCTGTGGAACATAAGAAAGATGCTAAATATGTAGAAGAAGTAAAAGAATGAATAAGAAGTTCAAATGTACAGGATATGAAATGGGATGAAGTAACTGTCAGAGAGATTGAGACAAAGTTAAGAAAAGCTCCTAATTGGAAAACTCCAGGCCCAGATGCAGTACCTAACTTCTAGCTAAAAGTATTAACATCTTTGCATGAAGATTTAGCCATGAGTAAGAACTATTTATATGAGCACCCCAAACAGACACCAGCCTGGATAACAACAGGAAAAACAATGCTCCTACTTAAGATTGAAACTGCAAGTTATCCTAAAAAGTATAGACGATTAACTTGCCTTTTAACTACATATAAAATATACACTGGAATTGATGCTGACAGAGTTTATAGTCATTTAGAAGAAAACTCACTTATGGCAATAGAACAAACGGGTAATAAAAGAAAGTCATATGGGACAAAGGATCATTTGTTGTTAAATACAGTCATAGTGAAGATCTGTAAAAAGGGGAAGAATCTAAGTATGGTATGGATAGACTACAAAAACGCACATTCATAGGATAAAAGAGTGCTTAAAAATCTATAAGATGCACCCTACACTGACAAACTACATCACAGCGACCATGAAACAGTGGCTAATCACTTTGCTGTTAAGCCATGATAAAGGACAAAATATTTTTCCAGGGATAAAAATCCAAAGGGGGATATTCCAGGGTGACTCTCTGTCACTGCTGTTCTGCCTTGCCCTTATCCCATTAAGCTGTCTGCTTAACTGATTCGGTCATGGCTGTAATTTGGCTAACAGAAAGCAAAAAAAAAAGAGTAAAGACTTCTCATCTTCTCTTTGTCAGTAATTTAAAACTGTATAGCTCATCAGATGAGGAACTAAAAGAGCTACTGCAAGTAGTCAAAACTTTTTCAGATGATATAAGAATGTCATTTGATCCTGATAAAATGTGCAAAAACAACCTTTAAAGCAGGAAAGCTGCAGCACCAAAAAAGCATCAGTTTGGGACAATAATAGGATATAAAAGAACTTGAGCAAGAGGGAGTGTATAAATATTTGGGAATTGATGAAGGATCAACAATAAAACATAAACAAATGCAAATAAAACTCAGTAAGGAATATTTTAGAAAACTTAAGTTAATCCTGAAAACAGAGTTGACTTCCAGGTGCAAAGTTCAGGGTATAAACCAGTTTGCTCTTCCTGTCCTAACTTACAGTTTTGGAGTGATTGACTGGCCCCAAAAGGTGTTGGATAGAGTAGACAGGAAAACAAGAAGGATGCTTCACATGCTCACCAAATGATTTATAAAAAACAGTGCATACCAAGGTTATATATTCCCCATTCCCCAAGAAAGTATGGGCCTCCTTGAAACTGATTATTTGTATAGAGCTGCAATCGTGGGACTACATACATATCTGCTGACCTCACAAGACCCAAACATAGTGAAAGTTTTGAAAAACAAGGAGAATACATCTATGATGACTTCCCATCTTAGTCTAGCAGAAGCATATTGGCGTCAAGCGTGAATGGAAATCAAACCAGAAGTAGATAAAATTCAGGCAACAACTGAATGTGCCAAAAAACAAAGAAAGAATATAATGTGAAGGATCAGATGAGAAGGTAAGAAATGTTTAAAATGCATATAGTTGCAAGTATAGAAATCTCCTGGAACAATTTCATGTTGATCAGGATCAAATGCAGAAATGGTTAAGGAGAGGCAAATTCAAACCAAAGGATAAAAGGTTAATATTGCCGGCCCAACATATTGGACTATGTATATGTTGGTTTACAAAGTCCATTGAACATGTGGGAGAAACAGACAAATGTAGTTTTTTAAAACAGAATTGGAAACAGTTCACCTTATTGCTGGTTGTGACATACTAGTGGTAGAAGGACTGTATACTGAAATGCATAATAATATGGCAAAACTGTTACAGTGGGGACTGTGCAAATATTGCACTATTGAAGTAACTGAAAAGCACTGGAAACATGAGCCACAAAGCATCATAGAAAATGATGAAGTCTACATCACATGGAATCACCCATTACCAACAGTTCAAAATATAGATTTGAGAAAACCAGATATAGTGGTCCATGAAAAGAAGGCAAAAGTAGTATTGTTCACTGAAATCACTACACCCAGTGACTACAGAGTCTTGCATACAGAGACTTATAAAAATGAATCTACAATAGTATTTAGGTATGTTACCAATAGATGTAACTCAATATGAAATGCAGAAGGAGTCATTACTGGGCACTTTGCAGGTGCTGGGAAGAACACTTCTGGCTGACATCAAAGACTGAAACAATACTAATTTCATGAACTTTAATTGTACTTTGACTTAGGAATGGGGTCCATTCCCGTCATGGTATTAGAAATCAAAAAGATTTGGAGAAATTAAGAAGAGAAAAATCAGTAGCCATCTGCACTAGATATAGTGATAAATTCAGGAAGAAATGTCTTTGGTGGATCTGCTGTATTAATGAACTGTGCAACAGAAGAAGGTACATAATGCAAACTTGCAAGAAATTCCCATCAGCCTCCTCACGACTACACTGAAACATGCCAGCAAGGTACTTAAAATCACTTTTAGAAAACATAAAGGAGAGTAAGAACTTAAGGTTGCTACAGATTCCAAAGGTAACTACAGATCTTTCTTCGGTTATGTCAGAAAATTAAGGGGTAATGTCCAATGATGCACCAAGCCCATCCTTCTTAATAATAAAATGTATTCTGAGCTCATGGATCTAGCTTATTTATTCACAGACAAATTAAGTGCTAACCTAACCCTGCTGCCCACATTGTTTCCCCCCACTATCCCTGAGAATTTAGTTTCCCTTGAAATCACCTTGGAACAAGTCTTAAAATACCTGTCAAAGGCTAAAAAAATACTTTCATGGCAACAGACTACATACTAGGTTGCATTCTCATCAGTGCTAAGTATACACTATCAGAGCCTCTACTTAAACTGTTTAACCTCAGCCTGTTGACAGGACTTGTTCCTGATGCCCCTAGAACAACCACTGACATTCTCCTACACAAGGGTGGCCCTTACCTCCCAGCTGTCCAGATTTTCACAGAATGTACAGATTTTTGCCTCATATGTTTTCTCTGTTTCTCATAAAGTTATAGCTTGCTGGCATATGCCTGGCAAATCATTGGGGACTGAAGTCAAAAAATAATGGCAGACATTTGAGTTTTAGACTTCATTTCCTTCAGAAAATTCATGCTAATGAAAAACCTGTTATTCTATCAACTTTCTAAGCTTGTAAGAGCAATATTTGAAAAAGTCACTATTTTTGGGCCTTTGCCCCCCCCCCATTATTTGTGTCTTTGTCCAGATTTCTTGTTCTAAGAGGTTAAGAGGTATGGAGTGGCCCCCTCTATAGATCTGTGTAATTATAGGCCCATCAGCCTCACCAGCCTTTTATGGAAAGCTATGGAACATACCAGAGCAAAATTCATTTATGCAGACATAGGCAACTTAACTGATCTAGATCCCAATCAGTTTGGCTTTGTGAAAGGCAGGTCTAGTCGCCTGAGTCTAGTAAGCGACTGTGAACAGTGGTCACTCTGTGCAGGCTGCTTGTCTGTTTCCTGGTGAAGGCTTTTTAAACTATTCCCAATGCTGGTATCATTGAAGAATTAGACAAGTCTTAAGTAAAACCATACATTGTCTGCCATATTGCATATTGGCTGTTTAACAGATCTCATGTTGTGCAAATTGCTGATTTCCTCTCTGAACGTAAAATTGTAACTGGTGGGTTGCTGCAGGGGTCAATTCTAGGCTCTTTCCTGTGTGACATTTATTTTTCAAACATCCTAGTCAATATCCCAGAAATGTAATTGACCATGTTTGCTGATGATTGCAAACTGGTCACTGTTATCTGCTCATCCACTGATACAAAACAGCTCCAACAAGACTTGGAATATACACATACATGAAGTATAAAAAATGATCTCAAACTAAATGAAAAAAGTGTAGCATACATAGTAGGATATATCAGAAGAGTTGCAACCACCATATACGTTATAAATGGTACTAGATACCTTCATAAAAGACCTAGATACTTATGTGGATAACTCTCTTTTTTGATCATGTTTTGACCATAATCAGAAAATCTTTCTATCTGGACCAGTTAATTTCCAAAGGAATATCTTTGGTATCAAAAATAAGTCTTCCTACCACTGTACATCTAGGTATATTGCTCAAATGGAAAATCCCTAAAGCTTTTAAAGGTGTTAAATCCCTCAACTACCCTAATAGATTAATATGATTCTCCTTATACTTAGTGGCCTACAGGTCTCACTTTTTGAGTCACGAAAGACCCAGTCCTATCTGACCTCCTATTTCTTTAAAAAACAGTGGCTCTGCAAACACCCACATTAAGGCCTAAATCTACACGGACAAATAAACAAGACTGACTGGTCAGACATTCCTAAATCAACATATTTCTAGAAGAAGTAAGTTGCCACTACAGGTCAAACAAAATACTACTTTAGCTACCGTTAAGGCTTATCTTGATGGCTGGATAGGTCGACACACATTTACACTGTGGAAATCATGTATGGCCTGCTCGATTTACAAGGTGAGCACTATTAAGGGCTTGAAAAGGTTGGAAAGAACTTTTAACTTTGTCTGCTTAAAGTGGTTTATGACTAGGCCTCTTATTTATTTATTTTACATTTGTTGACCAGGGAAGTCTGGCTGGGCAGAAAGGCTCCTTTTCAGCAGAGGCTTGGGGAGAAAAGCTCCAATACATGCAGTACAAACAAGATTTTATTTTAAGTTATATAATATCAGCAATGTCAGGCAGACTGCAATTAAAATAAATTTTACAATGTCAAAACAAATTAGTAACTACACATATGGTAGTAAAGCTTCTTATACTAATTATGCTGTGTGCATATACAGTAAAATAACAATGCAGTAAGATAGCTGTCACAATACAGAGTACTGGGTTATTTACAAGGGGTAAGATAGCTGTCACAATACAGAGTACTGGGTTATTTACAAGGGGTGGAAAGCACAAGGCTGATTTAATTATGAGATATAAATGAAATGAGTGATAAAAAAGTTAAGAGAGGTATAGGCAGAAAGTGAGGACAGAGTGATAGTTGGTAACAGAGTAGAGGAGACTAGCTACAGAATTGAGTATAAGAAGGCTCCATATGCATTTTGGGCTTTAGTGACAAAGAGGAGGAGTTTGTCTTCAGAGCAAAGAACTTTAGTAAGGTGGTAGTGTTGAAGCATGCCTTTTAGTGCTGGATACTTACCAGAGTAGTATATTATAGCAATAACTGATGATGTGTGTGTGGTTTAATCACGAGGATGAAGCCCAAGTGATTAAACAGACAACCATGGGTAAATCTTCAATATATCACACCACGGAGTTGGTTATTGCTTTCATACAATGGCATTATTTAAGAAAGAATTACTTACTTTTCTTAAATAATGTCTTTGTATGATGGCTCCATGGTGTTCTTCCGCTTTCCTTGTATATCCTGGTGCTTTTTTGATGTACTGTACATGTGTATGGGACTTTCGTTCCCATGCTTATGCAATACAGCAGCACTGTGTGAGGGCTGCTGGGTATAGGAAGCAACAGAGAAAGGAAGATCTCTGTTGCTTTTTCATTTAATTAAAAAAGAAAGATACTGGGAGACTTTGAATGTAAGGGAGAGATGGGACATACAAAATAAAACAATAATCAGGTATGCTTCTCTAGTTTTGCATAACATACCCAATTATTCTTTTATTTTTGTCTGTCCTGTCTCTCTCCTTGGTTTCAAGTCTCTGGTTTTCTAAGTTTATTATTTTTTTTTAAGTGCATGAAAAGTGAATTTTTTATGCTATATATTAATGGAAGAAAGTCCGAGCAACTGGACCTTTTTCCATTGCTATATGCTCTAATTTACAATGGGCATGCTGGTTATTTATTTATTTAGTTATTTAACATTTGTTTGCCAGGATAGTCCGACTGGACAACAAGTGTCCATTTTCAGCGGAGTCCTGGGGAGAAAAACTCTATACGTTTACAGAGAGAAGAAAAATTTACAAAAGAGACATTACAGAGTAGTAGTATACAGATTGTAGACTTTACAGACGTTAGTATACAATAAGAGGAGATTCCCCCTTTTGGTTGAAAATACAATTGTACAGAATATACAATGAGAATAGATAAGAACCTGGTAGAGCATTGCAAGATATTTCACAACTGAATGAGCACATAAATGTTTAAGTTTTCAATATATACATTCAAGCAAATATACATGCAAGAGTATACATATACACACACACATATATATATATATATATATATATATATATATATATATATATATGCATACACATACATACATACACACATGTACATACATACACACTGTATATATATATATATATATATATATATATATATATATAAATATACATGCATACACACACACACACACACACACACACACACACACACACACACACACACACACACACACACAAGTTATTGCTCACACATGGATAGGTATAGTTAGATGGTGTTGTTTGTGTTGTCCAGGACAGATGGGGTGTAGAAATAGTAAGTGGACGAGGCTTCATTTTGTAGTCTGAGGTCAGGGGGAAGGTTGTTCCATATTTTTGCTATTTCATGGGCAAATAGTGATTCCCCGGAGTTGTTTTTGCATGTGATGGTTTCGATTACAGCTTTGTTGGAGGACCAAAGTTGTCTATTTGAATTGTAGAAGTTCAGCATGCCAGTCAGGTCAGGGGTTTTCTCGGGATAGTACAGAATTAGATGAGCTAGGCTGAGTTGATGGTACCTTAATAGGTTCGGCAATTCAAGCCAGTGCAAGGCTTGTAGGGAAAGGCAGTGGTGGGATTGTGATTTGCCATTAGTAGTGAATCTAGCAATTTTGTTGTAACAGAAGGAAAGTTTATTAAGGTCAGTTTTGTAAAGATTAGCTAGAATTGGAGATGCATAAAGTAGACTAGATAGGAGGTGGGTCCTGGCTACTGCAGTTCAAGATTCCGTGGTTAGATGACTTTTACAGCAATAGAGGGAACCTAGCTTTTTGTGGACTTTAGTGATGGTTGTTGATATGTGCTTTGTGAATTTGAGTTGCTGGTCAATGGTACCTCCTAGGAATTTAGCCTCAGTGACGGGGGTGATTTGGGTTTAGCTGGTGGAGAGTACAGAGAAGGTAAGGTTGCTCATTTCAGTATAGTGGAAAAGCATTAGTTGTGTTTTCTTGGGATTTAGTATGAGTTGTGAAGCCAGTTCTCTATTTCAGAGAAGGTTTCTTGGGCTTTTTGTTGGAGAAATTGGATGTTGGGTGCCGAGCATATGAGAGTTGTGTTGTCAGCATACTGGACTATGATGGTTTTAGAGGTAGCTGAGTGGAGTTGGTTTGTGAAGATATTAAAAAGAAGGGGTCCTAGGACTGATCTTTGCGGCACACCTAAGGAGGTTGGGAGTGGGGGGGATAGAGAGTTATGCCATTTGGCAGATTGTTGGCGGTTATCTAAATAGCTTTTAAACCAGAGCAGGGTGGGGTTGTTAAGGTTGAGGTCACAGAGACAAGGCAGTAGTTTATTATGTGAGACTGTGTCAAATGCCTTGAATAAATCTAGGAAAGTAGCTGAGACAAATTTACCTAGACTCCTGTGGGAGTTTATAGTATTGGTGAATTTGAGTAGGGCAGTGGTGGTGGTGTGGGATGGGTGAAATCCGTGTTGGGTTGAGGAGAGAAGGTTGTTGGTGAGGAGATAGGAGAGGAACTGGTGATGAATACATCTTTCTAGAATCTTAGAGAGGGGTGAGAGAATTGCAGTTGGTCTATAGTTGGAAAGGTCTAGGGAGGGGCCACCTTTGTGGAGTGGTGTGATATATGAGGTTTTCCACAGGACTGGAACGGTGTGTTTGGTAATGGATCTATTTATTAGAAGTGAAATGGGGTAGGCTATAGCTGTGGATGCAATTTGGAGGTATTCGGCAGGAAGGATATCTGCTGCAAGGGTAGTTAGTTTGAGTCTGGCTAGGAGTTTTTGGATAGTAGAGGTAGGAACAGACTTAAGTGTGAAAGGTATGGTATTGATTTGGGCCTGAGGTGGTGGTAGGGTGTTGGAGGAAGTGATGTTGTTTAAGAGTTTGAGTACTGAGGAGGTGAAATAGTTATTAAAGCTGGAGATTATGTACAGGACTGTACCTGTTATATTGGGTGTGGGAGTGGTGCTTCTTCTGGGCTGTAGGATGTTATTTATTGTTGCTCAGAATTTTTGTGGTATGGTACTGTATTTGTTTTGTTGAGTGATACAGTGATTTTGTTTATCGAGCTTAACCTGCCTTTTTGCTTTGTTTTGGAGCTCATGAAAGGTTTGCTTAGCAGCGGGTGATCTGGTGTGGCTCCAGGTTTTCCAGGCTTTATCCCTAGCTCTAAGTAGGGCTTTTGTGGTTTTCTGTAGCCAAAGGGTAGGGTTGCTACTTATCCTGATAGTTTTTAGGGGGCTAGTTGGTTGAGGATATTTAGGAATGTGGAGATGAAGTAATCAACTGCTTTTTCTAATGAAAGGGTTTTGATGGGAGACCAGTTGCAATGTTGCAAGGCTCTTATGAAGTGGTACATAGGAAAATTTTTGTTAAAGCGGGTCTGTAGAAGGAAGGGAGAGTTAATTATTTTAAGTATTTTGCCTAAGGATAAAAGTGGGGCTATGGTCGCTCAGAGAGTTTGGTAGGGTGCCACATTGATGGGCAGTATTTGGTTGATTTGTGAGGATCCAATCAAGTATAGATTCTCTTTTTGTGGCCTTATCAATGCATGTGGGAATATCTACAAGTTGGGTGAAGTTATATATGTTAATGTAGTGGGCGGGGATGGGAGAATGGATGGTGTGCCAGTCAATGTTAACATCACCTAGCACAATAGTTTCTTGAGGGAAGGAGTATGAGGCCCAGTGAAGTATGGATTCTAGGGTGGTTAGGTTGTCACTCGGGGGTATATAGATACCCAGTAGGTTTAGGTGCTTATGTTGGTTAAGGGAGAGCTTCGCAAATAGAGTCTCTGCATTGTTGAAGTTGGGGGAATCTTTTTGGAGGAGTTGGAGTTGTAAGTTGGTTCTGTGAAGTAGAGCTAAGCCTCCGCCTCTGTTATATAGCCGGTCTGCCCTGAGAATGTTATACCCAGGTGGGGTGATGGAATTTTCTTTAATATGTGGTTTAAGCCATGTCTCTGTGATGAGAATAATATCAGGGTTATATAAGGAGATGGCAGCGTGAAGGTCTTCTATTTTATTCATGATGCTGCAGGTATTCATATTTAGTATCAGTAAGTTGGTGGGTTTGTGCTTAGCTGGATAGTGATGGGTGCATGGCTTATTAGCAGAGGTTGCTGTCCCGGAGTTGGGCTGAATGTCTCCTCCTAGTAGTAGCTGGGTAGTTATACAGGTGATAGTTGTTAGGTATTGGATGATTAGGTAGTGAAATTGTAGACTTGGTTGCTTTTTAGATGGATAGAAGTGGTACATGGGAGGGGCATGGTATATGGGGGATTGGGTGTATATGGTGGGGTATATGCTTGTGCGAGTGGGGGTAATAGTAATGTTGTAGGTTAGGGTGGGGGTGTTGGGGTGGATACAGTGTGTGATTGTGAAGAGATAAGAGGTGCTGATGGTGGCTATGGAGAGGCAGGTGAATAGGGAGGTTAATCCCAGAAGGGTATAGTGGAGATGAGACTGGGGGGTAATGAGACATAGTGAGAGTGAGGTTGTACAGTTAGAGGAGGTATTTTTATTTGGTGAGGATGTGAGTTGTGTGAGTAGGAGATATGGGTGTGGATATTGAACTGGTAGGTGGGTTGGAGTGGTGAAAATTTGAAGGGCATGTATAGATGGTGCTGATGGATGTAATTATTGGATAATGGGTGGATGAAGGGAGGGTCTTAGTAAAGGGGGTTACCTATAAATTCAGAGTATGTAGGGGTGGGTGGGAATTGGGGGCAGGGTAGGGAAGCGGAGTGAGCCCTTAGGGCGAATGGAGCAGGATGAGCCAATCTAGGTATGTGCAATTCAAAAATAAACTATAAGTTGCTCAGAAGCCACATCTATAATGTTAGTCTTTCTTTTGTTACCAATTTTTTTTTATTTTTTAAAGGAGTGAAAGTCCTTTTTAATTTTACTGGTTGGATGCCCTAAGAAATACCTTGTCTGAGGGCTGAGAGAGAGTGAGTCAACTATTGTTGAGTCAGAGACAGACTGGGAAGGTAGTGGTGATATATCACATAGAATAAGAAGAAAAAATAAACAGGTAAATGTTTGTTTAGAGACTGGAAGGGCTAGAATTACACTTTAGTGTGGAGTGTTTTACAGACTTTAAGTGTAGAAACAAGAATGTGTGTACCTGGGGGGGGGTGTAACTCAAATGTCTAAGGCTGAAAGTGATTGCGTCAGCTAATGTTGACTCAGAGACAGACTGGGAGGGTAGTGAGGATATATCACATACCAAAAAAAGATGGATAAATGTTTCTTTAGAGACTGGAAGGGCTAGAATTACAGTTTAGAATGCAGTGTTTTTATGGACTTGAAGGGTAGAAATCAGAATGTTTCTACATGGGGGTGACTGAAATCCCTGCTGCTGGCTCATGTATTTATGTTCAGTACATTAAGGATTACAGTAAAAAACACAATCTACTAATGCCTTTTGTATTATAATGAGACATACACAGGTTCTGCAAGGTTCTTCAGTACAGTTGGATGTCCCATTGGCTTTACTTATGTTAGTGGTATTTGCCACAGGATAGGTGCCATGAATTCTATAAGATACAGCTGGCTTGGGGCTGAGAAAAAAGAAAGTAAAAGATGGTAGAGAACAGTGAGCAGTTGTAAAGTTCTACAGCTTTAACAAACTCAAAAAAATAAAAATACAGTTTAGAGAACAGTAGGCAATTGTGAAATACCACAACACTAGTAATGTCTTTTGCCTTTTCCCGGTCAGGGGTCGCCACAGCAGAACTCCGGTTTGCTCATGATTGGCAGTGGATTTTTACAGTGCTGAGTTGCCAGCCTGATGCCCAACCTTCAAAGAAGGCACACCCATTCACGCACGCACCTACCTGCGTGTCTTTAAATGTCACTTGACCGTGGGGAGGACATGCAGACTCCACACAGAAGGCGCTCCAGCCAAGAATCGAACAGAAGAACCTCTTGCTGTGAGGCGACAATGCTAACCACTGCTCCACCGTGGCTCTATGTGAAATACCACAACACTAATAAACAAAAAATGTTTGTTTGTGTCTTTCGGCTTTTCTCGGTTAGGGGTCACCACAGCAGATCTCCGGTCCGCTAATAATTGGTAGTGTATTTTTACGTACTGAGTTACCAGCCCTGACGCACAACTTTCAACGAAGGCACGCCCCATTCACGTATGCCTCCACACAGAAGATGCTCTAGCTGAGAATCAAATGGGACGTCTTGCTATGAGGCAACAACGCTACCGCAGCACCACCACCGCACTAATAAACAAAAAATAAACAGTTTTAATCACAATATAATAGTACAAAAGTAGTAAAGTTAGATCTTTGTTTTATGGCAAACACTGCACTCATATTACTGAACACACTAGATGCATATTCCTCAACAGTTAATTGAACATTCTATCTCAAAGCCCCATTCTGCATGAACTAAACAGAATGTTTAGCATTGTAATAAATAGTCTCTGGTTCCAGCCATAAGTTTAAGTTTACATCAAATGCAGTCATGTAGCCATAAAAAATTGCTTTTACATACAAGTAAAACAAATTGATTGTTTTGCAATGAAAAATGGTTGGGCTGATCAAGCAGAGTGCTACTCTTTGAATGTTAATGGCCAGTCATGTATAATAGAGTATTATTTAGTAGTAGCTGACTATAGTGGAGGTGATGTGGGACTTCAGTCCAAGTTACTTGTTGAAGGGTAGAACAGTGATGAGTTCTGAAGGGGAGAGTTGCAACAAAGCAAGATATTTTATTGTGGTATTTTTTCTACTTTGTTTGTGTGGATCTTTGTAGGTTAGTAAAGAGTGGGGAGGCATATAGTGTGGTAGGTAGGAAGTAGGCTCTAGGTATGGTTTATCTAGTTCTTTGTTTGACGTAGGGTTTTGTTTTATACAAGAGACCAAGCTTTTTTAATAACAGCTTGGAAGTGTAGGTCAAATTTTAAGTTGTCATCAGTTGTTGACTCCTACGAGTGTGGTGTTAGGGTCCTGTTCAATCAGGGCATTATTTAATAGAGTGATTTTGACAAGAGTTTTGCTTTGGGAAAATGTTTTTGGAGAGAAAAGTAGGTTTGTGGTTAAGTAGGAGTTGTGAGTTGTCCAGCCAGGATTCTATGGACATAAAGGTTTCTTGAGTAATTTCTTGAAGATTTTGTAGGTTAGAGACTGTGCAGATGAGTGCGGAGTCATCTGCATATTGTACAAGGGAGGCATGCTTGGAAGCAATGTGTAGACCATTTATAAATATGTTAAATGGGGGGGGGGTCCAAGTATGGAACCTTGTGTTGCTCCTACAGTAATGGGTAGAAACAATGAGTATTCCTGCTGCCATGTGACTGCTTGGAATCTATCTGTTAGGTAGCTGTTAAACCAGGAGAGGGAGGAGTAGGAAAGATATATAAGGAGGGGAGTTTTAGCAATAGTTTAGGGTGAGAGCTAGTGTCAAATGCAACATATGGTCCCTATGATCACTTGCCTAGTGTATTCCTATGTTTCTAATTGAACCTGAATTGCCATGGGTCATAATTAGGACTTCATCCTTCCTATACCACCAGGCTGGCTACCTTTCTGTTTTTATTGACAAGTTTAACACTCGTCCAGAGCCAGAATATGAAATAGGGCCCTAGGCAGGGTAATGGATCAGGTACCCCCCACAGCCATTCCAATGTCCTATTACTTAGCTATCTCTCTCTAATTAACATAAACACTGTTCAAACTTGTCAGAGTGCATACTATTTTTTTCTTTCTTTTACAATGATTATAGAGCTCTTTATTTAATTTATAACTTTTATTTCAAATTTTATAGCACAAATATTAATATATATGTTAAGTCAATATACACAATCTCTGCAGAAGTAAGAGTTAAGAGACATCTGACTAATTCCACATTAAATAGAACTGTTACTAATGCAAAGGCTGCAGCTGGCCAACAAACTTTGCATTTCAGTGCTTTGCCTGCAAATGCAGTGCCTGTTGCCCTTGAAGAATAAATTGCCTATGGTGCATTAAAAATGGTGTGTTGGTGATATTGCTATAACATTTCCTGAATCAGCTGTGCAATAGGACATGGCTGGCAAACAACAACAGATTTATAATTATTAGGTATGCAGTCCAGGAGAACCTTAAAGAGCCTTCCCTAAATTCCCAGTTACACTGAAGTACTTCCTGGTTAATTGATTTGCACAATGTCAAATAGTAGGTAAGTAAAGATGGAAAGATTCAAATGCTGTACCCTTGCTACAGAAAGCAGCTCATTAACAAGTTTAGTCCTCTGCACTAACTGCCAGAGTAACAGTTTGTTATTAAATGCAGAAATCTTTTACAACCTGATCTTCTCTGCAAGATCAAATCAGGTAATCTACAAATGATTTCACACCTGGTTCCCCACAAATGTGTGGTGCACTGCTGGAGAGAGGTGGCTCCCTTCCATCCACACTCCGACCCAGTGATGAGTGGTGCACCTTGCCGACCTTATGACTGGCTGGCTATCCCTGGCCAACCGGAGATCTGTGGCTCTGTGGTATCGTTATGTTTAGGTGGGATTCTGACTTAAGGCATTCAGTCATAATCCCATAGATGGTAGCTTCACACAATTGGCTCCTCATCCAAGCACATACACCAAATGTCTGAACCTGTGGTTACTCTCAAGCTGAGCAGGATTACTATTGCAACAACAGACTGTGTCTCAGTGGTATACCTTTCAACTGTCCAGATTTTTGTCTCATAATTTTGGGCTGATCCTTATAAAATTTGTGATTTTCTGGCAATTCAGTGAGGACTGAATTCATTAAGTAATGACATATTTTTGAGTTTCAGACTTCATGTCCTTCAGAAAAATGCACGTGAAAAAAAACTTTTATTCTAGCAACTTTCTACATACTCTGTCTATGTATATGAACAATATTTAAATGTGTTCCTATATTTGGGCCTTTGTCCCCCCATTATTTTTGGCTTTGTCCAGATGTGCTGAGAGGTTGAAAGGGGTGTTGCATAATGTATACTGATGACCTCACTGTACTAATCATCACTCCAAGTAATGTAGAGTATGACCTGACAGATGTCAACCCTTTGAATTTGCTGGGGGCTGTAAGGAAGATGCTGCAAAAAATATATTACTAAAATGCAACATGGTTAGATTATATTACACAATCCAGGCCTAGTAATGAATTAAATTCTTTAGTGCAATGAATAAAGAAAAACAATTACAGACAATATAAATTATATAGCAGTTGTTTTTCAACAACCTAAAAGTCATACCAACATCAGAAATATTACTGCATATAGCATACAGCATACTTTTTTGGGGGGTGGGGCTTGCAGGATACCTACATCCATTGTTGACCTTCCTATGCCTTCTCTGTCGTCAATAATAGCTATGCCATCTGACATCACTCTTTAAAGGTCTGACCTAGTTGAATGGGTAATAATGCTGGGTAATAATGCTGTATTTTGTAGCATGCACCTCCAGAATCAATTGAACCACTCATGACAATGGGGGTCCTAAACACTCCCTCCTCAGCTTAAACAAGCAAATAAGACTTCTTGTGAAGTCCTCCAAAGCAAACTATGAATCCAAATTAGCTTTCTCAACTAAGGACAACCATAGAACTTTCTTTAGTTACATCAATAATCTAGAAGGAAAGGCCCAGATTTGTGTCGAACTGGTAGTTAATGATACCACATATACTGAGCCTGTGGACATAGCTAACCTGTAGGCTGACAGGGTCTATGAAAACTTCACTTCCCTGTCCCCACCACATGTACCCCATGACATCTCTACCACCTGTCCCCTACCTTGTATCTCTAAAAAGCAGGTCATAAATACCCTCTCTAAGGCCAAACTCACAGCATCTATAAGACCTGATAACATCTTAGGCTGCATCCTACATGGGCCCCAACAAGAATTATTAACACCATTCGGTACTCTTTTCAGCCATAGTGTAAGCACTGGCTTCATCCCAGAAGAATGTTAAACGGCCACTGTTATTCCCTTGCACAAAGGTGGTGCTTCCGCTGATCCCAGGAACTAATAGACCTATTAGCCTGACTAGCCTTATCTGCAAGGATGGAGTGAATCATCATGGACCTTATCAACAAAGATATAGGTAACCTCCATACACTTGACCCTACTAAGTTTGGATTTGTCAAAGGGAGATCATGCCTGTTAAACCTGGTGGACATCTTCAACACAGTCACCAAGGCCCTAGATGAGGGGGAATCTGTGCATACAGCCTACCTATACTTAGCCAAGGCTTTTGACACTATCTCCCACTCAGAAATAATTGACAAACTCACCCAGTCAGGTATCAACCCTTATATCATTAGATGTGCCACTAACTGGCTCACTGATAGATCACATATAGTCAAAATAGGGGAATCCACCTCCAGCAGCAGACCTGTAACCAGTGGTGTTCTACATGAATCAGTCCAGGGACCTCTACTGTTTGGCATCTATTTCTCCAAAGTACATGCAAAAACTAAAGGTCTGTGGATGACAAAGTTTGCTGATGACTGCAAACTGTGAGTGGTCTTAGAATTTGAAAACTGGCTTTGTTCCAGTTTGGACTTTCCCAGTAAACAGACGTTAAATAAAAAAAAAAAATCTCCATATAATGTCAACATCCTAAAAGAGGGTCTTACACAAACAAATGATTGGTGCCAAAGTCATAGCCTTAAAAAATGCAATAAATGTATTATCATCCCTTTCAGTAAGAGCAATGTTCCTGCTAACTACCACATCAATAGCAACTCCCTAAGTATGCACTCAGTGGTGACAGACCTGGGCACACAGGTTGACAGCAACCTTACCTTTGATTATCATGTTTCCACAGTGGTAAGAAGGGCATTCTATATAGCTCATCTCATAACTAAGGGCATTGCCTCTAGAAAAAAAAGAAGTTATAACCTCCCTGTACTCTTCCCTCATCAGGCTAATAATTGAGTACAGCACCCCTTTTGGTATGTATCTTTCCAAGCACCTGCAGCAGTTGGAGAGACCACAAAAGTTCCTCACAAGGAAAATTCAAGGTCTTCAGCATCTGTCCTATGTGGATCATCTGAAATAACTGTCACTTTATTCTGTTTCATACAGACTACTCAGAGGCAATTTCTGCCTTGCTTAAAAGGCAATCTCTGACCCTGCTTTATTGGAAATACTGCATATTCCCAAGTCAAATGGTACACAGGCTACTCACTTTAAAGAACTTAACCTGGTATCTGACATAAATAGAGCCTGCTGGAGGTATAGATTTGTCTCCCAGACGTTACCACATGTTTGGAACAGACTCCCACTTCATGTCAAACAGAGCACCTCACTGGGCCTCTTCAAATGCAGTCTGGATGATTGGATGGGTAACCACTAAATTTACCCCAGGGGTTCCACCTGTGTCTCTTTTGGACAGGGACAATAGGTGCTGATCGTGGAAATAAGGGTAGAACTTGGCTAGACTTGTAAGGGCCATAGGGCCATTAGCCTGGTATCTTCCTATAATTCTATGATCCTATGAATCAGGGCCCCACCACACATACCTACATCCCATTACTCAGCTGTCTCTCCTAATTAGCATAAGCACCCTGTCAGTGTACATACTATTTTATTTTTTACTTTTACTGCTATGACAGAGATTTGGAATTCATTTAAAACTTTTATTTCAGATTTTACATAAAAAACAGTGACAGCCATTTTCTAAACAAAACAGTCTCATGTTGGAAACAGACAGCATAAGAAACAGTAAACTTATCTTCCCTTAAAACTCTTATTTAGTAAAAATGCATTAGGCAACCCATTAAACTACAAGAGACATGCTGGGATTCTTACTGAAAAAGAATATATTGAAGTTCTAATTAATGTCTATGTGAAGGGTGCAAGAATTCAAAGGTCAAATGCATAATACAGCCACTCAAACACTGTAAAATTAATGGGGCAGCCCACTGGACACGTGTCCC
The DNA here is from genome assembly GCF_019279795.1 of Protopterus annectens. Lineage (NCBI taxonomy): Eukaryota > Metazoa > Chordata > Ceratodontiformes > Protopteridae > Protopterus > Protopterus annectens. The sequence goes on from NC_056746.1 coordinate 8,416,852, forward strand.
TTTTCAGAAACATCCCAGGAATACTGTCTGGTGAAGTAACTTGGCAGTGCCACACAGAAAACAATTGAAGGTTGAGGGATCAAACCACATACAACAGAAAGTAGCTTCTTAACAGGTCATAACTTTACTCTTCTTCACTAAGTGCTACATAAACTGTTGTAACCCAATCACAGTACATTTCACACCCATGTGCCTGCAAAAAAATCAATATTAAAATGCATTCATAGTCATAGACTTCATGTTTTTCCATTTATTTGCAACTAAATAATAAACACTAACTACATTAAAGTTAACCAAGGATCACATCCAAAGATGATGCACCTGTTTGTAACAATTTATTTCCTTTACACCGTAACTACTATGGTTCATAGGTACTAGTTACTAGGTTTGCAGTTCATGGGACCATTGAGGAGTCTAGCCCTAATTTTCAGTTGCCCCAAACACTGTCTCATTAAGTGACTTGCTCAAGGAAAAGGCACAAATATGAGGCAAAATCAGAGGTGTTCTGCAAAACTGGAAACAAATAGGTTTGGCAGTTGGCATGGAGGATGTGATACTGCCAGCCCAGCTAGCTGGGATTTTGTAAATAATTCTATGTCATTTGTGAATATTACTATGATTTATACAGAATTGTATGTTATGTACTTAGCTTCAAGAATGTAACCACAGCATACCTTGCTGGAACATAGATTAACTTACAAAACTTCAAGGAAATAAGTTGAAATTAAGTCCTTTAAATTGTGTTATAAAAGTAAGTTAATGCAGCAAGAAGATAGGATGTCTAGAGCTAGATGTTCTATTGTCTTGGAGAGAAGTATTTACTATGTTTAAAATGTAAAGTGTTATTGCTCTGTGACTTCCTAGCAGCTGCACATCTGAGAGATATGTACTTCTCACACAGAGATGTTAAAAATTCTGTTAGTATCTGTAAGTTACAGAACTGAAGGCAGGTGACAAAGAGTGATGTCATCCAAGCTGACCCAGCAGTAATGTTTGATAGTAATTTAAGAACTATCTCAGAGAAAGACTGCATTTTGTATTTTGCCTTTGACCTGGAAACATCCTCTCATCTGCACTTGCCTTGCTAATAGTAAGCAACCTGGGTACAGTAATTATTTTTACATATAGATAGGAAAATAGTAAAGATTAGTTTAGATGTTTTCTGTGTTTATGTGAGACTGTCCTACAATGTTGTTTTAAAATATTTCCTGTGATTCTGAACTCTGAAGTCACTGTGTTGGATTTAATTAGTATTGTCTTCTTCTTTTATTATTTAGTAATAACTATATTTAAACCTATCTTTGTGGCTGATATTTGTGAGACATATTTAAGCTCTTAGAGAACTTGCATATGTATTTGGTGACAGTGTACAGGCCACTCCTAAATAGCCTTGTTTTTGATCACACTTACCATTTGAATAATAGTAACATTACACAGTAGGATTGGTTCCCCCTTTGTAAGGGCCTTAAGTAGCTGATAAGTAGGGATTGGTGACAGTGAAAACTTCCTTATAGACTGGGCAGAAGGGGACATAGCTAGTAAATCTGTGCCAGCTTTTCCCAGGTGTGTGTGTGTGTGTGTGTGTGTGTGTGTGTGTGTGTGTGTGTGTGTGTGTGTGTTTGTATACAAATCAAATCTCAAAGTGTGTGTGTGTGTCAGCTACTTGGGCAGGGACACAAAGCACTGGTTGGACAGAGAGGGTGCTGTAGGTCTTGGCCTGACCCCTCAGCTGAAATCTTAACCCTATAGTTGTGCCAGTGGGGAGTCTTATTGGGGATCTGGAGAAGGAGGGAGAAACCAGCCCCCAGAGAGACTGTGATCTCTGTGCGTACTTGTCATCCTTTCATTGTGTATGTCCCTCACTTGCCAGTGGTGAGGATTGAGGCTCCTTGATTACTGGGCCAGTGCAGGAGTGTTACAGAGGATTACATCTCTTGCTTCTGTAGCCATGGTACAGGGTTTGAGTCTGAGCACATTACTTAACTAAACAGCTCTCTAAGTGGGGGATTTCACAAACACACACTCCACTCTCCTACACACAAAAAAAGAAATTCTGTGCTGTCAGATTAAATCTGATGCCGTTTCTGTAAAGTCTCCAATCAGCAGATAGTCTGGAAATCTGAAAAAGTACAACAGTAATTTTTTTTTTAATATTATAGGAAACAGAAACCTTTCTTTTTTTAACTGATGCTGCATGGCTTGCCTGCCCCACCCCCCCAGCCAGCTTCAGGCCCTAAGACAGCTGTCTTTCCAGCCCTCCTGCTCAATTCAGAAAAGAAATTCAAAAAGCCTAGCTCTGAACCATCATCTGTCCAGTCGCACTTGGAATTATCCATTGAGATGTTGCAGGAACTCACAGTACACCAGATCACTTATCGGACTCCTGCTACCATGACACTGTTGGAGGCCAGTATGGTGTTTGATTCTCATACATCTAATATGACTGATCATACTGATACAGTTGAGAAGGAGGCACCAAGGCTTATTATTTCTGAGGTACCGGAGGGCATACCTCAAATCTTGTTTAGGGAAGAGGTACCTGTAACTTTGACGGCGGTATACCAGGGGTCTGAGCTGCCACATTTTGTAAAAGCAGATCAGATATCATCCCTAAGAAGAATGAAAAAAAGAAAAATAATGTGCCTTCTCAGATGTCCAAAGAAATGGAATGGATAGAATATTCATAGGGCCTGTAGAAGTCCATCTTGTCCCTCAAGCCTCCTAACTTTCCTTGTACTTCCTGTCTTCCTCTACTCCCTCAGAAGAGACAGCACAAATCCTCTTCTAAGGAGGATGACAAGGAAGAATCTGATTTGGATGAACACTTTCTAGCTTATTCATCCAACATTACTTCTAAAGGCTTCTGATAATGATGACATATTATCCACCAACTCCCCTATTAAGGAAATTTCCTTTGAGGAAACCAGCATAAAAATGAAGGGGTCTATATGACGTTATTGAATGGACTAAATAGTGAATACTATTTAGTCGATGATACTGTTGAAATGACAAAATAGCGAAGTCATGGAACATAGAATTTTTTCCCAGGGAAAAAATTTGGTGGGCCATCTTCGGGACTTTGCCATTTCCTCCACTATGGTGCGATCTCAGAGTTGGTATATTTAAGTAGGGGGGTGTGGGGCGAAGCCCCCCTACATACATTTGTGTTTAAGTTTATTTTTCTTTTAGGGAGCAGTGAATTTTTTCCCTGGGAAAAAATTTGCTGTTCCGTCTGTTCGATATTTTGTTGTTTCAATATTATTGGTACGATGAAATAGCGTTTGCTATTTACATCGTAGGATAATATGATATAGACGCAAATGAAGCAACATTTTGAATGTGAGTCCAGACAAGTTTCTGAGTACAGAATAGATATTATAATTTATTGGAGGTAGATGTTGCCACACTACTTCCTGTTTTGGAGACCTTTCTTTATGCTTTTGCACCCACCTCTGCTTCACCTGACTCTTAACCTTTGATCCCTAAGAGGCTTGATAGGTTTTATAAAGAGCCAGAGGATCTAAAATTCTTATATAAAAATACCTTGGCAGATCCATCTGTCTTTCATGTCTCCACTGACAAGTCCCCCAACCTTTTACCTGCTGTTAATATTTTACCTTCATATAGAGACAATGGGTCCATGGGCAGATATGGAAAGGTTTACACTTCTCCAATCTAGCCTTCAAGTCTTTCAATTATCTAGCACAAATGACAACATATCTGTTGTCTGTTGCCTATACTCAATGAATTGAGTACAACTTTGACTAATGTTGTGGTTTCAGAGACTATGTAGCAGACTATTTCTTTGGTGGGTCAAGTTACTCAGGTAGGCAAACATACCATTTAGGGTAGCTAGGATGCAGTAGAGGCTTCCTCCAGGGTGGCTGCTGCTGGATCTGTTATCAGGAGGCTTGCATGGCTTCGGTTCCACTCCCTATCTAAGGACAGCAAATCTAAACTGTTAGACTCCCCTCTTAACATGGATTTACTGTTTGGTCCTGCAGCTGCAGACTTGTTCAAATTTTTGCAACAGAAAGGAAGAATAATGCAGGATTTTAAGCAAATCTTTCTTACATCAGTGCCCAGATGTCAAAGAACCAATCAAGCTAAGCCTACTTCTTTTTCCCTTAGATACCCAAACATCTGCTCAGAAAGGAAGGAAGATGCATGGGAAAAGGTTTCAGGGTAAACCTTCAAGATATTGCAAGTCTGGAAACTTACCTTTCCAGATAAATCAGCCTGACTACTTTCTCCCACTTCCATCTCCCTTATTCCATCCCTCCTCTTGTTCAAAAGACGAATCACATCCCTTCTAGCTTGGCAGCTCATCCTCTCAGACAAGTGAGTACTTTTCTATCAATCAAAAAGGTTACAAAATGACTTAGAAGGAAACTACAGCTTTCAGAAGCATTCCATCTCCTCCTTTCTACCAGGTACAGCTTCTCCCTCCTGTTCTGCAGGGTATTCTTGACTAAGGGCTTTTGTTACAAACTGTTCCTAGTATCCAGAAAAGAAGAGACTGGAGACAGTCCTGGAGCAAAACAGCATGAGCTGTTTGCAGAGAGTGGAAGCAAAAGGATCTATCTCAGAAATGTGAAGATAAACATCCTTCTGATCCAGGGATACCAGAAAAGCTTGGGATAAGATGAAGAGAGTTTTAAAGGAAAGCGTTTTAAAGGAAAGTATCTTCAGAAATAGACTGAGGTGAGGCAGGTCTAAAATGGGTCTCCAGTCTCTTCTTTTCTGGATACTAGGAAAATAGCAGGCATTCCAATAGGCTTTCCAGCCAACTGAGGTAGGGGTGTTGGGAGCAGACCAAGTCTTCTAACCCTTCTTAAAGACTTCAATGATTCATGATTTCTAGTTGTTTCCTCCTAAGATGCCTGTGGTCAAAAAAATATATATATACATATATATATATATATGTATATATATTGTTTGAGTCTCCCAAGGGATAATTGGCTAGGCTTAAAATGGCTGAACAGGATGGGGACAATGCACATCCATTACCTGTTGTACCTGCCAGCATTTCTGTTCCACTTAGCTATACCACAGATTCCAGAATGACTATGAACATCATTAGGAAACACTGGGGTTTGTTAACCACTGACCCCAGTATCAAAAGACTAGTAGATGAGACACCTAGATTCCTTTACAAGAAGAAGAACTTGAAGAGGTTGTTGTGCTATCCGGACAGTGGGATTGAAGGGACTACGACACCCTGTGATAATTGCAACTTTTTCAGTTTCATAGACAGAAGTGGATGCTTTCAGCACCCTGACACTGGTCATAGGTTTAGTTTTAGGATAGGGGCTACCTGTATGACTACGTATGTCGTTTATCTTGCTTATTGCACGCTCTGTAAAGCATTTTATGTTTGGAAAACTGATAGAACCTTCAAGGGTAGAGCTAGAAAACACTTATATAGCATATGCTGTGCCTCTACCACCAATGCCCTCTCTAAACATGTGATGAATGCTAACAACAGACACACCTTCAGGTTCATGGTTATTGACAGAATTTATCCCAGCATTAGAGGTGGTGACATCAGGAGTCTAACCGAAATCAGGGAGGTTAGATGGATGATAAGACTGAGAGCTGATCAGGGTCATGGGCTTAACGAGAAAGTCCCACTTAGACCCATTCTGAAGGGATGTAGTCTTAGGAGTTAAAAGACTTTTTTATATTTTTTGCTTATTTTTGTTTTTATACTTTTGTCTCTATGTGTTTGTTTTATGACATTGATGTTTTTCTGCATGTTGAATTTCTGTTTGTATGCATTTTTTCTGTATGCAGTTTCTGCAGATATGTATACAATTTAACATAAGCTGTGGTTTTATTGTCTTTCTCCTTTAACTGTGACCCTTAGCATGTGATTAGTTGCTTAGTAATTGGATTGCCTATAAGTAAAGGTTGCCCTTCTCTCTGTGAATATGGTCTGATGAAGCAAAAGTGAAAGCGCTTACCTATTTTATTTGTTTGGTAATAAAACAAGTTTTTATATTCAGCTAGTGTGTTATTCCGTTGGTTGTTTTGTTTTACTTTTGGATTTTGCGTTTCCAACAGCATATTTATCCCAGTCTGTGCACATTTCTTCAGTTTCTAAAGTAAGAGAAATACTTCATTTTATGCATAGTAGAAGACGACTCCATAGAAGCAGTATTCTCTGTGATACAAACCTTTTCCTCTAACATGCTCTATTTATTTTGCAAAAGAAACTGATATCCCTTTAGTGGGTGTTTATGACACTATTTTACTTGCAAGTGTGTAATAAGTCTAAAAGAATAGGTCTACTGAAGCTCTATACACAAAAGCAGAGGTTGCCTCTTACTTTTACTTGTAGTAGAACTCGATTCTGTTGATATAGGTGTATAAAATAAATATATAGAAAGATCCTTGCTTCAGTAAAGGAGTGTCACACACAGATTACATGAGTAGCACTGTGCAATTATGAGAGCTACCAAGGTGGGGTGTGAGTCATGCGACCTGAGTTCGGCCTTCAGGCTATACTGAACAGATCAAGTAAGATTGTGTCATTCTTTGCTTTGGTGTGTGCCTCTTTACTGTTAACTAAACCTTTGTTAATCTGACACGTGCTACATTTACCATTGCCTGCAAATGGAGGACTCCATCTAAAGGGACATCTGTTAGGTACTCTAGAGTTTCTGACAAATATGACAGCAGTGATGTAACCACAGTCATAAGAGAAAGTGTTTCCTCTGGGGCCAAGTAACATCATGGGGTCAGGTTTACAGCTGTTGAGGTGATACACAAAGCAAGATTGCAAGTAGTGGAAACGTTGCTTAGGTTTTCCACAGTGGGCAGTTTTTCTCTCCTTCATTATCTGTTTGTACTTCCCTCTCTGCATGGTTGTTTTCTTCTGACTGGCAGTGGCATTTAACATATTACCACTCATGACACCAACTGCTGGCTGATTCTTACAAAAAAGAAAATTCTTCTCTTTTCCACCTTAATAACTGTAGATGCAACTTATGAGCATCTGTAACCTGGGGCAGGAATGCACTCTGTAATGACTAAGTGTCTGTTAGTATTAATGGATGCTAGACACTGGCATTAGGCAAATCACCAAGACAAAGTTCATGCTGGGACAGATTTTTTTTTTAATAGCATCTGTGTTGCTCAGATTTCAAAAATCTATATTCATTTTGAGGTCATTATATAAACTGACAATTAACTAGTCCATTTCCTGCCAAATATTTTTTTTGCATCACGTAAGTTGCCTGGACATATTACCAGCTAAAACTCAGTTAATATCTTTTTTCTTGATGAGAAGAGTAGTGCAGGATTTTGCTTCATTTGTTTTCTGAATTTTTTTCATTTTTCTCTGTCTGTTGCTGTATAGAGAATTCTGACAAGCTATTTCTGTGATTTGAATGGAACTATCACACATTAAATAGATACTAAGAAATTAATTATCATCTCCTTTGGTAAGTAAAAAAAAAATGGTACCACCAACTGCATCAATGACACCTCACGCCTGAGTGAGTCTGTCATCAGAAACTTGGACACCTGGGTAGATGGCTCCCTCTCCTATGATCTCCATGTACTGACTATAGTCAGGAAATCCTTCTATATATCACAATTAATCACCAAGGGCATCCCTTCTAAAACCAAGGAAGTTATTGTTGTTTGTAGTCTACCTTGGTTAGACCCATTATAATATATTATTCTGCCTTTGGCGTGTATCTCACATGACACATCAAAAAACTTGAAAGACTGCAGAGGTCACTAACAAAAAGAATCTTGGACTTCAAAACTCTTAGCTGTCCAGAAAGGCTGGAGTCCCTCACCCTGTACTCAGTAACATATAGACTCTTTTTGGGAGACCTGTGCTTTGCCACTGTATCTTTAGGGATCCCATTATCTGAGACGTCCTTTTTCTTGTATGTGTCAGACACTACATCAGCACTGGAACAAAAGATCTTAACCTACATCAGAAAATGAAAACAAATGGAGAGATAGGTTCATTACCCAACACCTCTACTTGCTTAGAAATAGAATCTCCTTGCATGTGAAACAGTACGATTCCATGTCTGCCTTCAAAAATAGTTTATACAATTGGATGGGTATCCTAAAATTCACTCCAGGACTTATAGGTCTTGCCTTCCTTGAAAAGGTTGGTAGAGTCTGAGATTTGTTATTGGCAAAGCACTCACATTATCTGATCTGATAGTTTTGTATTTCCTATGATTCTTTTAATTCCCATGATACTGCATGCCTTTTAAATCAACATATCATTTACCAAAGGAATCTGGGCTAGTCCTGCATGCAGATAGGAAAGTTGCATATTTGTCAACCCTTTTATTTAAGAATTTGAAAAAAAAAGCTACAAATTATGATCATATTTTATATAGCAGTATTATGCAACTGGAAAGATGTGAGAAAAAAAATAATTTATGTTAATTCTGAAGACGAACAGTATCTTAATCTTTTGCAATTTTCACCATTTTGTCACCAAAATCATAACTTTAGCTGAGACACAGTAACATATGGGATCAGCTTTGCATTTTGTGGTATTTCTCATAGACCTCTGGCAAGTTGTGTTCAAACATCCAAAGGGGCAGAACTTGGACAACACGATGGCTAAGTGGTTGAGGATTCTGCTACACAGCTTCATGGGTTGAAGGTCTGTCTTGACCATTGGTCAATGTCTGTGTGTAGACAATTTGCTTGTTGCCTCTGTATCTGTATGTGTTTTCTCTAGCTATTTTATTTTTCTCTCAACTCCCCAAAACATGGCAGTTATTTGGCTTTGCTAACTGACCATATGTGTTGTATTTATTCTTATGTTTGTGGCACAGATTATGGCTAAAAAGGTTGAATCAAAGAGCAATGTAGGTATCCAGTTATCAGTGACCTTATTTAACACTAATTTTTAATGAACACAGCTAGTTAAGAACCATTTAAAGCCATTGATTAGTTGATATATTTTAGTCAGATAGCCCTGATACTGTTTTATAGATCAGTTTTGAAAATCCACCCAGGAATGCAACAAAACGAATGATGAAGACCTGACAAGCTGTTAGCGGCAGTAGTACAGCAACAGCTGCTCAGAGTGTTTTGGCATAATTTGCATTACTTCTGTGCATGGAATATAATCACATATAGGAATTATTTTAACTATTCAATGTGCTTAATGCAAAGTTCACATCACATACGTGCATTTTCAGTGCTGGTGTACAGAAAAATTACATCTAGGTTTACACTTTTTCTGTTAGGATCCTGGTCCACCCTTGTTCACCCCAAGATTTTAGCACCTATGTTCAGAGCCAGATCATGATCAAACAGGGTCTTAGACAGGGTAAAGGACCACCCCTCCAGCCATTCCAATGTCCCATTACTTGGCTATCTCAACCCAATTACCATAAACATTGTTCAAACCTGTTAGTGTGCCTGCTACTTACTTTTACAAGGATTTTAGAGATTTGGATTTAATTGAAAAATGTTATTTCGGATTTTATACCACAAACAATGATGGCCATTTGATAAACAAAAGAGACTTGGCATGAGCAACAGTAAATGTCTTTTCCTTTGAAAGTCAAATTCACTGAGTGCCTGAAACTCACATTAATTGAATGTGCATTGGAACTTATATTCATTGAAGATGCATCTGGCCAGTGGTGGATTAAGTGTACCTTGGGTCCCAGGCTGTTTTCAGAGCATGGGCCCCAGCACCCATATTTAGGACCATGCATAAAAACATGTGATCTGATATTGTTAATCCTTGTTCATTCCTTACTCCTGGGTTATCTGTTCCGACCTCGGAACCGAGCCGGCCACCTTCCAAGCTCGCAACAGGCACAAACTCTTGAGCTAAACTCTTACCCACAATCCCCCTCTCCCTGTTACCCCAGATTTCGTTTGCCATGTTGCCATTCAGTCGTGTCAAGCCACTTCTCTTGAGCTAAGTAAAACTTCTTTGATAATACCTAATCGTATTGCAGTTCTTCTCTGTTCAAATTTTGTTAAATAGTTTTCTCTTACCCTATCGCATCTAGTGAATCTATTTTGGTTGTTTTCTAGCCCTTCTTTCTTCTTACCATGAGGTAACCCCTTTACCATCGTTGGTAAAATCTTTCCTGCTTTACCTTCGGATATTCGTCGTACCATTGTTGGTACCATCTTCCTTCCTTTCCTTTCTTCCTCCTTCCTATCATGGCAGAGAAAGAAGGTGGTCCGGGTTTAAAAGATGTGTGGATTGTGGCCATAAATTGCCTATTTAGGATGCACATGCATTATGTGTTTACTGTTTGGAAGTGGCCTCACAGTTAACCACTCTTGAATCGATCTCTAACTCCTCCATGCGTCTGATTTCTCACGCATCAGAAGGAGCAGCTAGAGCAGCGGGTGCAGGCGTAGTCATGAGACGTCATGCCTGGATGCGCTTGTGTGATTTCGCAGAACCCTTCAAGGCTTCTTTTCTAAATGCTCCCATTGAAGCTTCTTCATTATTTGGACCCAAAGTTAAGGACACACTGGCTAGATGTGAACAGGACGGTAAGACCCTTTCTGCCATGGGTGTCCATTATTCTTCCCCTCAACGGGCTTTCTCCAGAAACCAGAAGAGTGGGAAGATGTGGCACAAAAAGTCTCAGGGTTCTTTCTGTGACACACGAGCCAAGTTTTCCCCCAAAGGCAGAGGGGCAAACTCATATGGAAGATGCCCCTTTTGGGGCAGAGGAGGTCCACGTAACTAGGGTTCCAGAGATTCATTCTCTGGCCAGCCCTACCAGCGATCCTGAAGAGCGGCCCAACTGCTTTCCTCTGGAAGCAGTTGGGGGTTGTTTCTCTTTGTACCCTTCTGCCTGGCTAACCATTACCACCGATTCTTGGGTACGAGAGATAATAACCAGAGATTGTCATATTCCCTTCGATCTTTGTCCCGCCTCCCTAAGGAGCTTACCCGATGTTCCACCCAGTCAAAGGGAAGAAGCAGCCAACGTTCCACCCAGTCAAAGGGAAGAAGCAGCATTTCAAAGCTGCTAAGAAAAAGAGTCATCCAAATAGTCCCACCAGACCAGATAGGATCTGGATTCTACTCAAGATTATTATTTAGTGCCAAAAAAGACCAGGGACTGGAGACCAATTTTGGATCTCAGTGTGCTAAACAAATTCATAGAGGTACAGAAATTCTGGATGGCCACAATACAGTCTATCCTCCCACTCTTGGAGGCAAGCAATTGGATGTGCTCTATAGATCTTCAAGATGTGTATTACCACATAAAGGTGGACAGACCATCGAGAAGATTCCTTCACTTCCGTGTGGGAGCCAGTCATTACCAGTTCCGAGTACTGCCTTTCGGACTCTCTACAGCCCCCAGAGTGTTCACAAAGTGCATGGCAGCTGTCACAGCTCACCTGCGACTGCAAGGATTCTGGGTGTTTTCATACCTAGACGACTGGCTCATCACCGCCCCCACCAGACATCTATTGGAAAAAGCCTTGGCATACTCTCTTCACACCGCAGAAAGGCTAGGTGTAACTATAAAGTGGCAAAAATACAACCTATCCCCATCCCAATCCATAGAATTCATTGGGGTTCTGTTGGATACAAAGAACTGTATGGCATCAATTCCAGAGCACAGAATTTTAAGGATAAAACAACAACACATATCTATCCTCTCAAGGGAAAGATCCACAGCACATTCTGTTCTCCAGCTGTTGGGTTCCATGGCAGCTTCCATCACCATTGTCCCCCTTGCGAGATTCCACATGAAGCTTTTACAATGGTTACTGCTCACCCAGTGGTACCCTTTTCAGTTCGCTCTATCATCCCAGATTTGGGTGACTCAGAGATGCAAACAGGACTTGATTTGGTGGATGTCGCAGAACCAGTCACAATGGTCTTGCCCCTTCACACCCCAACAGTCCAAAGCCACAGTAACCACGGATGCCTCCCTTGGGGTGGGGTGGGGCTTTTTCAGGGGAAGACAGTCCAAGGCATGTGGTTGGAACTAGAGGCTCATCTGCATATAAATGTCCTAGAACTGAGGGCGGTGCTTTTAGCATTGCAAGCATTTCATCCCCTCCTTCCGTCAGGGACTATTGCAATACAAACAGACAAAATGGCTGTAGTCTGGTACATCAACAAACAAGGCAGAACCAAATCCTACCCACTTTGTCGAGAAGCCATGAGTATATGGCAATGGGTGATGGCTACCAACCGCTTTCTTTTAGCAACGCACATTCCTGGGAGTTCCAACGTGATAGCAGACAGATTGAGCAGGTGCATTCTGCAAACACATGATTGGTCTCTGAATGCTCTTTATGTGGCGGAGATTTGGAGTCTCCCTTGATGCAACCTTTTTGCATCCCCAACCAACTACAAACGCAGCAATTACTTCGCCCTGATTCCCCCTCGGGGACAGTCACCCAGGGGCACTCTAGTCCACGATTGGCCCTTGGGTCTGCTTTATGCCTTTCTTCCCTCTCCCTCTCATTCCCCAGTTCCTGAAGAAAGCCCGCCAGTTGAAGAGCAAGGTAATCCTCATAGCACCATATTGGCCTCGTAAAATTTGGTTCCCCTTCTTATGGCCTCACCTGCTAGATCAACCATGGATTCTTGATCCAACTTCAGACTTGATCTCCCATCCACAGAACCTGATTCACCCCAACCTGAACAGCCTGAAGCTCACAGCTTGGCTCCTCCACTTCCTGTGATTGCCGGGCAGAATGATCTTTCTTCCCCAGTATGTGACATTCTTATTGCATCTCATAAGTCTTCCACCAGAACTACTTATCTCATCAAGTGGAAAAGATTTACCATTTGGCTGAAGGAAAAATGGATAGACCCTTTTTCAGCACCAGTGCCGGTAGTCCTGGAATACCTGTCCAGTTTATTCCAATCTGGCCTATCTGCTTCTACTATTCAAGTTCATTTGGCCGCAATATCTAATTTTCACAATGGTGTCCATGACTCCTCTCTTATGTCACACAAATTATGCAAGACCTTTCTAAAAGGCGTAAATCATTTGAAACCCCCTTTTAGAGAACCTAGCCAGCCATGGGACCTGTCTTTAGTCCTGCAAGCTTTGACTATGTCTCCTTTTGAACCAGCCTTTTTATGCAACCCCAAGTTTCTTTCTTGGAAAACTTTGTTCTTGGTTGCCATTACTTCTGCCAGACGTATCTCAGAACTTCAAGCTCTATGCATAAAATGGCCTTACTTGATCTTTCATAAAGATAGAGTGTCATTGAGAACTAATCCTTCCTTCCTGCCAAAAGTGATCTCTGAAATGTCTATTAACCAATCCATTGAATTGCCAGTTTTCTTTCCCAATCATTCTAACAGAGGAGAGTATTGTCTACATACCCTTGACATTCACAAGCAAATTCATTTCTATCTGGACAGAACTAAGGCTTCTCGCAAATCAGATCAGCTATTCTTGGCCTATTCTGTGTCTAGACTTGGATGTGCTGTTTCTAAGGTCACATTGGCTAAATGGTTAAAAGACTGTGTAACATTTATTCACAATTCTCACGATATCCCTCTGACTACAGCTGTTAGGGCTCATTCCACTAGGTCGGTAGCAACTTCTGCTGCCTTCCATGCTAGAGCTTCTTTACCTGACATTTGTGCAGCTGCAACTTGGGCTAGACCTCATACCTTCATCAGCCATTACAAATTGGATTTGGCCTCCAGAGGAAGAGCTTCCTTTGGTTCAATGGTGCTCAGGAATGTCCTTCCATGAGAGCCTCCCAGGAATAAAGGTAGCTGGGGACTCTGTCCCAGGTGTAAGGAATGAACGAGGATTAACAATATCAGATAAAGAAGTTATGTCTTACCATAACGTTCCATCTGTATTGTTGACCCTCGTTCAGTCATTACGACCCTCCCTCCTTCCCTCTCCTGAGGCTTATAGTGGATCTCATCATCTGGTTCCAATAGGTCCTTTGACCAGAGGTAGCCTCTATTCTCTTTGACTTGCAAACTCAATCTGGGGTAACAGGGAGAGGGGAATTGTGGGTAAGAGTTTAGCTTGAGAGTTTGTGGCTGTTGCGAGCTTGGAAGATGGCTGGCTTGGTTCCTAGGTTGGAACTGATAACCCAGGCGTAATGACTGAACGAGGATCAACAATACAGATGGAACGTTATGGTAAGACATGACTTCTTTTTCTTTGATTCGCTTTCCTGATGATTTTAAATTGTATTTCTTGTGTAATATAGTAATATTTCTTAGAGTATGCAGTAGCATAGCTAGGGCAGGGCAAGATGGGCAACTGCCCTGGGTGCGTAGAGTTGGGGGGGTGATATCAGCCTATCTGGATCTCCCTTGAATGCAGTACTGGCTTTTAAAAGCCAATATTGCATTTGCAATCAAACCTGACTGCTGTAGTACTTCATGTGTAGTATAAACTGTAGCAACTGCTATAGTTTAAAGGTAAAAAAAGTCTGTTTTTATTAAAACCTGAGTGCTGTATTGCTATGTGCAGTCAGGGTATAACCTGTAGCAACTATTTGATGCATTTTAACAAGCTGTTTGCTACGGTTTAAAAGTTTTTTTTGTTTTATAAAGTGCAGAAGGAGGATCGAGGCAGGGCACAGAAATGGGACTGGAATGGCTGGGGTGGGGGTTGGGGGTCATGCCAGTAGAAGGAATGGCTGTTTTTTTATTTTTGTGCTTTTGAAGAGCTGAGGGTATAGTATACTAGTTTTTGGAACTAACACAGGGCACTGGTTAAGATGGCTACGCTTCTGAGAGTATGTTTCAAGTTTATAGTTTTGAACATTTTTTCCCAGTAAGCAGTGAAACAAAATATATGAACCAATAATAACAAAAGTACCCATTTCAGAACATTTCAACAATAGCAGACCACTCATACTGCTGTCACTATAATCTACCAATATTTGTACTTAAAAATTATCGCCATTTTATCAACTGTATACACATTACATGTCTAACTATAAGTTAGTGGGGTTTAGCTTTATTGGCCTTAGTTTGTCCATAAATAGACTTAAAAAGAAAAAGGTCATGGACATTCAGAATAGCCATATAGCCAAAACACCTGATTTCCTTAAAGGGTTATTTGCATATATCCCATGTTACCTCTAATATCAGAGGTTTAAGGAATCACACAATGGAAAGTCTAGCCTTGCTGGATTTTTCTTTTGGCTTTTACTGATTGTTTTTTCTGTGTGACCGTTTTACTCATTGTTTTATGTCTGACTGTAAAAGAAATGGCCACAGTAAAATATTACAATTTGCTTTACACACAGAAATGCAAACTACTCCTGCAATGACACACTAATGACTTTTTAACTTTATCAGCTCAGCAGGTCAGTCATTTTTATCCACAGACATCCCCCAAAACCAGCACCAATGACTGTATACTTGTTAGATGTCTTTGTCAAAAAATAATAAGAATAATGACCATAACCACATATTTCAAATTTGTTTCATACAACCACACACAGTAGCCAAAGTATTCTAATTTAAGTCACACACACACACACACAAACACACACACACACACACACACACACACAAACACAAACACACACACACACACACACACACACACACACATACACACACACACACACACACACACACACACACACACACACACACACACTCACCTTGCAAAGCCAGATTAAAAACTGTTTGAGAATGAACAGATTATAAGACCATAAGTACTTTCATTCACGGAGAACCCCCCCACCCCCCCCCCCACCCCACCAACAGTTATAGCCACTGTGTTGACTGTACACTCCCTATTGTTATGAAAACATAAATTATATGCACTTTGGATGAAGTACATGAAACTGTATAGAGATCACTAGCATTATACTATAAGATCCAGCCATGTGTAACACAGTTTAAATAGAAGAGTATGTATGACAGCATAAGAAATATTAACCACCTGATAAAATATGCTAAGTCAATATGCACAATATCTGCAGAAGTAAACGTTATCTGAATAATTCCACATTAAATAGAACTATTATGAATGTGGAGGTTGCTGCTGGCAAACAGCTTTGCATTTTAGTGTTTCATCTACAAATGCAGTCCCTGATGGCTTTGAAGAATAAATTGCCTCTATTATATTAAAAAACTGGTGCGCTGCTGATATTGCCAGCTCAATACCTGAACTAGATCAGCTATGTGAAAAGGAATCAATGGCGTACAATGACAACAGGTTCATAGTTACTAGGCATACAATTCAGGAGACCATTAAGGACTCTAGTCCAAATTCCCAATTGCTCAAAAAGAACTGTATGGTTAAGTGAGATTTACAGTAAATGAAGGTGGAGAGATTCAAACCCTGCACCCTTGCCACAGGAAGGAAGCAGTTCATTAACAAGTTAGAGCTTTAGTCCTCTATGCTAACTGCCAGAGGTACATCTTCTAACTAAATGGATGCTGAAGATCAGAAGGCTCTGACTGTCACTCCATATAAATCCGTCTAAATGACTTTACAAATGTCAACCCCTTTGCAGTTGCTGATGGCTGTAAAGAAGTACTGCAAAAATATATTGCTAAAAATGCAACATTTTGGACTACTAAACTACAACATGTTTTGACTATATTGCACAAGCCAGGCCTATTAATGAATTCATTCATTCTTCAGTGCTATGAAAAAAGCTAATGATTAAAGGCAATATAAATGCTGTAGCAGCTTTTTTCAACAACCCACAAGTCATACAAAAAAAAAAAAAAATCACAGCATGCAACATACTATTATTTGTGCAGGGCTTATATGCTTGTAGGATACCTATATGTCATTTTTGACCTTCTTACATCTTCTCTGTCATCAAGAGTAGTTATCCCATCTGGCATCACTCAGTATATGTCTGACCTGCTTGAATGGCTAATAAAGCTGCATTGTTGGAACACATACCTCCTGTGTCCACAGAGTTGGATGTTGGACAAATGGAGCCCTATGCAGGATAATGAATTAGATCCTCGCAAGCCATACCAGTATCTCATTACTTGGCTGTCCCTCCCTAATTACCATAAGCACTGTTCAAACCTGTCACACTATTTTCTTCTTTACTTTGACAGTTATCACAGAGATGTGCATTTAATTTTAATTTGTTTTTCAAATTTCACAGAAAAAACATTGACAGACATTTTATAAACAAAACAAAACACTCTCTCATTGAAACCAGACAGCATGAGAAACAATAAAGTTCACTTCCATTGAAACTCACATTTACCGAAAGTGTATCAGGTAATCCATTAAGCTATAAGACACATGGTGGGATTTATACTCAAATGCATATAATAAAGTACTATTCAGTGTCTATGTGAAGTGTGTGGGGATTCAAAAGACAAATATGCAACACATTTACTAACACCCACTAAACACAGGTGTCCCTTTCCAGGAACAGTCCAGGAGTACTGTCTGGTGAACTAAATTGGCAGAGTCACATAGAAGACATACGATGGCCAAGGGAATCAAACCATGAACTACAGGTAGCAGCTCCTCAGCTGCTCATAGCCTTACTCATCTGCACTAAGTGCTAGACAAACTATTGTAGCTCAAACACAGTGCATGTCACACGTGTATACTTGCAAAAAACAAAAAAAACAAGCTAAATTAAAAATTCCTTCATAGTTAAAATATTAACATTAAAATCATAGACTTCATGCTGTCCAATTTATATTTATTCACAGCTTAATAATAAACACACTGTCAACATTCAACAGAACTAGGGAATCAAGGGTCACATCCAAAGAATGTGACTCATATGATGATGCTTCTGTTTACTACAATTGTTTTCTTTGCTTTACACCTTTACTACTCTGGTTTGTAGGTAGTTACTAAGCTTTCAGTCCAGGGGACAATTGAAGAGTCTAGCCCAGATTTCTAGTTGCTGCAAAGCACTGTCTTTTTAGGTGGCTTGTTTAAAGACAGGGCTGGTGTAAATATAAGGCAAAATCAGAGATGTTCTACAAAACTGGAGACAGCTAAGAGAAGACTACTGTAAATCACATAAGAAGTTAATGAAACAACAGGTTTTGCACCAACATGTATTATAAACCACAAAACTATGAAACTCTCTGACTGACACTGACTGACTTAATCGTCAGTTATTTATCAAAGGAAAAAAAGTTATAGGAGGCTTGCAGTTGGTGTGGAGGATTAAGGTTCTTGTCTTACAAAGTAAAGGTACAGGGTTTGATTCTATTAATTAGAGAGGGCCCTCTATCTGGGGCATTATCCATATAATGATTCATAATTATCATATAGATCACAGCTCTTACTCAGATATAAAAGTATGTTGCTATTCAATGTAATCTCTTGAGGAGACTCATCTTATAGTTATACCATAATTATACATATGTTTTGTTAACCAGTTTAACTCTAATGGGCTGCACTCATTTGCGATGGAACCTGAGGAGAAAAGCTACCACAGTATATTGTAAATAAGTCTAGTAAAATATGCAAGAATAGAAGAATACAAGTTAGGCACAATCTGTATATTTAATAAAGTTGCACATAGACCAGACTAGCTGACAAAATATATTAATGTCTGTGCAAGCAGCTGAAAGAACATCATGCTTGGTCAGTACACACAAATTGAATGTAAATTCTTGCTGCATACAAAACATATTTGCAGCTGTGTAAGACTTGATTTACTATAAAATGGAAGTAAATAAACTTTTATTAAGTGAATAATTGATGTATCATTGTAATCCATCTGTACATACATTTCTTTGGTAACATTTACCAATGGTGCACTTAGTGTTTTGAACAGCTCTACAAGTTAATAGAAGTGCTAAATAAATTTATTAAAACTAGGTGCAGAGTATGAAAGGGATACTGTGAGGTAATACAGACCCTGTAAACATGATGGAGAATGCAAAGAAATGTGCTAGACAGTAAACTTAATAGTATCAGGAGCAGAGTGACATGGTAACATGCCCTTAGACAGTAAACATAATCTTTGGAAGTAATATGTACTAATTATGACTTGACTAAACAAAATCATGTGTAACCAGGCCTTTCTGTACAAAGGTAAGGGTTCATAGGTTCATAAGTTCATAGGTTCATACTAGGCTATCTGCCCTAGGGCATTTATAAGCCTAGCCAGAATGTGTTTGGCTTTCGCCACCCATTTTAAATTTATTTTGCTATGCCCTTTTTCGAGGTTAGTATACTGTGCCTCTATCTAACAGTGACAGAGAAGTGATACCCGGGGTAAATCTACGATCTCCCATCCACTCATCAAGATTCCTCTTGAAGAGAGTCAATGAGGGACTCTGCCTAACCTGGACTGGGATTTTATTCCAGAGTGAAGGGAGCCTCTGGGTTATGAATCTGTCCCTCCAGCATGTCCTATTTATTTCAGTGCTGAGGTTCAAGTCTCAGCTTGATGGGATTTGAATTTTCTGAGGTGCAGCATGTCCATTAATTCCGGGTTGGACATGGCTTTATACGTCAGGCACAGATCGCCTCTGAACAGGCGGTATGCCACTGAGTAGAGCTGGAGTTTCTTTAACCGGGCAGCATATGGCATCCTTTTGAGCCCTTTGATCCTCTTGGTGAGGTACTTTTGGGGTCTTTCCAGTTGCTGCAGGTGTCTGGTAAGGTACATCCCAAAAGGGGCATTGTACTCAATTATGGGCTTGATGAGGGATGAGTAAAGAGGCACGATGACCTCCCCTGATCTAGATGTGAATCCCTTCATGATTAGGTGGGCTATATAAAATGTTTTTCTAACCACTTTGGCCACGTGGTTGTCAAATGAGAGATTGCTATCAACTTGGGTCCCCAGGTCCCTAATTACTTCTTCTGTATTTAATGGATTTCCACCTATGTGGTAATTTGTGGGCACTTTGTTTTGCCAAAGGGATGACTATACACTTTTGGCATTTAGCTTGAGGCCATGGCTCTGGCACCAGTTGTCTGTTTCTATGAGGCCCTTTTGGAGGATGCTTGTGTCGGCTGGAGAGTCGATTATGGCACCCAGTTTGCAGTCATCTGCGAACTTGGTCAGCCACAGTCCTTCCGTGTTGGCCTGTACCTCCGAGAAATATATACCGAACAAGAGAGGTCCCAGGACTGAGCCTTGTGGGACACCACTTGTAACTGGTTTGGAGTCTGACATGGCTCCAGCAATTCTAACCATGTGGGTTCTGTCCTTGAGCCAGTTTGCAATCCATCTAGTGACATAGGGGTTTATATTTAAGCTGGTGAGCTTATCTATAATGCCCGAGTGGGTATTGTATCGAAGGCTTTAGGTCCAGGTAGGCTGTGTGGACCACCTTCCCAATGGCCTTGGTGACTGTTTCAAAGAAATCAACCAGGTTTAAGAGGCAGGATCTGCCCTTAACAAAGCTGAACTGGGTAGGATCCAGTGTTTGTAGGTCCCCAATATCTTTATTTATGAGGTCCATGGTGATCCTTTCCATAGCTTTGCAGACCAAGCTAGTCAGGCTTATGGGGTGATAGTTTCCAGTATTTTGGTTGATTGTATTGCTCAACTGTCTTCAGACTTTCTCAAGCCTCAGTTAATATTCTGTCTGCTTCTGTCCCCCCACCCCCAACCCCTCCATTTCACTTTGACAGCAGTGGATTATTAAATTGCTGATTCAATAGTTATTATGCTATTTTGGGACCAGTCAGAAAAGTAGTGTGGGCAACCAAGGACGCAAAATATTTTTAAAATGTCTTTCCATCTACTGACATCATTCAGATATGAAATTAAAAAATAGGCTAGCAAACAGGACTACCAATGTTGCTGGAACCATTTATGTGCGTAGCTACACATTGGTGCATCGAGCTGGTCTGAGGTAGTAAGCAGGGGGCTCTTTCCACATCTGTGTGTCGTTTGTTCAAAACCTGTAGATCTCAGCTTATGCTGTGTATTGTAACATGAAGGCTAGAGGGAGATTATCTGTGGTAACACTTTTTTGTGTGATAAGCCACTGTCCTGCTGTGGTCCACTAGTGTTTCAACATCTACTACATGCCTATCCTCCTGCCACTAGTGGTGAGGTTTATCTCCAGCTTTTCTGCTCAGTGAAGTTTCACTCCTGTGTTTTGCCTCGCACAGAAACCTCAGAGTCTGTACGTTTCTATAGGATCTTACTACATGGGATTCCTTGTTTAAAGTTAGCTGTTAACCATTTGGCTCTTGCTTAGCCATCAAATCTGATTTGTAATGTCGCCATCCCTCCCAGTGAAAATAAGGAAAAAGACCTCCAAGAATTTTAACTGTGCTTACTGATGCACTGTGATGTACCCAAGAAGCATTCTCTTGCTTGCAAGTGTTAAAACTAGTAGAACTTTTAAAGAACTTCAGAATAATACTTAACAGCACACAAGAATAACATCAAAGAATGAAAAAAATGTTCTAAAATGAGTTTATCTTAAAAAAAATACTTTGTTGCCACTGGAATTGAGATGTTTATATTTGGCTCAGTAATGCATACTGACATTTCAACTCAGTCCTAGCATGAATGATTTCATTTATATCTCTACTTTAGATGGCCTTATGGGCATTTAATTCACACAGCTATTTAGTTGTGCATTCTGAATTACCAAAATTATCAGAGAAGCGGGACATATTTTTTATACCTGTTTGCTGCAGCTGGGTTTAAATTCCAGCAGTGTTTGAAATCAGTTAACTGAAGTGTAGTATCCATGCTGTTCCAGCAGATGGTAGAATAACATAACATTGAAGATTTTTTTTTTTTTTTACTTTTGGCAATGCTCAGGGCATGTCTGAATTTATATGCTACAATATGCCCTCTTTTACATGGGTTTCAACAGGAAAAATTTCCAGCCCAGACACCGGTAAAACTGAGACAACAGTATTAACAGTCAACAGTCCAAGTGCAGTGTAGAACAACTTGTGTTTATGTTGACAGGATGACTTGAACAGTATAAAATTTTCTTATAATAAAAATATTTACATTTCTATAAATAATAATAAAGCGACTGCAACAAAATTTGCCCCTTTCAAGTATGTCTTATTTAAAATATTAATTGGTAAAAATAATGGGTTAAAATGACAAGGTTAAAAAAGCTACATTTTGCAGAGTTTTATTCCAGCAACCTCAATAAAGAGTTTTGCATTCCTTGATTACCTTTGAAAACATTTGGTGCTGTCCAAAAGTGATGCAAACAGACACATCATTTGTGTATATTTTCATATTGTCATTGGCTAGGTAAAACCCGCCTAGCTAATGACAGGTGTCTTTGTTCACGACTGGCTCAGAGGCACTGGCCAGGAAAAGTGACAGAAGAAGCATGCAGACATTGTGGGAATCTAACTTGACTGCAGGTATGAGTTCATAAGTAGCTCATAGACTTAACTCCAGGCAGACATTGTTATTTTACATAAAACTGTGCTAAGAACACAACCCTGAAATTCCTTTACATAATGGTATACTCTGCTGTAA
Source organism: Protopterus annectens (assembly GCF_019279795.1). NCBI lineage: Eukaryota > Metazoa > Chordata > Ceratodontiformes > Protopteridae > Protopterus > Protopterus annectens. Next base: position 8,439,229 of record NC_056746.1, read on the forward strand.
TTTATTTGAAATAAACAGTTTTCTTCTGAATATGAAAAATAAGACTGTACTATGCATTCTGGTATCTGCAGCACACATGTGCTATCCAAAGTACCCAATACACTAGTCTAGAGTACAAATAAAAGTTGTCTAAGGATAGGTAATTGACCTAGGTTTGGGAGCAGATTCATGAAGAAAGATGAGTGACAATGCTACATAGGAAACTGGGGCAAGAGTATCTGGTATACGTTTGTAAAGTAATATTTATACAATTGTGGCATCTATGGAATTATGGTTGAGGGAGTTAGGAAGTAAAATGTCAAACAGTGGATTGTCACCCTTCCTTCAAGGATCCCCCCTTCAGAACACCCATTGTAGACAGCCTCCTGGATACCCAAAGGCTGATGTTGCACAGTTTTTCAACAATAGTGGTGTATTTCTCTCTCCTTAGTTGCCACAGTCGAGTGGCAGTGTTTATTCAATGTGAAATGGCAGAAATAAAACTTTCCCAGATAACCCAAAAATGTATGCTTGAGTTTGGTGAGCCAGTGCAAAGGCAGAATCTTAAATGTTAGGTCTCTTTGGGTGTACAGGGCTTCTGTTAAAGAGAGGGGTTGTACCATTGTCTAGAGACTTTTTAACCATTTTATGCAACCTATTTTTAATGCTTGAATGATATTCTGTCATGGTGTGAGTGTTGTTCTGTGCAAGGTACACCTGAGGAATATTTGTTACATTATAAAGGTCAGAGTTACAGTAAGGCTGCATTTGTGATACATGGTAAGGCTGCATTTGTGGTACATGTTAAGGCTGCATTTGTGGTACATGATAAGGCTGTATTTGTGGTACACAGTAAGGCTGCATTTGTGGTACATGGTAAGGCTACATTTGTGGTACACGATAAGGCTGCATTTGTGGTACACAGTAAGGCTGCATTTGTGGTACATGGTAAGGCTGCATTTGTGGTACATGGTAAGGCTGTATTTGTCATACACAATAAGGCTGTATTTGTGGTACATTGTAAGGCTGCATTTGTGCTACATGGTAAGGCTGCATTTGTGCTACATGGTAAGGCTGTATTTGCATTTGTGGATGGTGTTGGTGCACCAAAGCTGCTGCAAGAAATTGATATCTGTTCCTTAGCATAGGAACTGTGCAGCATATTTTGCAGACTAATGCATACATTGCATCTGCTGTGTGGTGAATAATGCTGCTTATATGCTCTTTGTTACACAGCCAGAGTAGTTTTTACTGCTGTATAGACAATACCCAGGTGTAGTTGTCTTTTGACTCTAGTGTAGAGAGTGTTATGTCACCATGAAGTGACTAAGATTCAAAGCTGGTTGACTAAGATATGACAGAAGTTAAAACTGATAGAAAATATAGTTGTTGATGATGGATCTGAGTAACCAAAGGATAAATAGCTTTACTCCAGGGTTCTTGTGATGTGGAGTGTGGAGAATACTGATATTATCCATGGCTGAACATTGAAAACGGAACATCAAGTATATGCCACTTGAAGGCTTATTTATATACTTATTTATCTGAAGAATGAATACGTCCATTATGAAGAACCATATGCATTGTAGAGTATTTTTTCCACGGTTCATACTGTTAGTTATATCTTGCCTTGATGTGTACAGTACCCTGTATTTAGGGCTATTGGGGGAGGGAACTCTGATACATATGACTCTCACAGAACACTGCAGCTAAGATTCTGTCTGTCCTTTATAAAACGTCCCACATTAATCCGTACTGTATAGATTATGTTGGTTACTCACATATTGGTGAAGACAGCCTTGGAAGGTGACAAAATGGATAAGATCTGTGCTTCACAGCTGTAGGATTCAGTGTCCAGTCTTGATCTCTGGTCACCATTTTTGTGGAGTTTGCATGAGTTGACTGGTTACACCGAAAACTGTCAATTTGTGTTACCTTTACCTTTACCCTTGTGGCCTGGGTCAGGGTGGAGAAGGATGTGAAGAAGACTAGTGAACATTGCAGATCAGAGCATTGCTGAGGTTTTTGATATAATCAAAGAAGGCTTTATGGTTATCTTTCACCTAGGAGGCTATCTTAACCCCAAAGTTGGCTTGTGTGACCAAATTACGCCTCTTAGATGTGTCGTTAGTTTTATGAGAGAGTTTTTATCTTTATGGGAATTACCCTTCCTGATTTTTGCCATAGTTTGTTTCCTTTTGCTATATATACTGTTTAATTTGGGATACCACCAGGGTGGTTTGTTTTCTGGGGCTAGTTCTGAGCTGACTTCTAGTAGGTACAGAGGCCTCTGTGCAGCCATTGACATGATTGTACAGCATTTCTGAGAGCAATTCAGCATAAGCTGCTGTGTTGTTGTGGTTTGTAGGGGTACTGAATTTTGACAAATCATCACTTAATGAAAGGTAGTTTGCTTTGGAATGGTTTCTAACTGTTACTTGTTTTACTGAGGTTACTGAGTTGATTTTGATTTTGAAGGAGACAGCTTTATGGACAGATCTTGCCAGGGAGGATAAGACATTCAGGATGGGGTGGGGAGTCAGCATTCTCTTATATTTTTGAGTAACAAGTCCAATATGTTGGAGCCTCTAGTTGATGTTTTCACTATTTGGTCATGGACGGTTGTATTTACAAAGTACAGGAATATCTGTGGTATAGATTTGAGGTCGTGCAGGCTTCCCAGTCTATAGAGAGGTAATTAAAGTCTCCCATGTGTAGGGTGTTAGGTTGGATGGTAAGTGTATGCAGTAGGTCCAAGTATGCAATGTGAGCTTTTGGGAATGACCTGTAGCTGGCTAGGATATATTACAGGATTTTTGTCTATGGTGATCTGCACATGGAGAAACTTCAGCATGTCATCCTGTCTGACCAACCCTGGGTTATATTTGTTATTGACATTTAGCTCTTCACTGTGTAGCCACTGGTCTAAAAGTGTGGAAGACACTGAAACCTTGCACTTCCAGGATACTGCCTGTCTCTTTAAACTGTGCCTCAGTATCTGCACAGATGTCTATATTCAAGAGTGTGAGGAGGGCTTGGAGGGAGTGTAGTTTTTTATTTAGGCTCTTGGAATTAAGTTGTAACACCTTGAGGTTAAACTGAGTTGATTTTGCTATGTCGATAGGTTTGTCAGTTTGGCATTGCCTAAAAAAGGCACTATGAGGGTGGATATTGTTTTAGCCAGTATTCAAAAGTGAAGCGGAGACACAGGTGCAGACTGTTCTTGCCAACGCAAAGTGGTCTGTTAACCATGTGTAGTCAAGCTGACAGATATTGGACCCCCTTAGAATGTCAGTAGAAAGACAGCCAACTGTTAATGATGGATGATGGTGATGGTAATATGCTGCTCAGTGCTAGCCTCATGCCTGCCTGAGACACATAGTCTGAGAGTTCCATAATGTCTCTCTTCATGGAGTCGAGAAGGTAAGTCTCATGTCATTTGCACCTACATTGACTATGATGGAATTATATTGATACGTGTGGTGTAATGACTTGAGTGCATGCGTGATTCGGCGTACCCTCGTTCCAGATACATAACTAACATTTATCTTCTGTTTATTCATCCTATTTAGATGGCCATTAGTATGTCTTACAATGCATCCCACTTGTGATGAGATTCCTGGGAAGTATGTTTGTTTGCCTTAGGGGCTTACAGTTTGAGGCTGAACTGAGTGTAACTGAATGTGTGGTATTAGGTGTTTTTTATTTTTTTAGGGTTTTTGAGCTTGCTGAGGGATCGCTTTGACAATGGACAGTCTGGGTGATATTGGTTATATAGGGAGATTGCTTTTAAGTGCTTCAGCATACATTAATCCATATGTGTGCTGTTTACTATGTGAGGTGGGTTTTGTGTGTGTGATTTTCACAACCTTGTGTGCACTTGCATGCGAGAGTTTAGCCTCCAGTGTCATTGTGTAAGTACAACTCTCCTATACTGTAATTTGTAGATGATGATTTATTATTTGTAATTAATTTTACCCAGCTCCTTTTCTTTCATGTTACCTCAATGCTTTTTACAGCTTTACCTGAATGCTTTTCTTTCAGTTGTAAAGTGCTTTATTTTGAAATACTTTCTTGGCCAAGAGAATGTACTGTGACATTTTCAATTGGCAGTTACTTACCATAGTCATTTTGACAAATTCTGTCTGCTATCAAAGATAGAATGTCAATTATTATATCTCTTCTCGGTAAGTTATAATACAAAGGATATTTTCACCTTAGTCTCCTTATATTGAATCATATTAGCTGATGTATGATGTAGTAATGACTAGTGTTATTTGTCTTTCGGCTTTTCCCGGTTAGGGGTTGCCGCAGCAAAACTCTGGTCCGCTAATAACTGGCAGTAGATTTTCATGAACGCCGAGGTGCCAGCTCGACGTTCAACCTTCAACGAAGGCACGCCCATTTACGCATGTCTTTCGAACGCCCACCCAAACATGGGGAGGTCATGCAGACTCCACACAGAAGGCACTCCCCGCACTCCAGCTGAGAATCGAACGGGAGAACCTCTTGCTGTGAGGCAACAATGCTACCGCTGCACCACCGCGGATAAATCTGTAAATATCACATCGAACCTTTAAGTGGCTCTATAATCCTCTCTTTCTACTTCTTCCTGTTGTACAACTTTCATTCCATTAGTGGTACAGGAGCAAGTTCTACTTATGTGCAAAGAGTATAATTTCTACAAAAAAAAAAAAAAAAAAACTTGCCATTTTGTCTCTAGATTCCTAGCTATAGTCCATCCTCTTTGCTGCCTACAACATTTTTGGTACATTTAAACTTCTTGGGAAGTGACACTGGTTTCTCTTCTAACCTCTCATATATTAGAGGTGTTCTGCTCACAGAAACTTTTTACACAGAGTAACACAAGACATTACATACATTTTGTTTTGTGTAACTCAGATGATGGAAACTCCACAGCGATACAAAATCTTTGGCAGTGGTGGAGTGAACAGTTTGCATTCTACTTGCAAGCACAATTTTATTTGATGTCATTTGCAAACAGCTTTTTTCTTTTTAAGATTTATTGGACTGCTGAGTCTCTAAATAAGTAATTGATTACAGCAGTATTGTTTGGCTAGAGTACGGGATTCTCTTTCACTCTTTGTTGAACTCCTAGCTGTGTTACGAGTTACATGTGACTGCAATAGCGACCCCGTGGATAGCCTAGTTAAATAAATAGATCAATTTTCATGACTTAACAATAAATAAATGGAGTAAATATATTCATTGAGAAGTACATGAAAACAGTATATTTTTGTTGCTCACTGGAGGACAGAAATCCTGGCATTTAGTGAAGAGGATTAAGGTGATGAGCTGTTCACCGGTTGTTTCCTGTAGTCAAGGGTACAGGGTTTGATTCCTTCCCCTCTAGTTGCTTCCTGTGAGACTCTACAAGTCACTTAACCAGATAGTGCTGCTGAGTCCACTGAAAAGGGACACTTGCACCCAGTGGGCTTATCTGGATAATAAATGAATAAAAATTAAAACTAAAGCTAGCAGATCTGGGGGACATTAAAAGGTGAGAGACAAGTAGTGAGGTGAAGTTCTAGCCGAAACTAGTTGTCTTCTGTGTATTGATATGTCAGGAAAAGAATATACATTTACACATTAAATGGACATTTGTAATAGGAAATAAATATTCTGGGTGCTGCAAATTAACTATTATAAGTACATGGTCATTTTGGGAAGGATCTGTCAGCCTATTTTTGTCTGATTCATATTCCTAGAAACTTAATGACAAAATGTAATATGAAGTGAGATAAGTTAACTACTGCAGAAGGCATTCGTAATAATCCCCAATGGTGGGAAATGTCCTACTGTTCTGTACCAGTCCAGTGAATAAAGCCAAAAGGATGAACAGATGAGCAAAAATGAGCAACTGAAATCAAATATGGAAAGTAATTCTGCTTTGTGAAAACTTTGTATAAGTGTGTTGAACACTGTATATGTCTGTGAGCAGAACTCACAGCGGCATACTGATAGTTTTAAGGTAGTTTAGGAGACAGTAGCATAGATTGTCTAAAGCACGCAGAAAAAAATATGCAGGTGGACTAGAAAAGTTAATTACAAAATGTACAGTTGGAGAAGAATATGGAGACATGCTAAATATCTTGGCGGTAATCAAGGTACATGAAACACTACCCAGAGATTCCTCACTGAAACAAATTTAAGTGTAAGAAAATAAGCCCAGGAAGAAGTACTTTCTGGAAGAATAAAGGAACATATAGGGTAATGTCAGGAGATGCTTCATGATGGATTACTGCTAATTTTGTACCATACCTATGGGTCATGTTTGGATGCTTGTGCATC